>NC_046155.1:90983550-91289800 GCF_011064425.1 Rattus rattus
TAACAGCCAGCTAGTGCTAGATGGTGCTATGTAGTCTCCTGTAGGAGACAAGATATCAGGGGCCTTATCCAGTGCTGAACTCTATGGGCTACAAGGGGGTGAGCAACTACTCTTTATTGTATTTGAGGCCAACAAATATGTTAAGATACATGAATTCACATTATTCACAGGAAAATAGCAAGGGTTCAACTTACTTTTTGAAAATTATAAATAAGGAATCATAGTAACCATAAAAAGAAAGGAATTGCCACTCTTAGAAATAGTCTAATTTACAAATGAATGTAAAATGTCATCTATTTACAAACATCTAAGCATTAACAGTTATTATCTAAATATTACCAAAAAGGTATAGTATGTGCTTCCCTTACTTTAAATTGCCTGTGGCTTTAACAGAGAAGACAGACCTGTATGCATCCAAGATATCATTCTCAAAATGCAGACATTTGTGGCCAGGGCCATGGTGCAGTTGATAAAGGCTCCTGCTACTGAACCTTCCATCTTATTTCAGACCAGGCATCCCACATGGTGGGATTAAGGAGCAAATTCTTCTTTCCATTGTCTTCATCCCGCACCTGCATGCCATGCCATTCACTCACACACTGCATCCCTGTGCCTACCCTAGGAGGCAAAGGGGGGAGTTATTTTAAATTTAAAAGTCATGCTTTCAGAAACTACCATTCTAGTCTCAGGTTCTTTTAAAACAACTCCCAGCCTCTCCCCACAGCCCTCCAAGAAAACATTTTCTTTTTCGGAGCTGAGAACCGAACTGAGGGCCTTGTGCTTACTAGGCAAGCACTCTACCACTGAGCTAAATCCCCAACCCCGAAAACATTTTGTTTTAACACACCAAAAGAGAACTCTTATTTATAATAGCCAGAAGCTGGAAAGAACCCAGATGTCCTTCAACAGAGGAATGGATACAGAAAATGTGGTACATCTACACAGTGGAATACTACTCTACTATTAAAAACAATGACTACATGAAATTCTTAGGCAAATGGATGGAATTAGAAAATATCATCCTAAGTGAGGTAACCTAGTCACAAAAGAACACACATGGTATGAACTCACTGATAAGTGGAAATGAGCCCAAACACTTGGAATACCTAAGAAAAAATTCACAGACCACATGAAGCTCTAGAAGAAGGAAGACAAAATGTGGACACTTCAGTCCTTCTTAGAAGGTAAAACAAAATTCTCACAGGAGGAAATACAGGGACAAAGAGTGGAGCAGAGACCCAAGAAAAGGCCATTCAGAGACGGTCCCACCTGGGGATCCATCCCATAAGCAGCCACCAAACCCAGTCACTATTGCTGATGCCAAGAAGGGCTTGCTGATAGGAGCCAGATATGGGTGTACTCTGAGAGCCTCTGCCAGAGCCCTACTGATACAGATGAGGATGCTTGCAGCTAACCATTGGACTGAACAAGAGGACCCCAGTGGAAGATTTAAAAGAAAAGACTGAAGGAGCTGAAGGGGTTTGCAACACCATAGGAAAAACAACAATATCAACCAACCAGACCCCACCAGAATTCCCAGGGACTAAACCACCAACCAAAGAATACACAGGGAGGGATCCATGACTCCAGCCAAATATGTAGCAAAGGATGTCATTGTCTGGCATCTTTAGAAGGAGAAGCTGTGAGTCCTGTGAAGGCTCCTTTCCCCAATGTAGGGGAATGCCTGGGTATTGAGGTGAGAGTGGGAGGATGGGAGTGAGAGCATCCTCATAGAAGCAGGGGATATGGGGGAGGGGGGGAAAGGGATAACATTTGAAATGTAAATACATAAAGAATCCAAGAAAAATAAAATTTAAAAATAAATGAAATATTAAAAAAAGAAATAACAGGGTCCAGAATTAAAAGGGAGGAGGAAGAGGAAGAGGACAAGAGATTGGTGTCAGAATGATACCAGGTGAGACTATCAAGTGGCCATTATCATCTTTGAAGATAAAAGGCAACCAGAACGACTAAGGAAAAGGGGGGGGGCTAGAAAATAGAAACTTAAAAGTAGGTCTTCTGGCTTCTGACTGACCCATTTGTGGTGACTAAGTTTCTGCTGGTGTGCTGCTGCAGCTGTAAGAAACCAGTGCACCCATAATTTGTGTGTATTTTACTGTATGAAGAACTGAACTTGGAGCCTTTCCTTGTGTGTGCATGCTAGACAAGTACTTTACTACAGAATTGTACCACTGATCCTCCCTGTCTTTTTTGAGACAGGGTCTAACTAAGTTATTCAGGAAAAATAGCCTTGAGCTTGTAGTCCTCCTGACTGAACCCCAAGTAACTAGGATTACAGGAGTGTATTACTGTGTGTGTGACCACAGACACTCAGATAGATAGATTTTTTAATTAATAATTAACTTATTTATTTATTTATATCCCAGATTCAACCTTTTCCTAGTCCCCCCTCCCAAGGTTCTTCACACCATCCACCCTCCCCTTCAGCTCTGAGCAGGTGCACCCACCCCCAGCCCCAAAATTTTCCCAACCATGGTGCATCAAGTCTCTACAGGATGAGGCACATCCTTTCTCACTGATGCCAGAAAAGGCTGTCTTCTACTGCATCTGTTCTGGGGGTCTCCAACCAGCGACGTATGCTCTTTGGTTGGTAGCTTATTCTCTGGGAGGTCCCAGGGTTCCTGGTTAGTTGGCACAGTTGGTCTTCCTATATTCCCTTTCAATCCTTCCCCTAACTCTTCCACAGGGGTCCCCAACCTCAGTCCAGTGCTTGACACTGAGTATCTGCATCTGTCTCAGTCAGTTTCTGGTAGAACCTCTCAGAGGACAGCCATGTTAGACTATCTGCAAGCACAATATGGCATCATCAATAAAAGTGTCAGGGTTTGGTGTCCACCCATAGGATGGATCACAAGTAGAGCCGGACAGTGGTCAACCATTCTCCATTCCTTCAGTCTCTACTCAAATTTTATCCCTGCATTTCTTTTTGGCAGGAACAATTTTGGGTTCAATATTTTGAAGGTGGGGTGGTGTCTCCATCCCTCCACAGGCAGGTCCTGTCTAATGACTGAATGTGGCCTCTTGAGGTTCCATATCTCCACATTGGGCATTTCACTTACACTCAACTGCATTGAGTTCTAAGTGCCTCCCTCATATCCCAGAACTTTCTAGAGGCTCCTTTCAGCCCAAATCCTGGCAGCTGCATATTTCCATTCATTCTCCTGGCCCTCCTGTCTGCCCCCATACCTGATCCTGCCCTACTTTTACCCTCTCTCTCTATTCTCCCACCCAGGCTGCTCCCTAGCTCTGCCTTCCCTGATAATTGTGTTTCCCTTTTTTTTTTTCTTTTGTTCCCCTCCCCATACACTCCCCCACATACACACACATTCCCCTATACTGGAGTTGTCCAGCCTTGGCAGGAACAAGGGCTTCTCCTCCACATTGGTGCACAAAAAAGCCATCCTCAGATGCATATGCAGTTGGAGCCCTGGGTCAGTCCATGTATATAGTCTTTTGGTAGTGGTTTAGTCCCTGGAAGCTCTGGTTGTTTGGCATATTGTTCTTATGTGGTTGCAAGCTCCTTCAACTCTTTCAATATTTCCTCTAATTCCACCAACATATTTTGTATATGTACCACATTTTCTGTATCCATTCTTCTGTTGAAGGGCATCTGGGTTCTTTCCAGCTTCTGGCTATTATAAATAAGGCTGCTGTGAACATAGTGGAACATGTGTCCTTGTATATGTTGGAGCATCTTTTGGGTGTATGCCCAGGAGAGGTATAACTGGGTCCTCAGGTAGTTCAATGTCCAATTTTCTGAGGAACCTCCAGACTGATTTCCAAAATGGTTGTACCAGTCTGCAATCCCACCAACAATGGAAGAGTGTCCCTCTTTCTCCACATCCTCACCAGCATCTGCTGTCACCTGAGTTTTTGATCTTAGCCATTCTCACTGGTGTGAGGTGGAATCTCAGGGTTGTTTTGATTCGCATTTCCCTGATGACTAAGGATGTTGAACATTTCTTTAGGTGTTTCTCAGCCATTCGATAATCCTCAGGTGAGAATGTTTTGTTTGGCTCTGTACTCCATTTTTTAATAGGGTTATTTGGCTCTCTGGAGTCTAACTTCTTGAGTTCTTTGTATATTTTGGGTTTTAGCCCTCTATCAGATGTAGGATTGGTAAAGGTCTTTTCCCAATCTGTTAGTTGCCATTTTGTCCTAATGACAGCGTCCTTTGCCTTACAGAAACTTTGCAGTTTTATGAGGTCCCATTTGTCGATTCTTGATCTTAGAGCATAAGCCATTGGTGTTTTGTTCAGGAAATTTCCCCCAGTGTCCATGTGATTGAGACTCTTCCCCACTTTTTCTTCTATTAGTTTGAGTGTGTCTGGTTTGATGTGGAGGTCCTTGATCCACTTGGACCTAAGCTTTGTACAGGGTGATAAGCATGGATCGATCTGCATTCTTCTACATCCTGACCTCCAGTTGAACCAGCACCATTTGTTGAAAATGCTGTCTTTCTTCCATTGGATGGTTTGGGCTCCTTTGTCAAAAATCAAGTGACCATAGGTGTGTGGGTTCATTTCTGAGTCTTCAATTCTACTCCACTGATCTACCTGCCTGTCTCTGTACCAATACCATGCAGTTTATATCACTATTGCTCTGTAATACTGCTTGAGGCCAGGGATGGTGATTCCCCTAGAAGTTCTTTTATTGTTGAGTATACTTTTTGCTATCCTGAGTTTTTTGTTATTCCAAATGAATTTGCAAATTGCTCTTTCTAACTCTATGAAGAATTGAGTTGGAATTTTGATGGGGATTGCATTGAATCTGCAGACTGCTTTTGGCAAAATGGCCATTTTTACTATATTAATCCTGCCAATCCATGAGCATGGAGATCCTTCCATCTTCTGAGATCTTCTTCAGAATCTTTGTCCAGAGACTTGATGTTCTTGTCATACAGATCTTTCACTTGCTGGTTAGAGTCACACCAAGATATTTTGTTATTTGTGACTATTATGAAGGGTGTCATTGCCCTCATTTCTTTCTCAGCCTGTTTATACTTTGAGTAGAGGAAGGCTACTGATTTGTTTGAGTTAATGTTATACCCAGCCATTTTGCTGAAGGTATTTATCAGGTTTAGGAGTTCTCTGGTAGAACTTTTGGGGTCACTTAAGTACACTATCATATCATCTGCAAATAGTGATATTTTGACTTCTTCCTTTCCAATTTGTATCCCTTTGACCTCCTTTTGTTGTCTGATTGCTCTGGCTAGGACTTCGAGTACTATATTGAATAGGTAGGGCAAGAGTGGGCAGCCTTGTCTAGTCCCTGATTGCTTCAAGTTTCTCTCTGTTTAGTTTAATGTTAGCTACTGGTTTGCTGTGTATTGCTTTTACTATGTTTAGGTATGGGCCTTGAATCCCTGAACTTTCCAGGACTTTTATAATGAAGGGGTGTTGAATTCTGTCGCATGTTTTCTCAGCATCTAATGAAATGATCATGTGGTATTTTTTTTTCTTTGAGTTTGTTTATATAGTGGATTACATTGATGGATTTCCGTATATTGAACCATCCTGCATCCCTTGATGACTCCTACTTGATCATGATGGATGATCATTTTGATGTGTTCTTGGATTCGGTTTGTGAGAATTTTATTGAGTATTTTTGCTTGATATTCATAAGGGAAATTGGTCTGGTTTTCTTTCTTTGTTAGGTCTTTGTGTGGTTTAGGTATAAGAGTAATTGTGGCTTCATAGAAGGAATTCGGTAGTGCTCCATCTGTTTCAATTTTGTGGAATAGTTTGGATAGTATTGGTATGAGGTCTTCTATGAAGGTCTGATAGAATTCTGCACTAAACCCATCTGGTCCTGGGCTCTTTTTCGTTAGGAGACTTTTAATAACTGCTTCTATTTCTTTAGGAGTTATTGGGTTGTTTAGATGAGTTATTTGTTCCTGATTTAACTTTGGTATCTGTCTAGAAAATTGTCCATTTCCTCCAGATTTTCCAGTTTTGTTGAATATAGGCTTTTGTAGTAGGATCTGATGATTTTTTTTAATTTCTTCAGATTCTGTTTTATGTCTCCCTTTTCATTTCTGATTTTCTTAATTTGGATACACTCTCTGTGACCTCTGGTTAGTCTGGCTAAGGGTTTATCTATCTTGTTGATTTTCTCAAAGAACCAGCTCCTGGTTTTCTTGATTTTTTTTTTGGGGGGGTCTTTTTTTTTGGAGCTGGGAACCAAACCCAGGGCCTTGCGCTTCTTAGGCAAGCGCTCTACCACTGAGCTAAATCCCTAACCCCGGTTTTCTTGATTCTTTGCATAGTCCTTTTTGTTCCTACTTGGTTGATTTCAGCTCTGAGTTTGATTATTTCCTGCCTTCTACTCCTCTTGGGTGTATTTGCTTCTTTTTGTTCTAGAGCTCTTAGGTATGCTGTCAAGCTGCTAATGTATGCTCTCTCTAGTTTCTATTTGCAGGCATTCAGAGCTACGAATTTTCCTCTTAGCACTGCTTTAATTGTATCCCATAAGTTTGCGTATGTTGTACCTTCATTTTCATTAAGTTCTAAAAAGTCTTTAATTTCTTTATTTCTTCCTTGAACAAGTTATCATTGAATAGAGCAGTGTTCAACTTCCATGTGTGTGTGTGTTTTCTGTCATTTTTGTTGTTATTGCAGATCAATCTTAGTGCGTGGTAATCTGGTAGGACTCATGGGATTACTTCTATTTTCCTGTATCTGTTGAGGCCTGTTTTGTCACTGATTATAATGTCAGTTTTGGAGAAGGTACTATGAGGTGCTGAGAAGAAGGTATATCTTTTTGCTTTAGGATGAAGTGTTCTATAAATATCTGTTAAGTCCATTTGGTTCATAACTTCTGTTAGTTTCTCTGTGTCTGTTTAATTTCTGTTTCTATGATCTTTCTATTGATGAGAGAGTGTTGAAATCTCCTACTATTATTGTGTGAGGTGCAATGTGTGCTTTGAGCTTTAGTAATGTTTCTTTTATGAATGTAGGTGCCCTTGCATATAGATCATAAATATTTGGGGTTGAGAGGTCTTCTTGGTGGCTTTTTCCTTTGATGAGTATGAAGTGTCCTTCCTTATCTTTTTTTGATGACTTTTTGTTGAAAGTTGATTTAATCCATATAGAATGGTTACTCCAGCCTGTTTCTTTGGACCATTTGCTTGGAAAGTTGTTTTCCAGACTTTTACTCTGAGGTATTGTGTGTCTTTGTCACGGAGGTGTGTTTCCTGTATGTAGCAAAATGCTGGGTCTTCTTTACATATCCAGTATGTTAGTCTATGTGTTTTTATTGGGGAATTGAGTCCATTGATGTTGAGAAATATTAAGGAATAGTGATTGTTGCTTCCTGTTATTTTTGTATTTAGAGGTGGAATTATGTTTGTGTGTCTCTCTTCGTTTGGTTTTGTTGCAAGATTACCTTCTCACTTTTTCTAGTGTGTAATTTCCCTCCTTCTGTTGGAATTTTCTATCTGTTATCCTTTGTAGCACTGGATTTGTAGAAAGATATTGTGTAAATTTGGTTTTACCATGAAATATCTTGGTTTCTCCATCTATGTTAATTCCGAGTTTTGCTGGATACAGTAACCTGGGCTGGCATTTGTGTTCTCTTAGGGTCTGTATGACATCTGCCCAGGATCTTCTGGCTTTCATAGTCTCTGGTGAGAAATCTGGTGTGATTCTGATAGGTCTGCCTTTATCTATTACTTGACTTTTTTCCCTTACTGCTTTTAATATTTTTTTCTTTGTTTAGTGCATTTGGTGTTTTGACTATTATGTGAAAAGAGGAATTTCCTTTCTGGTTCAGTCTATTTGGAGTTCTGTATGCTTCTTGTATGTTTATGGACATCTGTTTCTTTAGGTTTTAGAAATTTTCTAATTACAATTTTGTTGAAGATATTTATTGGCCCTTTTATTTGGGAGTCTTCACTCTCTTATATACCTATTATCCTTAAGTTTGATCTTCCAGATTGTATCCTGGATTTCCTGGATGTTTTGGGCTAGAAACTTTTTGCATTTTACATTTTCTTTGACAGCTGTGTTGATGTTTTCTATGCTATCTTCTGCTCCGTGATTTCTCTTCTATCTCTTGTATTCTGTTGGTGATGCTTGCATCTATGACTCCTGATCCTTCCCTAGATTTTCTATCTCCAGGGTTGTCTCCCTTTGTGCTTTCTTAATTGTTTATGTTTCCATTTTTAGATCCTGGATGGTTTTGTTCAATTCCTTCACCTGTTTGCTTGTGTTTTCCTGTAATTCTTTAAGGGATTTTTGTGTTTCCTCTTTAAGGGCCTCTACTTGTTTATTTGTGTTGTCCTGTATTTCTTTAAGGGAGTTAAAGTCCTTCTTAAAATCCTCCATCATCATCATAAAATGTGATTTTAAATCTAAATCTTGCTTTTCTGGTGTGTTTGGATATCCAGTATTTGCTTTGGTTGGTGAGCTGGGCTCTGATGATGCCAAGTAGTATTGGTTTCTGTTGCTTGTTCCTGCGCTGGCCCCTTGCCATCAGGTTGTCTCTGGTGTTAGCTTGTCTTGCTGTCTCTGACAGTGGCTTGACCCTCCTGTAGGCCTGTGTGTCAGCACTCCTGTAGACCTGTTTTCTTTCAGCCAGATCTGGGAATAGGGAGCTCTGCTCTCAGGTGTGTATGTGTTTTTCCTGGCAACTGTCTTTCAGCTCTTGGCTCAGGCAGAAACCTGAAGGGTCCTACCCCTGACTGCTCCTAGGTCCCTGTGCCCAAGAGGCACAGATGGCCCTAGGCCATTTCCTATTGTGTTGGGAATGTGGACAGAGTAGTCTTCCTCTGAGTTCTCAGGAATGTCAGCACTTCTGCTGTTCCATCCCTCTCCCCCATGGGATTTGGATCGATAGATCTTTTTAGAAGTAATTTGATTCATAAAAAGTAACTACATTAATTAAATTAGTCCATATGCATGCATAGGTACCTTCCCCCAATTATAATATTTTACGTAGACATAAAACATTACAGAAAGTGGGCTATGGAGACAGCTTATTTGTTAAAGTGTTTTCACTTCTTCAGCTCCACATGAGAACAGCTGACTGTGGTAGTATGTTCTTATAGTCCCAGCACTGGGAATGCAGAGAGATGTAGATACATTGCTGGGGTTCAGTAGTTAGCCAGCCTAGCCTACTGGTCTAACTACAGGTCAATATAGTGACCTCGTCTCAAAATTCTGTATAGCTAGCTCATAAGGAATGAGATCCAAGGTTATCTTCTGGCTTCCATGAATTGACATTGACAATATACTATTAATTAAGGAACAATTGATGCTTCTCTAAATTCACTATCCTATATTTTTGACTTCTATAAGCCTGCTTATGTCTTAAATATTCAGGACACAAAACTAGATCTATTGTTAGAAAGACAAGAAAAACAAAGAAATTATTTATAAAGATATCAGTTATGGTGATAGTTTAATGAAAAATGCCCCCATAGGCTATGTGTTGTAGTATTTAGTGTCCAGCTAGTAGTACTGAGAAGGCTGTGGGGGAAGTGGCTTGTTGAACGAAGGATCATTTGGGCCTACTCCCTGTTCACAGTATTTCCTAATTGTAGATGCAGTATAATCAGCCAGCTTCCTGATGCTGCTGTCTTGCCTTCTCTGCCTGCTGTCATGTCTTTCCCTTCATGATAGAATGATCCTTTGACACTAACTGTAACGTAGAAATAACCCTTTTTCCCTTTATAAGAACAATTGCTTGTCAGGTGTTTGACTGCATCAATGAGGGGAAAATACCTTTGAGGTATTAAAATTAAGTTCCTGAAGCAACTAATCTAATAGAAAAAATTTACTTAGCTTACATTATTACCTCATGACACCAATGGTGGCCTAGCTGTATGTTTGGAGAAGCAAATGATTACACCTTGAACTAGAAGCAGAGACAGAGAGGGAGAGGGAGAAGACAGACAAGGTCCCACAGTCCCTTTCAAGGACTTGTTCCTAAGATTCTCCCAATATGCCCCACTTCCAAAATGTTCTACCACCTCTCCCTAGAGCCACTCTCAAACCAAGCTTCATTTATAGACCTTGAATCGATACCCAAACCATTGTCTAAACTGGAACACTCAAAAGTTTGAGTATGTGAGTTCAAAATGGGATAGAGAATTGGAAATATTGAACTCCTTTGTAATGTGTGATTTTTTTTGTTGTTTTTTGTTGTTTTTTTTCTTTTTTTTCTTTTGAGTTATAATTGCTAGACAATTCTGGAAGTATAATATAGATAATAGAGTAGAAATTAGCAAGCAAATGCTTCGATGTTATTAGGATTCAGTGTTTTCAGTGGAGAAAGGAATACACACATGAGTTGAAGGAATAGAGGAGACTAAGGATTAGTTGGAATTGAAAGTAATTATGTAGATCCATTCTCAGAAGTATTTATACCTTTATATATATATATATATATATATATATGTATGCTAATAATATGAGCGTTTTTTATATCTGTATATTTCCTATAGGTAGAACTGGGCTATAAGGGAAGACATTTATTTACATGGTAATTAGCCAATATACACCCTGACAGTTTGGAACTTGGTCTTTAGTATTAGTTCTTACCAAAAGTTGCCAGGACTCTGAACTCCAGCAGTTTTTATTCTAGAGCAGGGTGAGAATATTATGTGTCTGGATCTTTGTATTAA
This sequence comes from Rattus rattus, assembly GCF_011064425.1. NCBI lineage: Eukaryota > Metazoa > Chordata > Mammalia > Rodentia > Muridae > Rattus > Rattus rattus. The sequence goes on from NC_046155.1 coordinate 90,994,199, forward strand.
GCAAGAAGCAAGAACTTGGAAGAGGAAGGAGCAGAAAAAGAGTTATGCTCTAAGGACAAGGAAATCAGTCAAAAGGATTCCTGTTGTCTAAATCTAGGATAGATTTAGTGTTGAACTAAAGGTATAATGATCTACAGACTCTCAAGAGAAAAGACAAAACCATGTATATAAGCCAGCGTTTGGTTGGTGTGACAGAACACTGTCAGCTACAACAGGTTAAAGAGGGAAAGGTGATTTTAGAGATTTCATTCTGTGTTTGGCTGGTTCCGTTATTATGGTCCTCTACTGAGGCAACAGAGTGGATAGCAGATTAGCTGCTCATCTCATATAGTCATGTGTCAGTAGGAAGAATACACTTTTAGAAATGGGTCATTGGACAGACATCCTCAAGCATGTGTCCTTCCATGTCTTAGGCAGTATAGTCCACTACATTATCTAGGCTATATAGTGAAAACAGACAGATAGCATAGACTGTGACACTGAGAACCATGTGTGAAAAATAGCACAAGATTAAATCAAGCAAAAGAGAAAATGATGCAATCAAGAATCACAGATGAATATAGAATGTAGGAAAATACAAAATGTGCCATGCTGCCCCTGGCATAACACAACATAGAGTTTTCTTTTTAAGTAGAAGGAATACAGAATGCAAACCAAGCTGTGGTGTTGTAAACACATAAACTAACTGTATAGTCTTAAATCCTATTTTTACTGTACCTGATTATGCTTTGCTATCATATGAGTATCGATAGTTTTGTTATGCCTGTATTTTTACAAGTATGTAATTCACTGTACAATGATACTAGGACAGCTACATTGTTACTACAGGGTAGGAATTTGTCACCTCTGTTATGAACTTATGATACCACTGTTTTGTCTATGACCCATAGCTGACTGAAATGTCTTCTTGAAACACATGACTGTTTTAATATCAGAAAAACAAATTCTAAAGACAAAGACAGACCAATATTAAGTTCCTTTAGTGGGTACTTAAATACAGACCTTGGAGATAAAGTAAAGAAAAAGGTAATAGTAAATTTCCAACAACTCATAGGATCAGGGACTGTCATCGTGGTGTAAATAAAGACATCTCAGAAGACAGATGTGTGCCCACAGGTTGGTAGGTTAGAGTAGTCAAGTTTCTTCTTTTGGTGATCCCCAGAATATTACCTTTTGCTTCTTTGTCATTGACAATCTGTGATTTGTGGCAACTCAATACAATTTGTTATGTTAAGTAAACTTTGCTCTTTTGTTTTTAGGCATTCAAAACGTCCTCAACCTCTTTTGTGCAGTCCTTACAGAAAATAAGGTTCTCTTCCATTCAGCAAGTTTCCAGAGACTTAGTGATGCCTGCAGAGCCCTGGAATCTTTAATGTTTCCTCTTAAATACAGGTGAAGTTTTTACTTGATAATATTATTTATTCCCACATTATGTATTACTTGTTGATAAATGAAAATGTCATGGCCCAATTACTTTGAGCCACAGAGGTTTGTTATTCGAAGTTAGAGTCGTGATTCTAATAAAGTCTAGTCTAAAATTTGGGACTTTTCCAAATTGTACATCACTAAGTGTTGATTAATCTAGTGAAACATATTTAATTTACTTTGAATAGTACTGTCAGCAATATTTAATTATCTTCACAATACTGATAAAATTCTTTGGTTAATGTTATTTGATGCTAGTGTATTACATTTTAGACATTATTAGAATTCTGTTAATTAAGAATCCTTATCTTTTAGATAACTCTTAAATTATTTGTATATAAATGATGTTTCTTCACAATAACATAGAAAATAGAATGTACATCGGTAGACATACATGGTTCTGCATTGGTAACTGTCAAACCTAGATTAACCAGGTCTTTGTTATAATTTTCGAATTTATTTTTAAGGGGTATATTAAATATTTTCCATTATAAAAATTGAAAAATAGTTTTTTTAAAAAAGGTAAACCATAATGTCAGGTCAAACTACAGGTAGAATATTTACTCTCATTTAATTTGCTAATCATAATGTCCCAGAAACTTAAGTTCATGAACACTAGATAAAATTTTAGATTGCCTCTGGAATTTTCATAAAACTTTTTAATCTGTTTATTGAATGTAAGCATCAAGCAGAGTGTTATTTAGACGAGTCATTACATTACCATGAGAGTGGAGGTCCTTAAGCTCTCCTCTCTGATAGTAGGAGTCAGCCTAAGGAAGAATTCTTTAAAACAGCATACAGTCTAAAGAGACTAGCTTAAGGGGAAGGAGGAGGAACCTCACCGAGGTTCCAGTTACTTTGTGCTTGCTTCTGTGATTGTATCTTTTTTTTTCTTTCAAAACAAGGTTTCTCTGTGTTGCTGCCCTGGCTGCCCTAGAACTCATTCTGTACACCAGGCTACCCTCAAATTTAGAAATCCACCTGCCTCTGCCTCCCAAGTTCTAGGATTAGATGTGCGTGAGCCATCACTGCCAGGCTTTTGTAACCATATTTTAAACAATAACATTTTGGAAATCATTCATTTTCAGAACTTTAGTGTTAATAATCTTGCCAATAAAATTGATAATTTATTTCTTTTCTTTCTTTTTTTAGTGCTTTAAAACAGTTTTATCAGTTTGAGCATTTCATTCATTTTTGCTCATATCCCCACCCCCCAACACTTCCTAGATCAATCTCCTTCCCTACCCATCTAATTTTGTGTCCTTTAAAATTAATTCATTAATTAAATTAAATTAATTAAAGACCAGTTTGTGCTACCCAAATAATCTTGGATGTGTGATCTTTCACTGGAGGATGGTGGACTTACCACGGCTACACTTAACAGAGAAAAGTGTCTCTCTCTTTCTCAGCAGCTAACAGTTGCCAGTAGAGGTAGGACTGAATGCCTATCTTCATGCAAGGATTTGGTCTGGCTTAGGCTTGCACAGGCCTTGTATATGCTGTCACAACTGCTGTGAACTCATAAGTGCACTTAACTCTGATTGCCCTAGAGCTTAGTGTGTAGACCAGGCCAGCCATAAATTCATAGAAACACACCCATGTCTGCCTCCTAAATACTAGGATTAAAAGCTGGCAACATGAGGCCTCCTTGATAATTTCTAAATATAAATATTTAAATTCAGAATGAAAAAAAATACAGAGTTGGGAAGTAAGGAAGTAGGGTGGAGCTGGAGAGATGGCTCAGTGGTTGAGAGCACCGACTGCTCTTCCAGAGGTCCTCAGTTCAAATCCCAGCAACCACATGGTGGCTCACAACCATCTGTAATGGGATCGGATGCCCTCTTCTGGTTTGTCTGAAGACAGCGACAGTGCACTTATAAACATAAAATAAATAAATATTTAAAAAAGAAGACAAAAAAGATTCAGTATGGAAGTAGGGTGGATCTGAGATTGGTAGTGACTGTGAAAGAAATATGTTATATCAAATTCAAAGAATTAATAAATATTTTTTTAAAAAGACACAAAGCTGAGAGTGGAGTAGGGTGATGAGGTATTATTTAGGAGGAGTTGGGGAGGAGTCAGGGTGAATAATGATCAAAATACATGCTGCGAAATTCTCAAAGAATTAATAAATATATTTTTATGGTTCAGAGTGCACAGAAACAAATGGAAATGTGTTCACATTGTGAAAAAATAACATATATGAACCTTTTTATTATTTCCAGTTACCCTTATATTCCCATTCTTCCGGCTCAGCTCCTAGAAGTTTTGAGTTCTCCAACTCCTTTCATTATTGGCGTACACTCCATCTTTAAAACTGACGTCCACGAGCTCGTAAGTACCCAGACGTCCAGATCCTGACTCTCTTGTCTTCAGTTTTGCAAGCTTTCCACATCATCAGTATTTTCATATAAGGTACATTTCCAATAGAAAAGAAAGAGTAGAAGAAAAACACCTGTAAGCAATCTAAATATATTTAACTTTGCAAGTATGAGAGCTTAAAAAAGAATCTATGTATTCATTCATATATTTATTTATGAATAAGATGGCTTTGGACAGGGAAGGTGGCTCAGTGGGTTAAAATGCTTGGTTGAGTTCATTGAGTTGTCTGATGTGAACAGTGCAGCAGAAATAAGAGAAACACTGCCTCGAACAAAGTAGAAGGCCAGAACAGCTCCTGAAAGTCATCTTCTGACCTCCACATGTGTATCATGGCCTGTGTGTGTCCCTCTCTGTTTCTGTCTCTCTTACAAACTAATTAATTAGTTAATCAAATGACCAATTATAAAACAAAAAAGACAGAGTCTTTCTATGTGGCTTAGGCTAGCTTGAAGCTCCTGAGCTCAGAGTAGTCCTTCCCCTTCAGCCTTCTGAGTATGTCCTGGAATGTGCTATAGTGTCCTGATTTTAAATAAGCCCTGTGTACCAGATCAGATTCATCTTACCATATTCCTCATATGAGAAGTTCTGTATTTCTGTGGATCAGTGGTTCTTAACCTTCCTAATTCTGTGACCCTTTAATACAGTTCCTCATGTTGTGGTGACCCCAATCATAAAATTATTTTTGTTGCTACTTCATAACTATAATGTTGTTGCTGCTGTGAATTGCAATGTAAATATCTATGTATTCTGATGGTCTTCAGTGAGCCATGGAAAAGGGTCCATTACCCCAAAGGGGTTGTCACCACCCAGAGGTTGAGAACAGTTACTATAGATGATAACAAAGGATTAATAATCCATTGATTTATTCATATTTTTACTAATAATTTATTAGTGTTTTAAAATGAGATCTGCCAATATAGAATGCCTGAAAACTAACAAGAATAAAAGAGTTTGCAAGTAGTTTAAATTCAGTAAAACTCAAGTTCTCTTTGAGCTCCCACCAAATTTCTAATCCATGTGACAATAGAGAGGCTAAAGCTAGTTCAAGAATAATTTGTTTATGGATATCATGCTTCTAGTGGTGTGCATCAGAGGACTTCAGAATCAAAAGGTTAGAAAATGCTGTTCTCTGAGGAAATTGTCTGAGGTAATCATTTAGCTAAAGCTCAATATTTACAGATTCACATAGGGAGGAAGGAGACGGGGGTTGTTTGGAACTATAAAAACTAAAATAGTGTCAGTGGGTATGATACACAGAAACATCCCGCTGGGTGCATTGCCAAATTTCAGACATGCCCCCTAAAGGAGCGGGATTCCTGGTGTGAGATAAGAAGGGTGTTCTGAAGCACTGTGCCTCAAGTGCAGGGGGCACCTTAGGTGGGTGGTGCTTTTCAGGGAGTATAAGAAAATTTCTTTACCAAAAGAATTTTGTTGCATGGCATCTGTAATCCACAAGACTTTGTAATGCTGCTTCTTTTCTAAATGCCAGCCAAACGCGAAGCTTCGGTGTGCCTCACATAGCAACTACAGCTAGAACCATATCAGAGATGTCATTGACTCTATTGAGAGATCAGAGAAGACCCCATGTGTATACCAGTCCATTCTCTTAACATTGTGTTTCGTTATCTAGTTCTTTTTAACTCCAGTATCAACATAAAAAATGTATAAGCTAACAAACACGTTTATTAAAAAGTAGGCCCCATGTAACTTGTAAATTATTTTAGTAGTATTAAATAGAGAGATAGGACAAACCAATAGTTGGCAGTTTCTTCACATTTTAATAAATAAATTAAAATGAATTAAAATCACATTTCAAAATCTTTCATTTTTATGTAAGTTATTTTTAAATATGACCTTTTAGAATGCTACAAATCAGATTTCAGGTGTTGTTTTTGTTTCTTTTAGTCTTGGTTTTTGAGACAGTATTTCAGTATTAGTATTACAGGTTGATCATGAACTTGAACTCATTACATCGCTAAGGATGGCCTTGAATTCATCCTTCTGCCGCCCAAGTACTAGAATTAAAGGTGTGCATCACCACTCCAAGCTAGGGTTTTCATCTAAACAGTAATTGTTTAATACACATTGATGCTTGTTTTTTGATTCATATGGAATCCAAATGCAAATTCCTCCAAGTGTCTAAGTAGTGGCTCCATAGCACCACTTGCCATCCAAGCCTCCTTCCTTATTGCTTCCTCTATTTCAGTCCCTTCAGATAGTGTCATCGTTAGGATGACTAATGCTAGGCTGCTGTCAGTTCTTTACTATGGAAGGAGAAAGAGGACATAGGAGAGCCTTAGAGCACTGCTCTTCTGAAGCACAGGACTGCCCATATCATTTTTCCTCTTCCCCCGGCAGAAGTTTGTACAATACCCAAATTCCAAGGAAGCTGGGTCATGTACTATAATGAGGAACTCCTACTGTGGTAGCTGGGAACCTCTTTCTCAGTGGTTTTTTTCTCAGTTTGAGATAGTCAAGGACAATTTGCTTAAAAACAAATATATTTTATGAATTGTGGTTAATTTTTAAAATCTTTTTCAGTTAGATGTAATCATAGCAGATTTGGATGGAGGCACTATTAAAATTCCTGAATGCATTCACCTCTCTTCCCTCCCGGAACCACTTCTTCATCAAACTCAAGCAGCACTTTCTCTGGTATGACTCTTTGTTCATGGTAATTTTTCTGGATATAAACCTGAAACCAAGATAACTGGAATTAAAAAAAAAACATTGTTAAAACTCTGTATGTGTGAGTGTGTGTGTGTGTGTGTGTGTGTGTGTGTGTGTGTGTGTGTGTGTGTGCATGCACGCTTCTGTGTATACATGTTTACACACACACATTATGTTGAGATGTGCTATCTCTATGTAGGTCTGGCACTTACTGTGGACCGGGCTGACCTTCATCTCACCTGCCTCTGCCTACCTGCCAGATGTTGGGATTGAAGTTATGTACCACACACCTGATCAGAGTGCAATTATTCTAAACAGTCCTGCGTGTAAAACAAATACATTCTTCTATAGCCTTTAAAGAAGAATCCTTCATTCACTAGGAGTTATATAAAGAGTATTTGTTTCTCGTTCAGTATATTTATAAAGTAGATATTATATATGAAACACTGTGAAAATAAAACTCTGCCTTTAATCTCAGCACTACGGAGGCAGAGGCAGAGGCAGAGGCAGGAGGATCACTTGAGTTCTTGAGGCCAGCCTGGTTTTCAGAGTGAGTTCCAAGAAATGCTACATTCTTTTTGAAGATGTTAGTAGAATTAAGGTCTTTGTAATTTGAATACTTAGTCTAGGCTGTCATTGTCTTCCTTAAATAGAAGATTAAAGTGTGCAGTTACCAGGAGAGATTTTATTCTCAGCAAACTTGCGACGCTATGTTGGTTCGTGTGGTTTTTGTCATGATTATCTATAAAAGGGAGGTTTTTAGGAAATCCTGATGTTTCATAATGCAATTTGTAATCTGAAATATAAGATGTGACAGAATGGGAAAGAAACCAATATAGGACTCAGTTTACATTCTGCAATTTGATGCCATTGAGCAAGTCATAACGCTTCAAAAGGGCTATGTTCTAGACTTTATAGGATGTTTTATTTTATGGAGATGAGCAGGTATCTGTCTCAAAGTAAGGCATGGCAAGGATAGCTATAGGGTTTTTTTTTAATCAAAATCATTTTTATTGAATATCTTCTTTATTTACATTTCTCCTACAGAAACACCCCATCCCATCCTCCACACACTCCTTCCTATCTCCCCGCCCTGGCATTCCCCTACACTGGGTCATCGAACCTTCCCACTGATGCCCTACAAGACCCATCCTCTGCTACATACGCAGTTGGAGCCATGGGTCACTCCATGTGTACTCTTTGGTTGGTGGTTTAGTCCCTTGAAGCTCTGGGGTATCTGGTTGGTTGATATTGTTGTTCTTCCTATGGGGTTGCAAATCCCCTCAGCTACGACAATCCTTTCTCTAACTCCTCCATTGTGGACCCAGTTCTCAGTCCAAAGGTTGGCTGTGAGCATTCACCTCTGTATTTGTCAGGCTCTGGAAGAACCTCTCAGGAGACATCTGTATCAGGCTCCTGTCAGCATGTACCTCTTGGCCTCCCTAACAGTGACTGGGTTTGGTGACTGCATGTGGGATGGATCACCAGGTGGGGCAGTCTCTCAGTGGCCTTTCCTTCAGTCTCTATTCCGCACGTTGTCTCAATATTTTCTCCTGTGAGTATTTTGTTCCCCCTTTTGTCTTTCTTCTTCTTGAGCTTCATTGTAGTCTGTAAATTATATCTTGGGTATTCCGATCTTCTGGGCTAATTATCCACTTATCAGTGAGTACATATCATGTTTGTTCTTTTGTAATTGGGTTACTCACTTAGGATGATATTTTCTAGTTCCATCTATTTGTCTAAGAATTTCATGAAGTCATTGTTTTTTTGGTTTTTTGGGGTTTTTTTTTTAGCATTTATTTATTATATATGAGCACACTGTAGCTGTCTTCAGACTCACCAGAAGAGGGCATAAGATCCCATTACAGATGGTTGTGAGCCAACATGTGGTTGCTGGGATTTGAACTCAGGACCTCTGGAAGAGTAGTCAGTGCTCTTAACCGCTGAGCCATCTCTCCAGCCCCGAAGTCATTGTTTTTAATAGCTGTGTAGTACTCCATAGTGTAAATGTACCACATTGCCTGTATCCATTCCTCTGTTGAAGGACATCTGGGTTCTTTCCAGCTTCTGGCTATTATAAACAAGGCTGCTATGAACATAGTGGAACATGTGTCCTTGTGTATGTTGGGGCATCTTTTGGGTATATGCCCAGGAGAGGTATAATTGGGTCTTCAGGTAGTACTATGTCCAGTTTTATGAGGAACCTCCAGACTGATTTCCAGAGTGGTTGTACCAGTTTGCAGTCCCACCAACAATGGAGAAGTGTTCCTCTTTTTCCACATCCTCTCCAGCATCTGTTGTCACCTGAGTTTTTGATCTTAGCCATTGTAACTTGTGTAAGGTGGAATCTCAGGGTTGTTTTGGTTTGCATTTCCCTGATGACTAAGGATGTTGAGCATTTCTTTGGGTGCTTCTCAGCAATTCGATATTCCTCAGCTGAGAATTCTTTGTTTAGCTCTGTACTCCATCTTTTATTAGGGTTATTTGGCTCTCTGGAGTCTAACTTCTTGAGTTCTTGTATGTATTGGATATTAGTTCTCTATTGGATATAGGATTGTTATCTTTTCCCAATCCATTGATTGCTCCTTTGCCTTACAGAAACTTTGCAGTTTTAAGAGGTTCCATTTGTTGATGCTTGCTCTTAGAGCATAAGCCATTACTGCTCTGTTCAGGAAAATTTCCCCTGTGCCCATGTGTTTGAGGCTCTTCCCCACTCTTTTCTATTAGTTTGAGTGTATCTGGTTTTATGTGGACGTCCTTGATCCACTTGCACTTGAGCTTTGTACAGGGTGATAAGAATGGGTTGATGTGCATTCTTCTACATGCTGACCTCCAGTAGGACAAGCACCATTTTTGAAAATGCTGTCTTTCTTCCATTGGGTGGTTTTGGCTCCTTTGTCAAAAATCAAGTGACCATAGGTGTGTGGGTTCATTTCTGGGTCTTCAATTCTATTCCATTGATCTACCTGCCTGTCTCTGTACCAATACCACATTAGTTTTTATCACTATTGCTCTGTAATACTGCTTAAGGTCAGGGATGGTGATTCCCCCAGAAGTTCTTTTATTGTTGAGTATAGTTTTTGCTCTCCTGGGTTTTTTGTTATTTCAAATTTATTTGCAAATTGCTCTTTCTAACTCTATGAAGAATTGAGTTGGAATTTTGATGGGGATTGCACTGAATCTGTAGATTGCTTTTAGCAAAATGGCCATTTTTACTATATTAATCCTGTGAATCTATGAGCATGGGAGATCTTTCCATCTTCTAGATCTTCTTCAATTTCTTTCTCCAGAGACTTGATGTTCTTGTCATACAGATCTTTCACTTGCTGGTTAGAGTCAAACTGAGGTATTTTATGTTACTTGTGACTATTGTGAAGGACGTCATTTCCCTTAATTTCTTTCTCAGCCTGTTTATCCTTTGTGTAGAGGAAGGCTACTGATTTGTTTGAGTTAATTTTATATTAAGCCACTTTGTTGGAGTCTTTTATCAGGTTTAGGAGTTCTCTGGTAGAATTTTTTGGGGTCACTTAAGTATACTATCATATCATCTGCAAATAGTGATATTTTGACTTCTTCCTTTTCAATTTGTATCCCTTTGACCTCCTTTTGTTGTCTGATTGCTCTGGCTAGGACTTCAAGTACTATATTGAATAAGTAGGGAGAGAGTGGGCAGCCTTGTCTAGTCCCTGCTTTTAGTGGAATTGCTTCAAGTTTCTCTGCATTTAGTTTGATGTTAGCGACTGGTTTGCTGTATATTGCTTTTACTATGTTTAGGTATGCGCCCTGAATTCCTGATCTTTCCAGGACTTTTATCATGAAAAGGTGTTGAATTTTGTTAAATGCTTTCTCAGCATCTAATGAGATGATCATGTGGGTTTTTTTGAGTTTGTTTATATAGTGGATTACGTTGGTGGATTTCCGTATATTGAACCACCCCTGTGTCCCTGGGATGAAGCCTACCTGATCATGATGGATGATCATTTTGATATGTTCTTGGATTCAGTTTGCAAGAATTTTATTGAGTATTTTTGCGTCAATATTTATAAAGGAAATTGGCCTGAAGTTTTCTTTCTTTGTTGGGTCTTTGTGTGGTTTAGGTATAAGCGTAATTGTAATGGTCAGGTAGGCTTCACTGAACTGAGAATTGGGTCCCCGTTAGTGGAATTAGAGGAAGGATTGAAGGAGCTAAAGGGGTTAGAAACCCCATAAGAACAACAATAACAACCAACCAGAGCTCCAAGGGACTACACCGCTACCCAAAGAGTACACATGGGCAAACCCATGACTCCAGCTGCATATGTAGCAGAGGATGGCCTTGTTGGGCACCAGTGGGAAGAGAGGCCCTTGGTCCTCCCAAGGCTCGATGCCCCAGTGTAGGAGAATGTCAGGACAGGGAGGCGGGAAGGGGTGGGAGAATGGGTGGGGGAACACCCTATTAGAAGAAGTGGTAGGGGGATGGGGTATGGGGTTTATGGCTGGGAAACTGGGAAAGGGAATAACATTTGAAATGTAAATAAAAATATCCAATAAAAAATAAGAAATAAAAAATAGAAACATAGCAGAAAAGCAAAATAAATAAAAAGTTAAGAAAGAAAAAAAGAAGTAGCAATGTAGATGTGTAGCACTTCTCCCTAGAGGTTCATCCTGTACCCATGGGTGATCAATCTTTTATAATTTGGTATATGTTCTTTGAGAAGTGTTCATACTCAGATGCATGTTTAACTGTGTGTACATTTATTTGTTTGAGGTTTGTTTTATTTTATATTCAAATAAGTGAGGCAATGTTACATGAATTTTTCTAAGTTGGCATTTTTTGTAATGCTTATTTTATTATGTGTATGGGTTTTTTATCTACATCTCACATGTGTATACCAGAATAAGGTGTAGAAGCTTCTGGAACTGGAGTTACAAATGACTTTGAGCCATCATGTGGTTGCTAGGAACTTAACCTGAGTCATCTGCAAAAGTTACAAGTGCTCTTAACCCTTGAGAGCCTGAGCTTTTAGGAGGTCTTATTTATTTATTTATTTATTTATTTATTTATTTATTTATTTATTACTTTCTTCATCCATCTCTTTTTTTAATTTTTTAAAAAATTTTTATTAGATATATTTCTTTACTTACATTCCAAACATTATTCCCCTTCCAGGTTTCCTGTCCATAAGCCCCCATTCCCTCCCCTCCCCATCCCCCTCCCCCATACAGGTATTCCCCCTATACATCCCCCTTACTGCTCCCCCCACATTCCCCTGCACTGGGGCTCCAACCTTGGCAGGACCAAGGGCTTCCCCTTCCACTGGTGCCCCAACAAGGCTATTCTCTGCTACATATGCAGTTGGAGCCCTGGGTCAGTCCATGTATAGTCTTTAGGTAGTGGTTTAGTCCCTGGAAGCTCTGGTTGGTTGGCATTGTTGTTTTTATGGGGTTGCAAGGCCCTTCAACTCTTTCAATACTTCCTCTAATTCCTCCCAAGGGGTTCTTGTTCTCAGTTCAGTGGTTTGCTGCTAGCATTGACCTCTGTATTGGACATGCTCTGGATGTGTCTCTCAGGAGAGATCTATATTTAGTCCCTTGCAGCATGCGTTTTCTAGCTTCATCAATCTTATCTAGTTTTAGTGGCTATATGTATATGGGCCACATGTGGGTCAGGCTCTGAATGGCCGGCCATTACTTGAGTCGCTGCTCTAAACTTTGCTTCCATATCCCCTCCTATGGATATTTTTCCCCTTTTTAAGAAGGAGTGGGAGTATCTGCATTTTGGTCATCCTTCTTCTTGAGCTTCCTGTGGTCTGTGGATTGCATCTTGCGTAATTCAAGCTTTTTGGCTAAATCCACTTATCAATGAGTGCATACCAAGTGTGTTTTTCTGTGATTGAGTAACCTCACTCAGGATGATATTTTCTAGTTCATTCCATTTGCCTATGAATTTCATGAAGTAATTTTTTTGATAGCTGAGTAGTACTCCATTGTGTAGATGTACCACATTTTTTTTAATCCATTCCTCTGTTGAAGGGCATCTGGGTTCTTTCCAGCTTCTGGCTATTATAAATAAGGCTGCTATGAACATAGTGGAGCATGTGTCTTTGTTGTATATTGGAGCATCTTTTGGGTATATGCCCAGGAGAGGTATAGCTGGGTCCTCAGGTATTCTGAGAACCTCAATCTAATGTTTTATCTTAGAGATCTCTCTGCAACAGTAAATGTGAAACTGTATCAATTGGTTTGTATTTCATGGTGGGAATATAGTTTAATTCATGTACAGATCATTCACTTAATGCCCCAAAGAAACTAAGAAGTAGGTCATATTAATCCTGAATATCTTATATAATAAACTTGTGTACTTTAGATTTTGCACCCGGATTTGGAAGTAGCAGATCATGCCTTCCCTCCTCCACGAACGGCTTTATCCCACTCAAAAATGCTGGTAAGACATTTAATGTTCAAGATTGATACTTTAAAAGAGAACTATACTTTAATTTTAGGTTTGCTGAAATAGCTGAGTTAGAAGTCCCTTAAAAGGCTTAGGGCAGTGTACTGGTCTATGAGAGGGCCTTTGATTTTTTTTCTTTAGGGGACAAAAGTAAGGACCGCAAAGAAATCAGAGCCTTAGTTATAGCCTGGAACACTGTCCAGCATAAGAATTTGGATTCTTCCTTTCTTGTAGTGACATGTATCAGACCCAGAGCTTACTCATGCTGTACATGTAATCATATTTCATTCTAATAAGAATAGACTTTTATAATTTGGATAAATGTTGAAAGAATTTCATTTCACTTTAAAAATATAATCTTTTGAGAGTTTTTCCCTTTTATATTCATAAGTATAATTTTTGCAGATATACAAATAAAGGTTTTGGCATATATTTCTTTCTCTGACACAGTAAAATAGGAGACTATGCTACTTACTTTTCCTCTGGAAGAAAACTGTGCTCTAGAATCCAACTCTGTTCGGTTCAGTAGGAAGAGCAAACCAGTTCCACTCAAGCATAGGTAGACTCTCATGGGACTTGTGCCCACTGCTTGGGGAGGCAAGCCTGGGCAGGATGCCACACTTGCCCACTCAGACTTTCTTCTCTCTGTCTGGTTTACTTAATTTGTTTTTTGATTAAATCACCCGTATGTTTTGTTTTCCATTTTCAGGATAAAGAAGTTCGAGCAGTTTTTCTTAGACTATTTGCACAACTGTTCCAAGGGTACAGGTCATGCCTCCAGCTTATACGGATCCATGCCGAGCCTGTGATACATTTTCACAAAGTAAGGCACAGTGCCAGGTCGTCTGCCAAGTGGACTCATTTAATAGGACCACACTATAAATCACGTGTATTAAATTAATTCTTGAATGTTCTTAAAGTCTCTGTGTTATGTGACAAACAGAACTGGTATAATATTTTCCTTCAGAATATGTAAGCTTAAAATTGATTTTTTTCTCGTATTAAAGTATTAATCAAGCATTAGTTAAAAATTAATACTTGATTTTTTTCCTCTTGTCTTTTATATGGACAAAATCTTTTGAGAGAAATATACTTTGTGACAGTGTTTAGTTATATGTAACGTCCTTCAACCAATCTTTAATCTTTCTATTTTTATTTTAACCATTTGGCCATTACCTAGTGATAAGTTATCATTTCACATTTTCTTCTTCTTTACAGACAGCTTTCTTGGGGCAGCGTGGTTTGGTTGAGAATGATTTCCTCACTAAAGTACTCAATGGAATGGCATTTGCAGGTTTTGTTTCAGAAAGAGGACCTCCCTATAGAGCCTGTGATCTCTTTGATGAGGTATACTTCTTATCAATGACTAATAGTTTAAAGGAAAAATTGTTTTTTAACATTTATTCAAATTCTTAAACATTAAGTAAATATTATGTATATCAAGTGTTGATAATTATAATGTTAATTAGAAAAATTAGAAAACTCTAGAATGTTTTAGAAGTACGTAAAAAATTTTTAACAACTAAGATTGAATAGCTTCTTAGATCTTTTTCAAAATTGGATAGTGCTTATATAAATAAAACTTGTTTTTTCAATACAGTTTTTTAGTGATTGTCAGTCTGCAGCTCAGTGTAACTTAATGCACAGATTTCTGACTCTAAATTGCAGTTAGGTTTAGTCCATCAATGTCATAAAGCCGTAATTTAAATTTATAGCATTTCTTCTAATCAATAATTACTATTTCCTAGCTACCTTAGTAGAAATATTTGAGATATATATATGTAGTCTCTATCTTTTTAAGGATTTGTCATCTAAAGGGAGAAATAGACTAGGATACTATTTTACGTTTATTTTGCTCCTTTTTTAAATACATTTTTCATTTATCATTTACTTATATATTCACAGCAGTGCATTATGGGAGACAGGAAAGTAGATATTATTTGTATTTTAGTTTTTGAATCATTACTGTATCAGAATCAATAGGTTTTAAAGTTCTTGATATCCACCAAAGAAAGTCAATCCTGGAACCCGAAGGGAGTCCTTGTTACCTTTTACCCCTGACAGCTTATCCTGTAGGAAGAAGGTCTTTCTCGGAGATGGATCTTTTATTCTTCATAAAGATAATTAAATACAAGTAAGGAAAGGGAAGCGGAGCTTCTGTTCTGAAGATGAAGATTAGCCTCCTCACTTAGTGATGGAGACTAAGCACCTCACTTAGTAACTAGCACATGCAGGTGTGCAGTGTATTACCCTGACTCAGCCATTCTTTATAGTCACTCACTGAGCTACGGGTCCCTAAATAACCGTGTAACTGGCCTTTGATCATACTGACATCTATATCAACCTTTATGTTCCCAATTAAGTTCTCAGTGGTTGATGGCTTATATAGTTAAACTAAGATCCTTGCCAAAGACCTTTTCTAACTCATCTGCTAGTCTCTGAAACTTTATTAATAGCAACGGTTGTTTTCTACCCACATTCTCCTTGCTAATCTCTGGCAAGAAAGTCAGGTTGATTGTTTTCAGCATGAGACTTAAATATTTCTCTATCTTCTTTGTTTACTTACATGAGGACATGCTTTTATAGGAAAGTAGCATGGCTACTTGGAAAGATCCGTTTCTTGTACCACAAGGGTTCTACAAAGCTTTTCCAGGCAGATCCTACTGTGTCCTGCCTTAGGGCACTGTTACCAAAGAGGTACCTTAGGAATGAAAAGCAAATCTGCCTTTCTTTGTATGACAGTCTTCTGAATACTGGCACAGAGTGCAAAATCCAAATAGTTCTGCCGCCTTTGCTTCATCTTTTCCTGGAAGACACTCTTGTTCCTTTTCCTTTCCACCTGTTTACTCTCCTACATTTCTTTTCATGCCTGTCCTCTTCAGCAAGTATACACTCCCACACAGTTGCCATAGCAAATTGCTTAATAGAGAGACAGAATCCATATATATCACTTGAGAACTAAACGGAGTCTAAAGGTCATCTTGCTCTTCCGCCTTGATTTAGAAGTGAGGAATCTGAATCCAGGCCATATTGTCCATAGAGTCCAGTCAGCACATGAATTGTTGTTCCTATTTCTAAGTTAAAGAAACATCTGGAGACTTTCACACCTTCTGAATTTTTCCAAGTAAATAAATTATCATGAGTGAGGCCAGGAAACCTCTGCACTCCATAGATGATTGTTTCCTAAGAGTTACTGAGTAGGGGCCACCCTGAAGCCATGGATTTAATATGCCTTTGCCATCCTGGGATAGAGGTGAAACCCAGTACAAATCTAAATAAATTACTCTGAAAATAACGGAGTTTAGATGGCTTTTAACTTGCATATTGTGTGCAAATACCAGTTTTAAAATTCAGCATATTTAGGTATTGATTATTGCCATCTGATTCTTTTTCAAAGTTGGTAGCTTTTGAAGTAGAGAGAATTAAAGTTGAAGAAAATAATCCACTGAAGATGATAAAGCACATCAGAGAACTTGCTGAGCAACTCTTCAAAAATGTAAGTATATGTAGTCTGTTATTCTAGCAGTAATACCTATGCTGTGGATAATCAGTCCTAAGATGTCACGCTTGCTTCTGTGTGTCAGAATGTATCACATTTTTTATCAGTCACTGTATCATGAAAATGTCTTAGCCAGATTCTTTCCCCATGAATCTTTTGCCCTCATCATGAGTTTTCTTCTGAGTGCCATGTTTAATAGAGGAAGCTTAGACACACTGGTAATCAGAAGGACCTTAGACAGCACTGAAGATGTGCTCTGCTGCAGCGTGTTGAGGCCTGTCATCTGAGCTCCGTTGTTTTGAATTAATGAGGTAATGTGAAATAAGCTGGAAGAAGGAAAGAAAATCGGTCAGTGAACCATAGAAATCAAAGATGAAAATGCTCTCTGGGCAGAAGATGTGTTGTAAATCAAAAGATCAGGATGAGGTGAACTAACCACCTGAATTCTTAGGCTGGCAGGGAAGCTACATGCTTAAAGAATCGTGGTTTTGTGCCTAAATGAGTGCTGACCACTCCTTCTTGTAAAGTTTGTGGTTCCTTTGCTAAGAAACATAAATCAAGTGGGAAATGTGGCACCATCTGAAGAAAAGCAGAGGGAACTTGTTTTAAGGAATTAGAATGAAGAACTTGATATTAGTGCTCTGGCCCCAGTGCATATTGTTTATTCTAGCTACTTGACAAGGCAAACAAGGATTTGACAGTGAGGCATTAGTCACTCCTTTTCACATTCATTTGAAATTTGAGGACCAGTAAGTTAAAAGCAGAAATACTTAACTATTCCCTTGTTACATATTAGTCAATTATTTTCTTTGCTTGTCTGTAAATGCATATATGCTTGTCTGAGGATTGAACGAAGCATGCTGTGTATCCACTGTACTTCTGGTGTTTTGAATTTGGCTTCATTTTCTTAATACAGTGAATTTCAAGTTTATCCATGGTCACATAGAAATGGAGATGATACCTTCCACTATGAGTAGCATTCCACTTGAATAGATGGACTAAGTTTTATTTCTCTGTTGACTTTCTGAATAACAATTTTGGCAATAATGAGTATCCTAAACATTTATACAGGTATTTACAAAAATGTAAATTTTATTCCTCTCAGATAAATACTTAGGACTGAGATACCAGGATATATGGTAACACAACATTTAACTTTGTTTAAAAACTGCTGGTTGTTTTTTTAAGTGTCTATATTTTGTATTCCCACCTGCAGTATATGAGAGTTCCATTTGCTGTCTATCCTAAGCAGCACTCAGTATCATAACTTATGTTTTGTTTCTTTGTGTTTCTTGCAGTCATTCTCAAAAGTGTACAGTAGTGTCTCTTTGTGGCTATTTTAATTTCAACAGGCAAATAAATGTATATAATGTTACCTAATCATTATATGCAAATGCTGCCTTAATATCTGTGATAAAAGTAATTAGGTAAGAACAGAGACTCTTTATTTGGAATTGTTAAAGTATTGATTCTCAAAACACTCAACCGTCCTTACTCTATTTATCATTATCATATTGGGCAATATCAGAAGACACTTAGTTAGCACAGCTGGAGAGGCTGTGCTATTGTGCTAGTAAATACAGGTCATTGATGCTTCCAAATATTTTACAGTGCATGTCAATACCCACATCTTCTCTAAACAAAGAATTGTCAAGTTTAAAATGCCAGTAATATCAAAAATAAGAAGCACATCAAATGCAAATGACACAGTTCATCACATTAGATGAGAAGAGCCTCAACACAAAGTGCATTAAGATTAAGAGCAGGATGGATGTCAGCGGTCATTAAAAGGTTAATAAAGTTAGAAAATTGAGACAATTACATTCCATCAGTCTCACCTACTGTCAGGTAGCCCAAGAGTCCAATTATATTGGTTTTCAGTGATTCACATAATAATAATGTCTTCAACTACATTTGGGAATATTTCTGTTATTCCCCAGAGTGCTGGGTATGAATGGTGGGTATTAAATAATTTTAAGTATCTGAACCAATCTAGAGTATTTAATAACCTCTAACAAAGAATGCTTGTTTTATTGTTGTTACTAGTGTGGCGGTGGCCTACTTTAGATTTCCAGTAAGTCTTAGGAGTTTTGTTTTGTTTTGTGTATTTGGCATGTGTGTTTGGCCTTCTTTTCTATAAATCCTAAGCATACTCTCATTTAGTCTGACAAATAATGAAGAAAATTGATGTTGCCTGACACTGATATGTAGGTTGGTAATTTTTTTTAAAAATCTGACAAAATCAGTGAGCTTCTCCCTATGTGTACTATATCAGGATTTTGAAAATCATCATCAAAATTTAAAATTTACTCCCAATGAAAGGGCTGAATTTAGCCACACTTTCTCAGGCTATTCATTCTGGTGGACTTGCACAAAATTGTTTCCATGTCACTGTGTTCAGTTGTCTGAGTCTTCGGTTGTTACTTTAAATTTACATTCTCTGAACTCAAGTAAGAATTTGTTGGTTTGGACTGTTAGAAAATAACTGATTTCCTGGTTTCAGGTGTAAAACTGGATGACAGTTTTTAATGATATCAGGAACCTAAGAAGCCAGTCCAAACCCATTCATAGTGAGAAGAGTAGATATTTTTAAGACCTTCTGGAATATAGCAAATCCTAACTTGAGCTTCCTTTTCTTGCTGCTTGTTTCACACAAGTGATGTGGGGTTCAAGCAGTTTTGTGACACATAGGTTCATCTACACTTAACATGCTGCCCATTAGAGGGCAGTAGTGCACAGACACAGCAGCTAGGGAACCAAATAGTATATTTGCATCAGATAAACACAGTGTGTCATAAATTACCAAATCTATTCAAGGTCTACATTTCACTATAGAATGTTTCTGCAACCACAGAGAGGCTCACCTTTGAACTTTTAGCATGGGGTTTTCAAAGGCTTATAGATTTGGTTTACAGGTTTTCTGATTTGTTTATAGGAACACTGTTAGTGAGCAACATCATTTCTTTAAGAAGTGATTTATTTTAGGCTTGCTGCTACTTCTTCTACAAGTGCAATTGCTATTATTACTAGCATATACATAGTTGGTATTGCAATATTAGAAAGGAAAGGAGTACATTTCATTTTAAACACATGGTATCATACAAAGCATGTAATAACAAGCTATTTTTAAAATAAATGTAATCTAGACTTTTAGAAAATAGCCTGAGATTGATCCTGGGGTGCATGTAAGTATTCGTGTTATGAGAACGTCTCAATAACAGCTGGTGATAGCCCTCACAAGACATCTATGATACTTCAGATGAGGATGAGCAAGTCATCCTGTCCCGTATCACACTACTAATGAAGTACTCAGGCTTGGATGTGAACCCCCGGGCATTCTGAAGTCAGAAACATAAACTAAAAGTACCTTGTACTCTGGATTACCTAAGTTTGCTGTTGAATTGTATTGCTACCTGGTTTTATCATGTTTTCATGTCTAATCTTGTTTCTGGGCTGACTATTCAGTTTGTCCATTTAACCCTTGACTAAGAGTCATAAGATTATATAAGGTTGCATACATCTGGAAACCTTGACTCAGCCATTTTTCTCTCCATTAGTCAGTATAGTACTGGAAAAAAATACCTGAAACAATTAACTTACAAGGAGGAAAGATTAATATTGACTGTATGGTTCAGAGACTTTAAGGAAAAGCTGCTGGACTGATGTTTTGGGTATAGTGACATAGCTCATCATGATGACTGTTCATAGTAAAAGAGGCTGTTCATCTCAGTGTGACTAAGAAACAGAGACAGGAAGGGGCCAATATCCTCATCAAGGGTGCATACCTTGTGATGTTACTTCCTTCCTCTGGACCCTAACTCCTAAGGATTTTAGCACTCCCAGTAGCACCAATGGCTGATGACGAAGCCTAGCATATGGGTCACTGGGGGGCCTGTAAGATCCAAGCTGTAATCTTCTGAACTTCCTTGACTTTTATGGGTTTTTTATTTTCCTGTAAAGATAAACATGCCACATTACAGATTTTGACTAGAAGTGTTGTATGTAACCTTTATTTTTTCTAAATGACCTTAGCCATTATTTGAATAGCAGGTAATAGAGATGGTAAGAAAAATAAAATGTAACTCAGAGATACTTGCATTATTATAAAACTTTCTACTTTAGATTTTTTTTTATGTTTTAGAAGTTGTTAAAATGAGGCTCTATATGGCTCAGTGGGTAAAGCCATGTAAACCTGACAACCTGAGTTCAAATCCCCAGAGTTCATGTAAAAACAAGACACAGTAGTGTCCAAGTCCATAATTTATTTCAGTGTACTTCAGTGGGGAGGTGGAATGTACAGATAGTAGAAATGCCAGAAGCTTGCAAGCACGCTAGCCTAACCTACACAGTAGTGAACAAAAGAGACCTTGTCTCAAACAAGATATAAAGTGAGGACTAGCACCCAAAATTTTCCTCGGACCTTCACACATGCTTCACTTGACACATATGAACATATACATGATACACATATACAAAAAAATCTTTAAAAGCTGTCATGATAACTATTTACTTCATTTGAAATAAAGTACAAAGAAGGTTTTTTATTGCTATAAAAATTAGTCTAAATAGAAATAATATTTTTAAAGGAGTTGGGATTCAGGGTCCATAGGAATTACCTCTCTGCTCTAGAAAAACTATGTCCACTGTATTTTAGAAAACATATTTTGAGAATATGGATAGAAGTCATGCCTAGTGATGAAAGCAAAGAAGTGAATCCTAGGGACCACGGAGGCTGATGTCTGTGTATTCCAGGCAAAAACACAAGCCTGATTATCTATCTATCTTAGGTAAGTTATTTGTCAAGCATCACACATTGAGCTGTACAAGACCCAAAATCAGTGTTTTGACACACCAGACCGTCTCATTTCCATTTTGTTCCAAGAAATGCTAACTGTGTCCTCTGCCCAAATCCACCTTTTTCTTTTTCTGGATCTCAGCCATATAACCAGAAAGAATTTGGGGGGAATAGTTCTAATAGATGGTGACAGTTGACCATTTTTAACTGACAAGAACATGTTATAGGATACTAATGAGTTTAGTCTACAGCATGAATAGCATAGGTTCAGTGGAAATAAGGAATTTTTTGGTGGCAGAAGGATAATAAATGCTAGAAGTGGTCTAAGAAAGGTTGTAAAGCAGCCTTCCCCAGAGAACTTTATAGAATACCTGAGTTCCACTCTGCTCAGCATTTGAAATAGAATCCTCCTTAAATTGATGCTAGATAACGTTTCACACAGGCCCTAAGAGTATTTAAAAATATTAACTGATGGGGTTATGGGGATAGCTCAGTGGAAGCATAAAGTCCTGCGTTCAATCTTCTGCCCCAGAAACTTTAAATTAACTATATTATTATAGTGTTGATAGAGTGCAGTGGCAAGTATTTTAGTGCCTTCTACATGTTTATCATATTTTTCCTGCAGTAGGTATATAGAATAAGACAAATGAAACAAAAGCAGCAAAAATGAAAAAACCCTAACTTTTTAATATGGGTCTGGAGAGATGAGAGGTTTAATTCTCAGCACCGACATCAGACAATTCACTACCACCTAGAGCCACAGCTCCAGGATAATCAGTGCCCTTCTCTGGCCTCTACAGGCAGATTTATACAAGTGTGCATATGCACACAGAAACACACATGCATATTTATAAAGAAAAATAAAATGGTTTTAAATTTTTAACTAGAAAATACCTTTTAAACCAAGCAAAATGTCTACTTCTGTGGTGTTTCATTTTAGAGAAACAAGGCTGGACAATAATGATTCATAGTATATAAAAGGGTTTAATATATTAAAGAGAAAAATATAAAGAAAATAAGGGATGTATTGAGGGAGGCAATATAATTTTGGCAAAGTGTCCATAAAAGATGTCTATGAGAACTGCAGATTCGGAGGAAGCAAAGATGCATTTCAGACCAGGGGAACAGCTGTGCCAAAGCCATGAGGCAAGGACAGGAGACCTGCGAGCCTCGGTCGAATACATGTAGTTGAATGAAAAAGCTGGAACTTGTAGTCTCCTTAACAACTTTGGCTTTTACTCTGGTGAAGGGTCTTCTTGAATGAATAAGGTTGTGTGGTGGTTATTCATGTTTTAATGATATCGCTGACTTACTGTTGAGAGATGGAAAGGGGCAGAATCAGGGAGACCAGTAGTTCTGGATAGTCTGAGAGCTGTTAGCTTACACTAAAAGGAGATATAGGCAGATTAGAAATGTACTCTCGACAGTAAAGTCCACAAGGTTGATAGAAAAATGTATAATTGTATGTTAGAAAGAGGGATTAGAGATGGCCAATCCTACCACAGGAAGGACCGGAAAAATATATATTCAGTGATCAAGACTGAGTAAAATAGATTTCTAAATAGACTTCATTGTTATTTTAAATCTTAGTGGAAATACTTTGTTGTACATAGTTAAGTAGAGGACTGTAGAATTGGAGAGAACAATCAGGTTAAGAATATTGAATCATCAATGTCTTTATAATAAAGGGCTAAGAGACTGGAAGTGATCTCCAAAGGATTTTAGTGTCAGTAGAAGAGAGGTCCAATGATTGAGCATTGGAGTATTCACATAATTAAGAGGTGAGGAGATGCAACCAGATGTAAAATCAAAGCATGATGTGCCTATGATTGAAGAAGACAGCCAACTGTCTCACATGCTGCTGTGAAAGAGCTTGGAGAAAGAGTCTGGTAGTCTGTATTCAGTTAACCCGGTTTAGCGTCAAGTTCTTTAGCCTTTGCCTTTCCAGCTTGGCAATGCAAGCAACAGACAAAGGACCCATATGAATGTATAATCACTCACCTGTCTGACTTCAGTGTATCCCTGTGCTCTTTTATTCTTCCTATTTTAACAGTCATGTTAAATATGCTAACTTAGATCATTTTTCTTCTGTCTGATGTTACAGGAGAATCCAAACCCTCATATGGCATTCCAGAAAGTTCCACGTCCAACAGAAGGATCCCACTTGAGAGTTCATATTCTTCCTTTCCCAAAGATTAATGAAGCCCGAGTTCAAGAACTAATACAGGAAAATCTTGCTAAGAACCAGAATGCAACTCCTGCTACACGAATAGAAAAGAAATGCATAGTGCCAGCAGGGCCACCTGTTGGTATGTATGTGCATGTGTACATGCATCCGTGTGTGTGTGTATATGCATCCGTGTGTGTGTGTGTATGCATCCGTGTGTGTGTGTGTGTATGTACATGCATCTGTGTGTGTGTGAGAGTGTGTGTGTATGCGCGCATGTGTACATGCATCCATGTGCGTGTGTGTGTGTATGCATGTGTACATGCATCCGTGTGTGTGTGTGTGCATGTGTACATGCATCCGTGTGTGTGTATGTGCACATGCATCCGTGTGTGTGTACATGCATCCGTGTGTGTGTGAGAGTGTGTGTGTGTGTGTGTGTGTGCGCACGCGCGCGCGCATGTGTACATGCATTCATGTGTGCGTGCGTGTGTGTGTGCATGTGTACATGCATCCGTGTGTGTGTGTATATGTGCACATGCATCCGTGTGTGTGTGTGTGTGTGTGTGTGTGTGTGTGTGTGTGAGTTTGCTCATTTTAAAAATGAACCTTTTATGAGATGGGAAGTGACATATTTCTATAATCCCAGCACTTGAGAGGCTAAAGCAGGAAGACTGACCTAAGCTCTAGGCCAGACTGAGCTACCTAGGGAATATATTAAGTATTATCAACAGAAACTACTTCATCCATCCTTCCTCCCATAAAAAGTGGTAATTATCTAAGCACTGGCACTGTAAAATCTGCTTCATTCTTGTAACAGTTTGTTGAGCTTGAAGTAGTTTTTTGTAGTTCACATACTGAAAGTCCTACGAGTCCAGTGCAGCAACTTTCCAATGACTTAGTTTACTGTGTCATCACCACTGTTTAGTTAAGAACATTTTCTTAAGCCATTGTTTTTTTGTTTCTGTTACCAGTTATTTCCCACTTCCTTCTGTCCAGGTTGGAGAGAAATCTACTTCCTGTCTTCATGGGTTTGCCTATCATGAGCATTTGTATAAATGTGCACCTTTGTGAAGGGGCTTATTCATTTAGCATGTTTTCAAAGTTTTTACAGTAGCATGTGTCAGTATGCCATTGTTTTTTGTGGGTGAATAATGTTCAACAGTGAGGAGAAATGTATGTGCATTTGACCTTTTCAAAAATATTCATAAGGAGATGGAAATTTGAGTTGGTTTTGCTTTGGGAGTTTTAGTAATAATGTTGCTGAGAACACTGATATGCACCTTTTTATGGATATGTTTCCATTCCTATTGAACACATTCCCAAGAACACTCTGTCTTAAGGAGCTGGCACTCTTTTCCTTAGCAGGTGCCCTACATTATACTCTACAGCAGTGTCACACAAGGGTGTGACACCTCCCAGCACCAGAATGCTAAGCACTCTTTGTCCCCTTGTGTGCAGCTTCTGTTAATGTCTATAATGCTGGTTACGGTGGCGTACACCAACATCTCAGCAGCCGGAGTAAAGTCCTGTCTTCAGATAAATTTTTAAAAGAGTGTCTTTGTCCAGTTTTAATTTGAGATGTTTGTTATTGAATTATTAGAATTTTTAAGTTTTCAAGCGATTCCCTTACCAGATATCCGAATTTATTTGTTTGTTTGTTTGTTTGTTTGTTTGTTTTCACACTCCAGATTTTATTCCCCTCTGGGTCTACACCCCAAGAGTTCCACAACCCATACCTCCTCCCGCCCCCTCACTTCCTCCTTCCCCCAATCTCCACAAGGATGTCCCCACCCCACCAGACCTCTAAACTTCCTGGGACCTCCAGTCTCTTGAGGGTTAGGTGCATCTTCTCTGACTGGACCTGGGAGTCCTCTGCTGTGTATGTGTTGACTGCCTCATCTCAGCTGGTGTATGCTGCCTGGTTGGTGATCCAGTGCCTAAGAGATCTCAGGGGTCCAGGTTAATTGAGACTGCTGGTCCTCCTACAGGGTTGCCCTCCTCCTTAGCTTCCTCCAGCTTTTCCCTAATTCAATCAGAGGGGTCAGCAGCTTCTGTGCATTGGTTGGGTGCACAGATCTACATCCTACTCTTTCAGCTGCTTGTTGGGTTTTTTGGAGAGTAGTCATGGTAGGTCCCTTTTTGTGAACTTCTCATAGCGTCAGGAATGGTGTCAAGTCTTGGAGCCGCCACCCCTTGAGCTGGAACCCACTTTGGGCCTGTTGCTGGACCTTCTTTTCCTCAGGCTCTTCTCCATTTCCATCCCTGCATTTCTTTCAGACAGGAAGAATTATGGGTCAGAGCTTTGGCTGTGGGATAGCTACCCTATCCCTCACTTGATGTCCTGTCTTTCTGCTGGAGGTGGATTCAATTCCCTCTCCACTCTGTAGGGCTTTTCATCTAGGGTCCCCACTTTAAGTCCTGAGAGTCTCTCACTTCCCAGGTCTCTGATACATTCTAGAGGGTCCTCCCATCTTCCTTCCTCATGAGGTCACCTGTTTCCATTTTCTGCTGGCCTTCAGGGCTTCAGTTCTTTTCCCCCACCCAATACCAGATCATGTTCCCCTCTCCCCCAAACCCCCATCCGCTTTCCCTCCCCTGTCCCTCCTCCCCTCCCTACTTGTGGTTGCTTTCTTCTTCCTCCCAAGTGGAACTGAGGCGTCCTCTCTTTTTGAGTTCTGTGGACTGTATCTTGGTGTCTTATTCGGGGTTTCTATTCCTACACAAAATGTCATGACCAAGAAGCAGGTTGGGGAAGAAAGGGTTTATTCAGCTTACACTTCATCACCAAAGGAAGTCAGGACTGGAGATCACACAGGGCAGGAAACAGGAGCTGATGCAGAGGCCATGGAAGGATGTTACTTACTGACTTGCTTCCCCTGGCTTGCTCTGCTTGCTCTCTTAAAGAACCCACGATGGTACCACCCACAATATACTGGGTCTTCCCACCTTGATCACTAGTTAATAAAATGCCTTACAGCTGGGTCTCATGGTGGCATTTCTTCAACTGAGGCTGCTTTCTCTGTGATAACTCCATTTTGTATCAAGTTGACACACAAAACCAACCAGTACACTTGGGTATTCTGTACTTTGTTTTTTGTTTTGGGTTTTTTGGGCTTGTTTTTGTTTTGTTTTGTTTTGGTTTGTTTTTGGCTAATATCCACTTATTAGTGAGAACATACCGTGCATGTCCTTTTGGGTCTGAGTTACCTCACTTAGAATGACATTTTCTAGTTCCATCCATTTGCCTGCAAAACCCAGGATGTCCTCGTTCTTAATAGCTGAGTAGTATTCCATTGTGTAAATGAACCACATTTTCTGCATCCATTCTTCTGTCCTGGGACATCTCCGTTGTTTCTAGCTTCTGGGCTATCACATATATAAGGCTGCTATGAACATAATGGAACATGTGCCCTGTGACATGGTGGGGCATCCTTGATGTATATTACCAAAAGTGGTATTTCTGGGTCTTTAGGTAGGTCTATTTCCAATTTTCTGAGGAACCTCCAGATTGATTTCCAGAGTGGTTGTACCAGTTTGCAATCCCACCAGCAATGGAGGAGTGTTCCTCTTTCTCCACATCCTTGCCAACATGTGTTGTCACCAGAGGTTTTGATCTTAGCCATCTGACTGATGTAAGGTGGAATCTCAGGGTCGTTTTGATTTGCATTTCTCTGATCACTAAGGACTTTGAACATTTCTTTAGGTGCCTCTCAGCCACTCAAGATTCCTCCATTGTGAATTCTCAGTTTGATTGATTTGCTCTTTCCATGTCTTTGAAGAATTGTGTTGGGATTTTGACGGGAATTGCATTAAATCTGTAGATAGCCTTTGGTAGGATGAACATTTTTACTATGTTCGTTCTGCCAATCCATGAGCATGAGATATCTCTCCATTTTCTAAGATCTTCTTCTATTTCTTTCTTGAGAGACTTAAAGTTCTTATCATAAAGATCTTTTACTTGTTTGGTTAGAGTTACCCCAAGATATTTTATATTATCTGTGGCTATTGTGAAAATAATATGTTCCCTAAATTCTTTCTCAGCCTGTTTATCATTTGTATAAAGGAAGGCTACTGATTTGAGTTAATTTTATATCTGCCTACTTTGCTGATGTTTTTTATCAGCTGGAGAAGTTCTCAGGTAGAATTTTTGGGGTGACTTATGTATACTATCATGTATCTGCAAATAGTGATGCCTTTAATTCTTCTTTGCCAATTTGTATCCCCTTGATCTCTTTTTGTTGTCTTATTGTTCTAGCTAGCACTTTGGGTATTATATTGAATAGTACTGTCTTTTTTCCTTTTTTATAAGTTTAAATTTTCTTTATTATTTATTCCCAGTGCCACTACCACAGTTTACTGGGCAATATACCTGATTGTAATGAAAACAAAAAGCTCCAACAGACAAGAGACCTCAGGAATGTACATCTAATTGACACTACATTGTATCAACCAATAGCTGCACGTCTGCAAACTGTGGCTCTGACAATCCTGAACAAGAAGGGTTCCCTGTTTAAGCTCAAGTAATTTTTCTCAGGATAGATAATTGGGTTTTTTTGTGGTAATTTTTTATAGTTTCCCTAATGTATTTGGAACAGCTGTCTCAACGTAACCTGCAGCTTTCCTGACAATGCCTCCCTCTCTCTCCTGCTGAGGACTTAGCCCTTTTCTGCTATGTTTTAAAACCTCTTCCTACCATACCCATCACTTCTACCACCAGATCCATAGCCACTGCCAGGGATACCTCAGCTACTTCCATCAAACTGCCTCCTGCCCCCGTCATGGTTCATAATTTGATTGCTGTTACTCATTATATTTCAAAGGTCATTATAGTTCCCACTAGCACCACAGTTACCTACACCAACATTTCCTCCTTCATTGTAACCATCATCTCCTTCTCTTCTACCACCAAATCCACCACCTACCATCTCAACCACCATAGCCTCCTCTTCCACCAAAGTTACCTCCCTACCTCCAAAGTTTTCTTCATGACCCATAAAATTGTTAAATTTACCTCCATGATGTCTCTGTGATTCAGCCAATTGTATCTCTTGTTTAGAAAGGGTCCTTTTCAATTTTGCCCATTAATACTGTGACTTTTCTGAACAATTCTATCTCATCATCTTCATCAAAAGTTACAAATTCAAATCCTCTTTTTTCCACTCGGTCTGTCTTCCATAACCTCTATGGTTTCAATCTTGCCATATTTCTCAAAAAAGAAAGATTCTTCTTTGAATTGTGTTCTGTATCTTCTTTTAACCACCAATTCTTTTCTTTGCTGTTAAATGGGTACCCGGCTTTACAGAATCCTCTCTAGAAACAGCTCTCTTTGGTTCCACCACACCCCCATCAACCTTGTGTAGCTGAGTACACATTGTAGCATCCACCTTTTCAACACAAGAGTAGGTACAAATCCAAAGCCCTTGGAATGTTTTGTTTGGGGATCTCGGATTACTGCACACTGTAAGAGTGTCTGATTCCTCAAAAGGTTCTTTTAATCCATCATCTGTAGTTTCAAAGCTCAGACCGCCAGTAAAAGGCTTCCTCAACTTCTCTGGTTCCTTTGGATCATGGCCCTCGATTTTGAGACTTCATCTCTTCCAACTCAAGTTCAATATGAGACCAAGAGAAAGAAGCAGATCTATGGACTGTCTTTCTGTTTCTTTTTCTTTTAATTATTCATTTTACATCCTGACCACAGTTTCCCCACCCTTCTCCCCTCCTAGTCCCTGCCCCTGTCCCCATTCACTCCTCCAGAAAAGGGGAGGTCTCCCTTGAATATCAGCCAGCCTTGGCATATCAAGTTGCCGTAAGACTAGGTACATCGTGGAGGCTAGACAAGGCAGCAGTTAGGGAAAAGAGTGCCAAAGGCAGGCAGCCTAGTCAGAGACAGCCACCCCGGCCCCTGCTGTTAGGAGTCCTACATGAAGACCAAGCTTACAACTGTTGCATAGATGCAGAGGGCCTGGGTCAGTCCCCTGCCTGCTCTCTGGAGGTTCATGGACTGTCGGTCTTTAGTGATACTTGTCTCTTCTTCCCTAGTAGTTGAGGGAGATATGTTAAAGACTCATGATAGTGGAGCTATTTCCTCTTTTAGCTCTAGTTTAGCATTTTGGGTGTCTCTTGAAGTTGATTTCTTAGATATGTATATATTATATGTTATACTAGTAATTTATTTCTTCATTATTATAAAATTTAAACTAAATTGTAGCCTCCAAAGGGAAAATTTAATTACTTTAAAACTATTAGCATGAACAATATATAGTATTTTTTTCTTTGTTGCATGGCATTTGTTAATTTAATTTTTCCAAGGATTTGAAAGATTAGCCTAGTTGGTGCATAATGTATGCAGTTTTAATTTATTTGTGTTCTCTTTATATTCCTCCATAGTTTCAATAATGGATAAAGTGATAACAGTTTTTAACAGTGCACAGAGACTGGAAGTTGTTAGAAACTGCATATCATTCATATTTGAAAATAAAACTTTGGAGACTGAGAAGGTAATAAAACATTTTTCCTATTATTTTCCTTTTAGGGTTACATTTTGAAGTTATCAAGTGATCTCTTCTCTAATTCAATTTGTCTCTTTAAGTATTTTAACGATTTAAATGAATAGTGTTTAAAATTTAAGACTAGTTCAAATGTATGCCTACAAGAGAAATTCGGTAGTCATTTTTTTTTTACAGGTTTTTGTTACAAAGATTTCATATTACCATTTGTGTGTGTGTGTGTGTGTGTGTGTGTGTGTGTGTGTGTGTGTGTGTTAGTGTTAGTGTTAGCAGGGGCCATGGCACCAGAATCCCCCAAAAGCAGAAGTTATACTGTGAAGAGTCACTTGATGTGGGTGGGTGCTGGGAACTGAACTTACATATTCTGCAAAAGTAGTACATGTCTCTCCAGCCACTTTCTCTCCAATATAAAAGCTTGGCTCTTTAAAACTTTTTTCACTTACTTTATTTTATATATAATTTCAGTTTTTGCAAGGAATCTAATTAACTTGTATAGTGAATACTAGAAACTGATACTAAACGTAAATGTGTCCTTGGGTTTTCTTGCCTTCTTCAGTGGACCATGCTGAACATGACATAGCATTTTCTTGGTGACTCATGGTCAGTTCTCAACATCTGCTACAAGGGGTTAGTAAATATGTACAGTTGCTTGCTGCCTTCTCTATGACCAACCTATCGTCCCTCACGTTCTCGTGCTGAGGGTTCCGTTGGTTGGTTACCGCCTCCGGCTTCTGCATGCTGTTTACTTCTTGTTTTGGTTTGTTTTGGTCTGGGGGTTTTGGAGACAACATCCCACTGTATAGTAGTCTACATTGATGCTGTGTTACTGATCCTCCTGCCTCAGCCCCTCTGAATATAGGTAGGTGTATGCCACCATACCAGGCTTTGCACAATGTTTTTATACCTGCTTCTAATGTTGTGCCCTATTGTCTGATAATTTTCCTTAACTTCTTATTTGTACCTTTTTTCTATACTTTTAGGTTTTTCAAATTAAATAAGCTTTTTATTACAAAATGCAAATGAGCAGGTTTATATAGTAAATTAGGGAGCCATTTCTGAATGTTCTTACAATGAAAGCAATGCTCTCATTAAAGATAACATCTAAATATGTCTAAATATCTATAGCTTTGAGTCACGATCTAAGCAGCAGCCTATTTGGTCATTAAAGTTCTGTGAAGTCCAGGGAGGGAGGAGTCAATTTAATGCTTTCTCAGTTTGCATTACAAGCTACTTGTACTTGTTCTTCTTGCTGTCTTATAAACGAACATATAATTACAAATCTGCTTTACAGTTGGTCTTAGTAGTGAATCACCCATTCCCTCGGAATTCAATTCTAGTGACTTTGTTAAATACTTGACAGGATGTATTTGCATTTTCAGTGTGGTTGCTTGAAGGTACTTTTGGAATTCACTTGGAATTCTCTTCTTCTTCAGACTCTTCCCGCTGCCTTGAGGGCCCTTAAAGGAAAAGCAGCAAGACAGTGTCTCACTGATGAACTGGGTTTGCATGTTCAGCAGAACCGGGCAATATTGGACCATCAACAGTTTGACTACATAATAAGGATGATGAATTGTACTCTGCAGGTAATCTTGAGTGACTTTGGATTATTCCCCTTTTGCAAACACCTTTTTTCCCCCCGAGATATATTAGCTACTGTAATATCAATGTCTTGAGACTGCGATAGCCTAAGAAGAGCTGAGATCTGTTGAGTCACTTGCTCGTTAGCTAATGGAAATCCTCACTTTGTTCTTTCCTTGTTTTCTATTGACAAGTACTATGATACTATACTCATTTTGTAATATGAGCAATATCAAAAGGCCTAGAGTCATATATTACCAAATTCTCTAGTTACATCTGTTAGTGTATTACTTTTTGACTATTTCATTGGGTTCTTATACCTACCACCCTTGTAACTTTTTATTCCACTGTAATCCCTTCCAAACCCTCAACAGTAGGTAGGAGAGAAAGAAAGTTAGAGGGTAAAGGGAGCATACACCTCTTTGGACTACTTCCTAGTAATTAGGGATGTTGAGTCCCTTGAGGAAAGTCCAGTGTTCATCTTCAGACTATCTCCAATTTCTCCTCATCAATCCAGAGTAACAACCTGGAGCAGCAGCTTCTGCAGGCCCTCTCTGGGCTCTCCCATGTACACCTTCTCCAGCGTCCCCAGAATTAAACTAACTGCAGCTGACAGAAATCATGCCCCTGGTAGTGCATGAAGCAAGTCATAACACCTGCTGTGAAGCAGCCGTTTATCCCACACTTGGGATAAAAAAAATTTACATAACATAACTGGGTTTTTAAAGAAATCAAAATTCTCACTACATATGTCACTCCCTTGTTAGTTTTTAGATGATATTGAAGCAGAGAGCAATTAATGATGAACAATCCAATGATGAATGAATGAATTATAAGGAACAGTTTCCTATAGGCTTCAGAATAAATATATGATCTTACAGAAATAACATTCCTGAACTGAGAACAGGAGCCCCTTGGGGGGAATTAGAGGAAGGATTGAAAGAGTTGGAGGAGCCTGCAACCCCATAAATCAACAGTGCCAACCAACCAGAGCTTCCAGGCACTAAACCACTACTGAAAGACTGTACATGGACTGACCCAGGGCTCCAACTGCATGTGTAGCAGAGAAGAGCCTTGTTGGGGCCCCAGGGGAAGGGGAAGCCCTTGGTCCTGCCTAGGTTGGAGCCCCAGTGCAGGGGAATTTGGGGGGGAGCAATAAGGGGGATGGATGGGGGAATACCTGTATGGGGGAGGGGGATGGGGAGGGGAGGGAATGGGGGCTTATGGACAGGAAACGGGGAAGGGGAATAACGTTTGAAATGTAAGTAAAGAAATATATCTAATAAAGAAAAGAAAAGAAAAAACATTCCTACAAAATAGTGAAAACCCAAATTAGAAGAAACAATCGTGGCCTCCTTCTGGTTGCCATCCTGTTCTCTTTAAATATGGAGGATTATTAGAATCCTTAAAATGTATCAAAAGTACGGCAGAGTAGAAACAAAAGCTACAGGGTAGAATTGCTAATAAAATTTGTAGATGAAAGAAGCCTAAATAAATGCAAAGAAACAGTATGTGATAGTAGTTCTCAAAATAATCTCTAGAGGTGATATAATTCCTACCAAAATCCAAGTAGAAGATTAAAAAAAATCCTCCTTGTAATTCCCAATTTTGTTCTAATAAGAACAAGAAAAAGAATAAGTCATGGAGACTTTGTCAGCTCTCAGATAATTAAATAATACAGCATTGGCACAGTTATAATCAAATTGACCAATAGAACAGAATAAATAGCCCAAATCAAAACACACTTACATTAAAATGTATTTTATGGCAAAATGACATTTTAGAACAGTGGCAAAATTATGATCAATTTAGTAAGTAATAGTGGGACCTGTAGATGACCACAAACACATAATATGCCATCAACAGAGGCCAGACATAATAGTACACAGCTTTAGTCCCAGCACTTTGGAGATAGAATCAGATGAATCTCTATGAATTTGAATTCTAGGACAGCTAGACATAGCGAAACCCTGTTTGGAAAACAATGAAAATGAAAAAAAAATTAAAAAAAAAAAAGACTACATGTGGCTTAGGGCAAGATTTGCCAAAAGCAATCTACAGATTCAATGCAATCCCCATCAAAATTCCAACTCAATTCTTTATAGAGATACAAAGAGCAATTTGCAAATTCATTTGGAATAACAAAAAACTCAGGATAGCAAAAACTATACTCAACAATAAAAGAACCTCTGGGGGAATTGCCATCCCTGACCTCAAGCAGTATTACAGAGCAATAGTCATAAAAACTGTATGGTATTGGTACAGAGACAGGCAGATAAAGATCAGTGGAATAGAATTGGAGACCCAGAAATGAACCCACACACCTATGGACACTTGATCTTTGACAAAGGAGCTAAAACCATCCAATGGAAGAAAGACAGCATTTTCAACAAATGGTGCTGGTTCAACTGGAGGTCAGGATGTAGAAGAATGCAGATCGATCCATGCTTATCACCCTGTACAAAGCTTAAGTCCAAGTGGATCAAGGACCTTCACATCAAACCAGACACACTCAAACTAATAGAAGAAAAAGTGGGGAAGAGTCTCAAACACATGGGCACTGGGGAAAATTTCCCAATGGCTTATGCTCTAAGATCAAGAATGGACAAATGGGACCTCATAAAACTGCAAAGCTTCTGTAAGGCAAAGGACGCTGTCATTAGGACAAAATGGCAACCAACAGATTGGGAAAAGATCTTTACCAATCCTACAACTGATAGAGGGCTAATATCCAAAATATACAAAGAACTCAAGAAGTTAGACTCCAGAGAGCCAAATAACCCTATTAAAAATGGGGTACAGAGCTAAACAAAACATTCTCAGCTGAGGATTATCGAATGGCCAAAAAGAACCTAAAGAAATGTTCAATATCCTTAGTCATCAGGGAAATGCAAATCAAAACAACCCTGAGATTCCACCTCACACCAGTCAGGAATAGCCATTCCACTTCCGGTGCCCCTTTAATCCTTGAACCATACATATAGTTTGTATTTTTGCTTACTCTTTTTGGAAAATGCTCTCTTCATAACAGTGAACCACTGGACAGAGTCTATATTAGGCTGTTTTGAGATTTCTTTTGCCGATGCAGTTAATCCTACTCTCTTCACCTTAGCCTCAGGCAGACTCTTTGGACAAAAACAAAAACCAGCCACATTCATCACTAAAATATCACAAGAACAATGTCTAGGCAATATACTAAAGTGTTTTGCCTCTGAAATCTCTTGAACCAGGCCCCCAGAGTTAACACCCTCAGCACTGCAGTCTTCCATGTTCTTACTAGTATGATCTGTTAAGCTCCACTTAAAGCATTTTTACTGCTTTCCTAATCCAAAATCCCAAAATCCACTCTTTTCCAAACAAAAGCAGGTCAGGCTCATCACAGCAATACCCCAGTCCCTGGTACCAATTTTAGGTTTTCCATTGCTGTGAAGAGACACCAGGACCAAGGGAACTCTTACAAAGCAAAGCCTTTAATTAAGCTGGCTTATAGTTTCAAAGGTTTAGTCCATTATCATCATGGTGGGAAGCATGGCAGTGTGCAGGCAGGCCTGGTGCTGGAGGAGCCGAGTTGTACATCTTGATTCCCTGGCAGCAGGGAGAGACATTGGATGTACCTTCAGCAGATATATGACTGTAAATCCCACCTCCTTAGTGACTTACTTCCTCCAACAAGGCCACTCCTGTTATATAATAAGGCCACAGCTCCTAAGAGTGTGTCAGTCCCTATGGACTAAACGTTTAAACACATGAGTCTGTAGAGGCCATGTCTATTCACACCACCACAGTCCTGTGTTCATCATGCTCCTACCAGTGTTTGCCATCATATAAGCATCATTTCTGGTTATAATTGGCCTACATGTACTGTCCTTGTTTGAATAGTCCTTTACTACAATTTGGAGTTTAATGGTGTTTTTTCTTTTTGAAACACCATGCATAAAGAGGTTGAATATGACATTCACAGTACCCTTTACAAAAGCATAGAATTCAAAGCAGGCCAAACATCTGTGTTGATATTTTAAGAAAGAAACAATAACTAAATGAACTAAATTTTAGTTAGTGATTCAAACATTTAGTAATCTTTCTTTTCATGACCTAGAAATTAGTCTCTTTTTTGCCCTCAAGGGAAAACCAAAGAGAACAAGAGTACTGCCAACAACTACTTTGTTTATCAGGGTCTTTCAAAGCCAAGACAAATTTTTCACAGCACTGTTTTATACAGGGTATAATTACTTTCTGCATAACATCTCATTTCAAAAGATGGATCATATTTTTCAAAAAAAGCTACAAAAAAATCATGTTGAACCTCTATTTAATTTTTTTATTATGTGTAGAACCTAGCTACTGTAAAACCTATTGTGTTTTAACAATAAATTTTTATTTGAAAACCTAGTGAAATCTCTACTTCTTTCATTATATTAAACTTCATTCTATGAGGAACCCACTCATCAAAACAGAAAAAGACCTGAGAAAATTCTAAATAAACATAGATCATAATTTTGAATCACAGTTCTGCTTATGAAGTAGAGATCTCTGAATATATTTCCCCTGTACTCTTAAGAAAAAGAACAAGTAGAACAAACCAAACACTAAACATCAGAAAGTTTTAAAGTCTCTTTTTTTAAAGACTTATTTTCATGTTCGCTAGTGTTTTGCGCACATGTATGTCTGTGTGAGGGTGCCAACTCCCCCGGAACTGGAGTCACAGACAGTGAGCTGCCATATGGATACTGGAAATTGAACCCACGTCCTCTGGAAGAGGTCCTCTTAACCACTACGCCATCTCTCCAGCCCCTGCATCAGCACACTTTGTGACCACACTTATATATTGGTCTCTTTAAGCCTTGGAGAGCTGGTTAAAGCTGGAAATCTTATGAAATAGAAACACTGAAAATTAGAGGTGATCCCCACCTAGGAGCATGCTTACCCTCTGCCTTCAGGAGGAACAGTCATACATCCTTAAAATACATACACACACACACACACACACACACACACACACACACACACATCCTAAAATACACACACACACACACACACACACACACACACACACACACACACACACACACACACACACAATGTTTAAATAGTCAGGATTCCCCAAATCATGTTCAATAAAAAATAAACTCACAGTTTTAAACTGTTCCAGTATCATTGACATGATCCAGTATGAATTAATTTCAGCATAAACCGTTGACAAATTTAGACCTCCCCTTAAGACTATGTTTACTCTTCTAACGTACGTATATAATAATAGTTGAGCTACAAAGTAAAACATGGAATATAAAAACAATAACAAGAAACTAACAAGAATTACTAGGTAAGTTTAAATTGTATAATCATTTAATAAAGACAAGGGATATGGAAGAATTAGTGTTTTTAAGATGCTAGTTATCCCTCTGTAAATGAACTATATACTAAATGCAGTTAGCAAACTGATTCTTAAATTTCTGTGGAAGTACTACAGACTTAGAATGGCACCTTCAACAAACAAACAAAATCAGAGGATTTAAAAACATCAGCGAAGGTTGATCCAGATCTTTTGACACAAAACATCAATCACTAGGTCGGTGAGAAAGAACAATCAGAAGTAGACCCATTTATGTCACTTTCCACAAAAGCATTGAAAATGGTTCAATAAAGAGATGAAGGGTTTCATTTCTTTATAAATAGTATTGGAACAACTACATATCAGGATGAATAGTAATTATACATCAGAAAATGAGGATTAATTTGAGGTAGAGCATTGACATAAAATATAGAGATATGAAATTTTGATTGGTTGCTTGATATTATTCTTTTACATAAATTCTTTTTAAAATTAGCCACCTGACTTCAAACTCACAATATTTCTGATTATGTGTATACCACTGCATGTACCTCAGAAAAGAAGAGGTGTTGGGAGCAGGATAAAAGCTCCATAGGGCAACTCAAGCAAAGTCAGCCATGCGTGGTGGTGTACATCTATAAGCTTAACACTTGGGAGCTGGAAGCAAAGTGATCCAAAATCAAGGTTATCTATGACTGCTACAGTTTTATGTCAGCTTGACACAAACTAAAGTCTAGATAGCGACCCTTTTGGAGGCTAAACATCCCTTCCACAGGAGGGTTGTAAATATCAGATGTAAACATTATGATCTATAACAGTAATAGTAGCAAAATTACAGTTATGAAATAGAAACAAAAATAATTTTATGGTTGGGGTCACCACAACATGATGAAATATATTAAAGGGTGACAGAATTAGGAAGGTTGAAAACCACTGAGGTAAGGCATTTTCTTAATTATTCATTGATGGGGAGAGCCCAGCCCACTGGGAGTGGTGCTGTCTCTGGGCTAGTGCTCCTGGATTCTATAAGAAAGCAGGCTGAGCAAGCCATGAGGAACAAGCCAGTAAGCAGCACCCCTCCATAGCCCTGCATCAGCTTCTGCCTCCAGGTTCCTGCTCTGTTTGAGTTCCTGTCCTGGCTTCCTTTGATAATGCACAGCAAAGGGAACGTGTAAGCTAAATTGACACTTTTCTCCCCAAGTTGTTTTTGGTCATGTTGTTTTATCACAGCAATAGTAGCCCTAACTAAGACAGTTAGATAGTTTGAGGCCAGCCTGAGCTAAATGAAGTTCTGTATCCAAAGTTTCTTGCTCCACTATCCACACCCTTTGGTTGTGGAGTAAACAACACATTTCATCATAGGAAATGTAATTTCTCAAATGTTTTCCTCTCATTGGAAAACACCCCTGTCAACCCAAATAGTCAAAGATGGAAATCCAAGATAGCATAGAGAATGTACTTATGTCCGCAAAGGTAGCCACGTGGAGACAGGCTGCAGCATGCGGCCATCGTGCAGCATTACCAAGACAGACTGAGCCACTGTTTCTGTGAGAGACCATCAAGAGACACTATAACACTTATCATTTCACTTTTGTGGACCAGCTTAGTCCTGTGCTGTACTGGGTCGTGTTGGATGTTGAGATAGGCTTTCCCACAGCGTGTGTTTGCCTTAAGTTGACAAATCTCTGCCAAGTGCTGGGATTGTTAATAGCTGTCTGACTGAATTCCTTTACCTCTCTTTTCATTCTCCCTTTAGTTCTAGCTGCCCTGTCTATGCCTTTGGCCTCTACCGTCTTCATTTTCCACTAGTACTTTATCTCTGTCCCTCCAATACTGATTGCTCTTCTTAACTGTTATGCTTATCTTTGTTAATTCTTACCCTTAGCAACTGACATTTTAGTGCACACTGTAGTATTCTTATTCCTCTACTCCCTGAAGAGTACTGGAGTTGAAGGGCTGATTGTTGCTAGTTAGTTATTCCTGCGTTGTCATCGTGGGCCTATCAATCACCTGCGTTTGCTTCTGAGTTACTAGTCTACTCTCAGAGTTGTACTGGAGAGTGAGTATAATGTCCTGAACCTGTGGAACAAAGGCTCATTTACTGAGCTACAGATAAAGAAAATGGATGTTTTTTTTTAAAAAATCCAACCATATACCAAATCCCACATGTGCAGGTTTCAGTGCACAAAACACAAGAAATTTTATTTATTTTTTTTAATTTAATTTATTTTATTTTTTTGGAGCTGAGGACCAAACCCAGGGCCTTGCGCTTGCTAGGCAAGCGCTCTACCACTGAGCTAAATCCCCAACCCCAAGAAATTTTAAACAAAAAAAGGCATTATGACTTCTCCAAAACTTACCAATTCCATGTAATCGATTTCTGTGAGAGTGAACTAGATGAAGTCTTAAACAATTCAAAAGGCCTATTGTAAGAATAATTAATGATGAAAAGAGAGCACAAATTCCTACACAAATTTTTAAAAAATTGGAAACAGCTGAATGAAATAAAGATAATACAGAATATAGAATAAGAATTCAGTAAGAAGAGAAATACTGAAAAAATTAAGTTTTGGAGATGAAAACTTCAAACATCAAATAATGCAGTGTAAATACCAGTAAAATGGATCAAGTAGAAGGCCGATGACTATCAGAGCTTAAAGTCAAGTATGATGATAAATCTTATTTGTTAATGCTAAGATGCAGAATTACCTGATAGAGGAAGCTCTGGGCATGCCTGTGGAGAGGTATTATGCTCAGGTTAATTGAGAAAGGGAAGATTAACCTACTATGGGTGGCACCATTCTCTGAGTCTGGGATTCTGGGCTATATAAAGAGGAGAAAGTGAAATGAGCACAGGCTTGCTTTTTTTTTTTTTTTTTTTTGTGACTGAGGATGCAGTGGGACCAGTTCGCATCAACCTTCTCCTACCTCAATTTCCCCACCATTATAGAAAATATCTTAAAGTATGAAACAAAATAAATAGGTCCTTCATCCCGTCCTCTCTCCTCCCCTCACTTCCTTTGCTTTCTTCCTTAAGTTGTTTTTTTAGAGGATTATTTTATCATAGTAGCTGATAGCCAACAAAGACAACAAGGAAAATGACTTAGAACATTCAAACAACAATAAAAATAAATTAATAGGTATAAACAGACATATGAGAACTATGGGACACCATTAAAAAGCTAATTTACAAGTCATAGGCATAGAAGAAGGAACAGTATAAACTAAAGACATAAAAAATATGTTCAAAAAATCATATTCAAAGTTACAGATAGAATGCCAAATGATCAATACTGGAATAGAACTTACTCTAATCTCATCATAGTTAAAATACTATGTATACAGAACAAAGAATATTGAAACATGAGTCAGAATCATGTCTCATTATAGTTAAAACACATAAGCAAAACAGAACAAAGAAAAAATATTGAAACACGTGACAAAGAGCACAGAGTCTCACATACAATCAAACCAATCAGAATAATAGTGGATATCTCAACAGCTACTCTAAATGCCAGGAAGGTGCCACACGATGTGGTTTAAGCTCTAAAAGATAAGAATTACCAACCCAAATTACCGTATCAAAAAAAGATATCCTCATGATTGAAGGAGAAAGACCTCTGTGTGATAAACAGAAACTGAAGGAATTCACAGTCACTATGCTAACACTATGGAATATATTTGAAGGAAACCAGAATGCTGAAGAAAAAGGTAGGTACATAGAGATATAGGAAATAATAAACTATACTAAAACAGTAAGCAAATAGGTATTAGGGAAGTTCCTAACATTACAACAGGATAATAGACTGAACCTCTGAAACTGTAAGCCAGCCCCAATTAAATGTTTACCTTTGTAAGAGTTGCCTTGGTCATAGTATCTCTTTGCAACAATGGAAACCCAAACTAAGACATTAATGTGTAATCTTCAATAAGAATTGAGAATGTTAATGGTATCAATTTTCCAATCAAAAAATACTGGACTAAAAACCAGGATGTACATATTTGTTGCCTGCAATAAAAGCAGTTCACTGACAATAACAATAATAGTAGTAATAATAATAATAATAATAATAATAAGCATAACCTGGAAATGAAAGGACAGAGAGGCATTCTATGCAAGTAGAACTAGAAAGAGGGCTTTTCTCTATACATTGAACCAAAAGTCAGAAGAAACCTTGACAAGAGGTTAGAGTCTACAGCCTATTTATTATACGGACATTTTATTTAGATTAGTATTCTATGTGTATGCGTGTGTACCCATGCATGCATGGCCCATGGAGACAAGAGGGCATTGTATTCCTTGGAACTGGAGTTACGGGTAGTTGTAAGTTTCCATAGGGGTGTTGGGAATTAAACCCAGGTCCTCTGCAAAGGCAACAACTCTTTTTTTTTTTTTTTTTTTTTCTTTTTTTTTTGGAGCTGGGGACCAAACCCAGGGCCTTGCGCTTCCTAGGTAAAGCGCTCTACCACTGAGCTAAATCCCCAGCCCCAACAACTCTTAACTACTCAGCCGTCTCTCCAGTCCGTTCAACCTATTTTAGTCAAGGGAACATATTCCTTTTTATAAGACTTTTTTTAAAAATTACATGTGTCTGGGTATTTTGTTTGCATGTATGTCTGTGTATTGCATGGATGCCTGGTGTTTGGTGAGGCCAGAGAAGGACATTGGATTCCCTGAAACTGGAGTTATAGATGGTCATGTGCCACAGGAAGTAGCTAAGAATTGACTAGGTTCTCCAAAACAGCCAGTGCTCTTAACCACTGAGCTGTCTCTCCTGCCTCTATAACTTCATCTTTTTTTTGAGATTCTATGTGTATGTGTGTTTTGTCTGCATATATGTTTGTGCAGCACATGCATAGAATACCTGTGGAGGCCAGAAGAGGAGACATTGGATCTCCTGGAACTGGATGATGGTCCTGAGTCACACAGTGTGAGTGCTGAAAATTATTCCTGGATCCTTTGGGAAATCAGTGCTCTTAACCACTGAGTCATTTCCCAAGCACCTGTAACGTCATATTTTAAATTAAAAATTTAATTTAATTTAATTTAATGTTTAATTCAAAATTATAAAAAGTAAGCAGTGCCCATTTTTATGTATACAAGGCACATTTAGACTGAAATACTTTAGCTATGTTTTTAGAGTGCTTCATTTTCCCCTACTGTCACAGTAGCCCAAAAGTATTCTACTGGATTTGATTTACTCAGTCTCTTTATTCTGGAACTCAGCCCTGTTAAAGAGTATGTGTAAAAGTAGACTTTGCAGTTTGAGGGATGATTTTTCTATAAATAATGCATCAAAACTTGCTCTGCCAAGATTTTGACCACTGCAATGACCTCTTGAGACATATCTTTTTAGGATGAAGTAATATATATTAAGAACACGCTTTCCTAATGTGGACTGTCATGAGTACATATTGAGCTAACATCGTGTTCTATAAACTTCATACAACTGGCTTCTAGAATCCACCATGTTTGCAGAAGGTATCTGCCTGACTTCCCATTCTGGGTAGTCTTTTCATTGAGCCAGTTGAAATCAGAAATGGATTCGACAAAGGATTTAGGACATTATGAAACAAAGATTATTAGAGATAGTTGATAAACTCTTCTAGCTGAAGAATGGGTCCACAAAGGGGAGACAGTTGGGTCAAGCTAGCAGTACCATAGTAACCTGCCAGGAATAAGAAAGAAGGTCATTCCACATCAAACCAGATACACTCAAACTAATAGAAGAAAAAGGGGGGAAGAAGCTTGAAAACATGGGCACTGGAGACAATTTTCTGAACAAAACACCAATGCCTTATGCTCTAAGATCAAGAATCGACAAATAGGATCTCATAAAACTACAAAGCTTCTGTAAGGCAAAGGACATTGTTATTATTGTTAGGACAAAACGGTAACCAACAGATTGAGAAAAGATCTTTACCAACCCTACAACTGATATCCAAAATATACTAAGGGCTAATACCCAAAATATACTAAGAATTCACGAAGTTAGACTGCAGGGAGATAAATTAACCCTGTTAAAAAATGGGGTTCAGAGCTAAACAAAGAATTCACAACTGAGGAATGTCAAATAGCTGAGAAGCAACCAAGGAAATGTTCAACATCTTTAGTCATAGGGAAGTGCAAATCAAAACAACCCTGAGATTTCACCTCACACCAGTCAGAATGGCTAAGATCAAAACCTCCGGGGA
The DNA here is from genome assembly GCF_011064425.1 of Rattus rattus. Lineage (NCBI taxonomy): Eukaryota > Metazoa > Chordata > Mammalia > Rodentia > Muridae > Rattus > Rattus rattus. The sequence continues at coordinate 91,037,178 of NC_046155.1, forward strand.
CAGCAGATGCTAGCAAGGATGTGGAGAAAGAGGAACACTCCTCCATTGTTGGTGGGATTGCAGACTGGTACAACCATTCTGGAAATAGTCTGGAGGTTCCTCAGAAAATTGGACATTGAACTACCTGAGGATCCAGCTATACCTCTCCTGGGCATAGACACATGCTCCACTATGTTCATAGCAGCCTTATTTATAATAGCCAGAAGCTGGAAAGAACCCAGATGCCCTTCAACAGAGGAATGTGGTACATCTACACAATGGAATATTACTCAGCTATCAAAAACAATGACTTTATGAAATTCGTAGGCAAATGGTTGGAACTGGAAAATATCATCCTGAATGAGGTAACCCAATCATAGAAAAACACACATGGTATGCACTCATTGATAAGTGGATATTAGCCCAAATGCTCGAATTACCCTAGATGCACGGAACACATCAAACTCAAGAAGGATGACCAAAATGCAGATGCTTCACTGCTTCTTTAAAAGGGGAACAAGAATACTCTTGGGAGGGAATAGGGAGGCAAAGTTTAGAACAGAGGCTGAAGGAATGCCCATTCAGAGCCTGCCCGACATGTGGCCCATACATATACAGCCACCAAACTAGATAAGATGGATGAAGCAAAGAAGTGTAGGCTGACAGGAACTGGATGTAGATCTCTCCTGAGAGACACAGCCAGAATATGGCAAATACATAGGCGAATGCCAGCAGCAAACCACTGAACTGAGAACAGGACCCCCATTGAAGGAATCAGAGAAAGGACTGAAAGAACTGAAGGGGCTCGAGACCCCATATGAACAACAGTGCCAACCAACCAGAGCTTCCAGGGACTAAGCCACTACCCAAAGACTATACATGGACTGACCCTGGCCTCCAACCTCATAGGTAGCAATGAATAGCCAAGTAAGAGCACCAGTGGAAGGGGAAGCCCTTGGTCCTGCCAAGACTGGACCCCCAGTGAATGGGATTCTTGGTGGGGAGGGCAGTAAGGGGGGAGGATTGGGAGGGGAACACCCATATAGAATGGGACAGGGAGAGGTTAGGGGGATGTTGGCATGGAAACCGGGAAAGGGAATAATAATTGAAATGTAGATAAGAAATAACCAATTCAATAAAGATGGAGAAAAGGGGGAAAAAAAGAATGGGAGGGGGAGAGGTTAGGGGGATGTTGGCATGGAAACCGGGAAAGGGAATAACATTTGAAATGTAAATAAGAAATACCCAATTTAATAAAGATAGAAAAAAAGAAAGAAAGGTCATAACGGCCAGACCTATGCTTTTTCCAGTATTCTAGACAGAGTGTCTTTATTTGGTAACAATGTTTGATCTTTGAGTGATCATATATTAATTATTCTCTGTTACTGTGACAAAGTACTTGAGAAACAAGGTTAAAGGATAACAGATATATTTGACTCCCAGTTTCAAAGTTTCAGTCTTTGGTTGGCTGTTCCATTGTTGTTGGGCTTTATTGGGACAAAGCATCATGAGGCAGGAAATAGCAGAACAAAGTTGCTCATCTCACTCATTGTGGCCAATTGTTTTCAAAGCTGGCATCCAGGTTGTTAGCCTGTGAGCCTTTGGGGATAATTCTAGGTTCAACCATTCTATCAAAACAGTTCTATTTCTTTAGATTTAAAGAAAAAGATTGTGTAAATAGATAATCTCAATTTTTATAATCTTTATTCATACAAAACAGTGCTTTTATTAAAATTTAGTGTTATTTCTAACGTGAAATATGTATATAAAAACAAGTACACTATAACAATGGGTTAAAATATTAATGTGTGCTTAAGAATATTGCCTTTATATTTATTCATATATATAAATATTAGATATAGATGTTTATCATTTATAAACTTTGTATATTTTAAAATATGGCAACTAAAATTACATGTAAAACAAAACCCAGTAACTGAAGGTATAAATTTTATTTTTAATGAGAGATGTAAAAGAAGAACATTGAATCCAAATAGTTCTTTTTCTCCCAAGTCCAGATCAACTGGGTTTTTTTCATGAACCCTTTCAGGATATTAGAGGCAGCCATTGCTCTTGTGTGCTCCTATGATGTCTTTGTCTGCTTCCAGTGTTGTATGTCAAGTACATTGATTTGCATTAGCTATTTCTGGACTTATCTGTCCACTAGCTTCTAAAGTTTCTTGACAGAATAATTCCCAATGATAGGGACCATGCATACATTTTCAACTCGTAGTCCCTGGGTTTATTCTTGCTGGATGACAAAAGCAGAAATATGTGAGTGTAAATACTAATAGCTGATTTTTTGAAACATTTACATTTTTCTTAAGAATTTGGGGGGATATTCTTTAAGCAAATTAAAATAACTTTTAACATATACAATATTTCAAATATTATAACTATAAGCAACACATGCAGAATTTTTGGTGGATATAACTTCAACTTTTTTGGTAAATATCAGGTGACATACTGGGATAATATTTTAAGAGAATATTTCATTCTTATGAGTAGCTATATAATCTTTTCCAAAATGGCTGTCCCAGTTTGAATCCCTGAAGCAACACAACAGGTGTTTTTTCTAACAAAATCATATAACAACTTTATATGTGGCTTTTACACACTATCATTTTTAAAGAAAGAAACAACTCAATGATTTTTTTTGTTATCTTTATTAACTTGAGTATTTCTTTTACATTTCGATTGTTATTCCCTTTCCCGGTTTCCAGGCCAACATTCCCCTAACCCCTGCCCCTCCCCTTCTATATTGGTGTTCCCCTCCTCATCCTCCCCCCATTACTGCCCTCCCCCCAACAATCCCGTTCACTAGGTGTTCAGTCTTGGCAGGACCAAGGGCTTCCCCTTCCACTGGTGCTCTTACTAGGCTATTCATTCTACCTATGAGGTTGGAGCCCAGGGTCAGTCCATGTATAGTCTTTGGGTAGTGTCTTAGTCCCTGGAAGCCCTGGTTGGTTGACATTGTTGTTCATATGGGGTCTCGAGCCCCTTCAAGCTCTTTCAGTCCTTTCTCTGATTCCTTCAATGGGGGTCCTGTTCTCAGTTCAGGGGTTTACTGTTGGCATTTGCCTATGTATTTGCTGTATTCTGGCTGTGTCTCTCAGGAGAGATCTACATCCGGTTCCTGTCAGCCTGCACTTCTTTGCTTCATCCATCTTATCCAGTTTGGTGGCTGTATATGTATGGGTCACATGTGGGGCAGGCTCTGAATGGGCATTCCTTCAGCCTCTGTTCTAAACTTTGCCTCCCTATTCCCTCCCAAGAGTATTCTTGTTCCCCTTTTAAAGAAGGAGTGAAGCATTCTCATTTTGGTCATCCCTCTTGAGTTTCATGTGTTCTGTGCATCTAGGGCAATTCAAGCATTTGGGCTAATATCCACTTATCCCATGTGTGTTTTTCTGTGATTGGGTTACCTCACTCAGGATGATATTTTCCAGTTCCATCCATTTGCCTATGCATTTCATAAAGTCATTGTTTTTGATAGCTGAGTAATATTCCATTGTGTAGATGTACCACATTCCTCTGTTGAAGGGCATCTGGGTTCTTTCCAGCTTCTGGCTATTATAAATAAGGCTGCTATGAACATAGTGGAGCATGTGACTTTGTTATATGTTGGGGCATCTTTTGGGTATATGCCCAAGAGGAGGTATAGCTGGGTCCTCAGGTAGTTCAATGTCCAATTTCTGAGGAACCTCCAGACTGATTTCCAGAGTGTTTGTACCAGTCTGCAATCCCACCAACAATGGAGGAGTGTTCCTCTTTCTCTACATCCTCACCAGCATTTGCTATCACCTGAGTTTTTGATCTTAGCCATTCTGACTGGTGTGAGGTGAAATCTAAGGGTTGTTTTGATTTGCATTTCCCTTATGACTAAAGATGTTGAACGTTTCTTTAGGTGTTTTTCAGCCATTTGGCCTTCCTCAGCTGTGAATATTTTGTTTTAGCTCCAACTCCATTTTTTTTTTTTTTTTTTTTTATTAACTTGAGTATTTCTTATATACATTTTTAGTGTTATTCCTTTCCGGTTTCGGGCAAACATCCCCTCCCCCTCCCTTCCTTATGGTGTTCCCTCCCCCATTGCTGCCCTCCCCCAACAGTCTGGTTCACTGGGGCTGAACTCCATTTTTTAATAGGGTTATTTGTCTCCCTGCAGTCTAACTTCTTGAGTTCTTTGTATATTTTGGATATAAGCCCTCTATCTGTTGTAGGATTGGTAAAGATCTTTTCCCAATCTGTTGGTTGTCGTTTTGTCCTAACCACAGTGTCCTTTGCCTTACAGAAGCTTTGTAGTTTTATGAGATCCCATTTGTCGATTCTTGATCTTAGAGCATAATCCTCAATGATTTATTTTTATCAAATAATTTTCCAAACCTAACACATCAAATCTATTGCTTTTTAAAGTATATTTTATTATTTCACCTTACTCTGTTATCTTTTCTTCAACCAATCTGACTTGGTTGTATTCTTCAATTTAAACAACTAGTGACATCATCACTGTAAACTTGTTGAAATTATACTATTGTAAATTACACTATTGTATTATCATGTATTTACTTTAGTGTAATTTGATGGGTTACATGAATTAACCAATGTTAACCAGAAGAGATCCTTAGAGGACTAACTTGATGTGTGGCATTAGATGTGACCATAGTGCTTGATAAATACTAATCAACATGGTGGTAGTGACAAGGTGACAACTCTGTCTCCTGAAACCTTTCAAGAAGGCTGTGTTTGATATCTGTTAGATATAGGTACTTGTGCACATCAATTACCAAGCCACTTATACAAAAGTGTGAAATTTGGATAGTTTTTATTGTTTTATTTTATTTAGAAATAATAGAATATGCTATGCTTTTCAATTTGATTTATTTGAAAATTTCACTTGTTACATTAGATACCATTGAAATTCTCTTTATTTGTACATGCTTCTTCATGAGATAGTCCTACATCGTTATCCACACTTTGTTCATTTACCCAAATACAGACGTTTCAGACAAAACAAGGAGCAGTAAGAAACTAGAAACCATGAAGAAATGGTATCTGAACTAAAAACTGAAATGAAGGGAAGATTTGTATACCGAGGATGAAGGGGAGCATGTCATATGGTCAAAGCAAGAAGAGAAAACTATGGCCTCTATTCAGTCATTGGCATACAATAGAGTCCTACTTTTATTTCTGTTGCTGTAGTAAAATATCCTAACAGAAGTATCTTATTAGAGAAACTTTATTTTAGCTCACAATTCTAGGGTACAGTCCTTGTGTAGGTGATGGGAATTTAAACAGCTAGTCACATTAAATCCATAGTGAAGAGCAGAGAGAAATGAGCACATGCATGCTTCACTTGATGCTTACCTCAATTCCTCTATTCCTAATAGTTTAGGGCCTCCTCCTGGGGAATGTTGCCTCCCGTAATGGACTGGGTCTTCCGAGATAAATTTAGGACAATCTCCCACAACCAACCCAATGTAAATAATCTGTCATTAAGGTTCTCTGCATAGGCAATTCTAGATTATACTAAGCTGATAATTAATGCTACCAATCATGACAAATATAACTCAATTTTTTTTCTGAATGATTGAATCAGTCTTTAATGGCTTCTTTTCCACATTTCTCAGAGTAGTCCTTCTGACACAAACAAGGAAAAAGCTAATGCAATGCCCCAATTTAATGACTTTCACATTACTAACAAAAATCCCAAGAAAATGTTGATATTTGGATCACTATTAAACTTTTATTGATATAGTAAATATTTTTGGAAAGGTGTAAAGACGTTAGAAAACTTCTTATTGGGAAACCCAATCCATCTGTATATTAGGGTAATACCACAAACGAGGTTCAGCCTCTCTCAGTGCCTGGTGCAGACATGGAGGCTCTGTACTGCTGCAGTGCATGTACACTAGAAATGTTAACTCAGGTGCTAACAAGTCTCAAAGCAGTGGTTTGGGGGGACCAAATCCAGAAATGCTTCCACTCATTGTTCTATTCATATGCTATTTAAAAATAAAATCCTCATCTTTACAGAGTTTCTTTGACTACATTTCAGTATGTTCTAGAACTTACTAGGAATTAGTTACAGGGTTTTTTTTTCCTAACTAATATCAATTCTTTTGAATCATTAGTTAAATGAGTTCCTTTTGAAACTAAGTTTGTAAATTGATGTGTATATCTTAGGTAGTAAAATATACTACTGTTCATTATAGTTTTAGCAGATCAAATAAGTGAAATGATGTAAATATTTTAAGATTAATTTACATTGGTAAATTTTAGCAGCCATTTCAGGAGAAAAAGTGGTAAGTCATGGGTGTGCTAGTGCTTGTAACCCTGGCTTTCAGGAGGTGAGGCAGGAGTGAATGTAATACCAGACTAACGAACATACCAAGCTATGGTTCAACGTGGGCTACATAGCAAGCCCTTTTCTAAATATACCTCAAATAATAATTTATGGTCATCATCATCGTTATTGTTTAATATAAGTTTTCTCTGTGTAGCCTTGACTGTCCTAGAACTTACCCTATAGACCAGGCTGGCCAGGTTCACCAGCCTCTGTCTCTCACTGAGACTCAAGATGTGTACCAGCCCAAAATTAATTTTAAAAAGAGAAAATAAATGAAAGCAATGTCACTTAATGTCACTTTTATAGCAGAGTAGGGGTATGTGAGCATGTCATAGACAGCAACAACAACAATAATAATAATATATGAAAACTTTTTATTCTGTTCGTGGATTTAGAAAATGGCTACTATAATAAAATTAAAACAGATCTTTCTAACACATATATTAGTAATATAGTACAGAATGGAAAATGGTTCACAACCAGCTATAACATCTCTACCTGCACTAAAAGACAAGACTATTTAACAACAAAAAATTAATATCAGAAAAAGCTGGGTTTCCCGGGCAGGTGGTGACAGAGCAGGCCATGACTAGAGGAAAATGTGTTTGCTGGGCAGTCAAAGATCTATGCTTACATGAGTCTGAACAAATGCTCTGGAATGCACTGTCTACTTCAGGAAGAGAACTCGATTGCACATCATGCAGTCAAATGCTCGGGGAAACCATTAGCTGGAATCTACAGGAAGCAAGAAGAGAAAAGAAACACTGGGAATGTTATCCGAAGTGTTGTGAAGTCAGAAAGAAACTCTGGGAATGTTATCCAAAGCACTGTGAAGTCAGGTCTACAGAAGAGCAAAGATACCAGGAGAGCTTCCCTGGCGCCTTTTCCAAACCAAAAATCTGAAGCAGCAGAACCTCCAAAAACTCCACCCCCATCATATGATTCTACCAGTGTAGCAAGCCCTGAAAAAGCCCCTCAAGGGCAAGAAGGCCCCTCAGAAAAAGTCTCAAGGGAAAACACAGCAGAATAGAAAACTCACAGATTTCTACCCTGTGCAAAGGAGCTCTAGAAGAGCAAAGCTGAGCTGCAGGAATTAAGAGCGGGAAGGAAGAAGGCATGAAGATGAAGATAGGGGCTGGAGAGATGGCTCAGTGGTTAGGAGCACTGACTGCTCCTCCAGAGGTCCTGAGTGCAAATCCCTGCAACCACATGGTGGCTCACAACCATCTGTAATGGGATCTGATGCCCTCTTCTGGTGTGTGTGAAGACAACTACAGTGTACTTATTTATAATAAATATATAAATCCTTAAAAAAATAGGGTTTTTTAAAAAAAGCATGAAGTGGCCCATATACATACAGCCACCCAATTAGACAAGATGGATGAAGCAAAGAAGTGCAGACCGACAGGAGCTGGATGTAGATCGCTCCTGAGAGACACAGCCAGAATACAGCAAATACAGAGGCGAATGCCAGCAGCAAACCACTGAACTGAGAATAGGACCCCCGTTGAAGGAATCAGAGAAAGAACTGGAAGAGCTTGAAGGGGCTCGAGACCCCATATGTACAACAATGCCAAGCAACCAGAGCTTCCAGGGACTAAGCCACTACCTAAAGACTATACATGGACTGACCTGGACTCTGACCTCATAGGTAGCAATGAATATCCTAGTAAGAGCACCAGTGGAAGGGAAGCCCTGGGTCCTGCTAAGACTGAACCCCAGTGAACTAGACTGTTGGGGGAGGCGGCAATGGGGAGGGTGGGGAGGAACACCCATAAGGAAGGGGAGGGGAGGGAGATGTTTGCCCCGAAACAGGAAAGGAATAACACTTTCGAAATGTATATAAGAAATATTCAAGTTAATAAAAAAAAAAAAGCATGAAGATTGATCTAATTGATGACAAAGGCATGGGTGTGATTGCTACCAAGCAGTTGTCCCGGGGAGACTTTGTGGTAGAATATCATGGGAACCTCATTGAAATCACTGAAGCCAAGAAGTGGGAGGCCCTGTACACACAGGACCCCTCCATGGGCTGCTACATGTACTGTTTTCAATGTCTGAGCAAAACCTGGATGCCACTCAAGAAGTGAACCACCTGAGGAGGCTGATCAATCACAGTAAGTGTGGGAATGGCCAGACCCAACTGTATGACATCAATGGCGTGCCTCACCTCATCCTCATAGCTTCCCGAGACATCGCAGCCAGGGGGAGCTCCTGTACGACTATGGAGACTGGAGCAAGCCTCCATCAAAGCCTACCCTCGGCTGAAGCACTAACTGTGTGGTGTCCCTGTCACCCTGCCTTCTTCAAAGGACCAAGTGCCCTCAACGGGAAATGAATTTTTTTTACACACACACATACACACAGAGACACACACAGACTTAGCTAACTACTTCAAATGTTTTTTAAAAGTATATTAAAGATGCCTTTTCATGTAGTATTTAAATATCTGTTACAGGTGTCCAAGGTGGACTTCAACAGATGGCCTTATATTACCAAAACTTTTATATTCTAGTTGTTTTTGTACCTTTTTGCATACAAGCTGAACATTTGTGCTTCCCGCACAGTGTAAAACAACGCACAGGTTTTAGAGAATGGAGTTGAACATGAACTAGGAAGCCAGGCTCTGCCCAAGATGAAAGCCAGGACTTCCCCACACACCACGTCCAAGGACAAACTAGTGTGAGGGTGCTGCTACCCCCACGCCCAGTCTGGACGGGATGTCTCCAAGCTCTTGTTCTCCTCAGCATCTTGACAGGTGTACACATTGACGTGTATGAATATTTTTTAGCAAAAGTTTCACAGTAAGCTAGTCTTTTCCTTGCTTTCTCCAAAACCTACTGAGCCCAGGGCTCAGAGGCCAGGCCAAGAAGAGACCTCTTCCACAGGCTTATGGCTTTTCCAGGCACCTTGAAGCATTAGGATGGGCAGTCAGACTAGAGGTGGGCCGGGAAAAGAACTATTCTCCTGCCTGAGAAGGGCAGGTCTCCTGAAACTGCATTAATTCTTCATAGAAATGTGAACACTGAATTTATTTTTTAAAAAAATTAAAAAACAAGGGCTGGAGAGATGGCTCAGCAGTTAAGAGCACCCAACTGCTCTTCCAGAGGTCATGAGTTCAAATCCCAGCAACCACATAGTGGCTCACAACCATCTGTAAAGAGATCCGGTGCCCTCTTCTGGTGTATCTGAAGACAGATACAGTGTACTTATATATAATAAATGAATAAATCTTAAAAAAAATTAAAAATTTTTTGTTTTAAAATGGAAAAACCCACAGAAAACAACTTGTATAGAGGTTTTGAAGGGAATGAAATGAATGCAGTTTTCTTTTCATCTTGGGTTTATTTTTCTTTTTGGCTTAGCTGGTTGGTTTGTGTAGAGAAGATTTGAGATGGTATTCTATTCTAATTAAAAGTGAGGTTTTGTAGTGGGACCAGAAATTACTAAGACCACATCCATTCCCCAACCCCAATTCTGCTACTTGGGAAGTTCTTTACCTGCTGTCAAGGCAGAACCCCTGGTGTCCTGTGAAGATGCCATCAGTCTAGGACCCCTGCAGGCATCAGGCATCAGATGTGTTTGACACTAGGGTACCTGGCAGCTGGCAAGACTTAGCAGCCAGAGGTCCAGAATGACCTTCAGTTTTGACCTGTGACAGCAAAAGTAGGTGGCTTCCTTGTCCCTCCCTGGGGAAGACTAACCATTCACCTTTAGTCCATGGGGCTGGGGTTCAGGAGCCAGGTATAAGAGCCTACCCTTTTTTCAAAGACCCCCATCTCCCAACCTCAGGATGGTGCTACCTAAGAAAGTCTTCCCCACACTCTTTGCCAGCCCAGTCAATGGTCAGACTTGGAGGAGAATCCAACAGGATGTAACTGTGAGATAAAATGTCTTGATTGTACCTGTTTGTGGCTTAGATTTGTATTTAAATAGCAAACAAAGAAAAAAAACTTGAACTTATTTGTCATCTTAAAAATTAAAGCAAAAAAAAATTAAAATATTTATTGCCAGGCAAGGGCACCAATGTATATGTTGTTCTTAATAAAGTAGAGATGGAATACGAAAAGTATTAATATCACAGTATCTTGTTCCAAAATATAAAATAAACTCAATACTATTTTCCTCACAACTCTGAAAACATACTATATTTTTGAATATTTTTAAACGTGATTCTTATAAGTTGTAGATAATATACTTTTTTGGTAAACAACTTCTATAACTGATTTAGTGTTTGAAATTTCACCAAGACACATTTTGGGGCGGGTCTTTTTCATTTGTTCTGTATAACATTTCCTGGGCTCTATGTGCCTCCTCACTGATGCTTGCCCAATGACCTCATTTACTTCTTACCATTGGCCTTCTCCACTCTATTTCTAGATTCTTAAAAGTGTATTGTAGAAGCTTTGATTTCATTATCCATATTTCTTTTTTTAATTCCTTGATATAGAGATAAAAGAATGTCATAATAAAATAGATAACAGCTTCTAATCATCCACTTTTGTTTTAATACTCAATTACCATTTCATAGCTATGATGTAATCTGAAGCGCTCTTGAGTAGACTTGTACTGGAATGTTTTTTCTTCTGCCTGGATTTTATGCATTCACATAGGCCATTTTTAGATTCCTTTCAACACTTGATTGAGTTTAAGAAACAAAAGAATATAAGAACACTGAAATAAGACTACTTAGCAACAAGTCTTAGCGCTACCCTTCGTAGGTGTGTAGATCTCAGCAAATATAATCATTAGAGGTTCCATTCCTTCACCAGCAAAGTAGACATGATTACAGCATTATAAAATAGAAATATTATCAGTATTAAATGAAATACATTTAGAATTAGAGTACCTGTGATGCGTAGTGACACTCACTAGATGTTAGCAATTATTTCCATGTTCCAGGTATAGTGCTCTATTTCCCAGGCAACTAAAATCAAAACACTTGATCCATTCACTCAAAGATCTTAAAACTTGACATATTTGTCAAGTCTAGCATTCATCTTCTGTCTCTCGTTAGTGTCAGAGTACACATAAGTACATGTAGCATTTAAACTGTGATATGTTCTCTATGGTTTTATAAGCTTATTTAGCATTAAATATAATGAAGGTCCAATGAGACGGCTCAGGAGAACAATCCCTGCCACTCAGACCTGATGACCTGGTTTCCATACCCATTACACATAAACCTAGGTGAGAACCGACTCCAAAGTCGCCCTCCAACCTCACGTGCACATCATGGTGCACCTTAGAAACAGTCTTACCCTGTTAAAATACGTGTGCTGTGCAGCGGGAACTCATGGGGTCTCTGGAAAGTCAGTTTGCTAGATATTCTTTTGCTGGGGCAAGCATGTGAAGGGCCGTTTTACTGAAGCCAACACAGATGAAAGGATGTTTTGCTAAAGCAAGCACGTGAAAGGACAGATGATGGAGAATTCCTTGCTAACGACACCCATGTATTGATTCACTTTACATCATGTAGCTAAGCTTTGTTTGCCATGACTCCATAAAGAGAAAGACACCAAAAACCTTCTGGTGGTGTTCTGGCAGCTTCTTGCTGATTCCGTGGACTTGGGCCAATTGGCAGAGTGGTGTCAGCTGATACAGACTCAGGTGCTGAGGCAAGGCCTGTGGAAGATGTGTGATGTTTGGAGGGAATATAGGACTCAACACCAGTGACTGAGGCTTGTTTGCATAGCTAGCTTTGCAACACTTTGTTGGTCCTGAGTCTTCACTGAGAGGCATGGCAGAGAACTTCTGGTGTCCAAGCTGGTCTAGTGCCCCTGCTGACTCATGATGATTAGGCTGAGGTCTGGCTGTTCGTTCCTGGGCGTGCCACCAATGCTATCTCAACACTGCTGAACTGGACTGCTGGGGCTTTAAGTGTTTGTGAGTAGACAGAGCTGCCACTGCTGACTCCTGTGAACTGACCTGCTGATTTCCTGATAGCACAGATGGGATTTGCTCCAAAGAAGAATTTCTAAACAGGTCCACTTCCCCTGTGTCCTAATAACCTTTCTTTTCCACTACCTCTGGTGGGTGGTGGGCTAAAAGGGAGGTTAAAGCATTTTAGAACCATTATTAAAATTAGGATTGTGAAAAATTTAAGATGGTGTGTGTGTGTGTGTGTGTGTGTGTGTGTGTGTGTGTGTGTGTGTGTGTGTGAAGCTGAAACTATAGTGGAATGTATTTGCCAGCTTTCTTTCTTACATACTTCCAGAAGGATAGGAGTATAAAAGTGCTACATGGTTGAGGGCAGCATGGGTAAACCACAAAGCAAATGACGAATCCTTTCCCTAGGGATGTTGTTATGGTGGGAATGAGTACAGTGTACAATAGCTGTGAATAAAGCTGACTCCCTAGGGCTACGACTCGTAGCAGGGGAGCTGGAGTGGTTGTTGGTACGGGTCCACATCACCTCCTGAGTCTACCAGGACAAGTTTACAGACCTGGCAGGAGAGTCTAGTTATGATTCTATAGTAGTCAGATCTAACACACTAACACTTCAGCAGAATATTGTAATATAAAGAGGTGGCTGGGTTTTAGTCCATGTATAGAAAATGCAAATATTTTCAAGACTTTGGACAATTCAAGCTATTTTTTCCTTTTATTTATTTATTTTTTAACTTTTATTTTTTTACAATCCAGTTCCCTCCCCACACACCATCTGCCCTCCCACAGTTCCTCATCCCATTCCTCCTTGCCCCTGTCTCCAAGAGGATGTGCCCACCTCCCACCCCGCCAGGCCTTCCCCACTCTAGGGCCTCAAATCTCTCCAGGATTAGGCACTTCTTCTCCCACTGAAACCAGACCAGGCAGCCCTCTGCTGTGTATGTGTCAGGGCCTAATATCAGCTGGTGTATGGGGCCTGGTTGGTGGGCTCAGTGTCTGAGAGATCTTAGGAGTCCAGGTTAGTTGAGACTACTGGTCTTCCTATGGGGTTGCCCTCCTCCTCAGCTTCTTCCAGCCTTTCCTTAATTCAAGCACAGGGGTCCCCAACTTCAATCCAGTGGTTGGGTGTAATTATCTGCATCTGTCTCAGTCAGCTGCTTGTTGGGCCTCTCAGAGGGCAGCCATGCTAGGCTCCTGTCTGCAAGTTCACCATAGCATCAGTAATAGTGTCAGGCCTTGGAGCTTCCCTTTGAGAAGATGAATCCCAAGTTGGACCTGTCACGGAACCACCTTTCCCTCAGTCTCTTCTCCACTTTTGTCCCTGCCTTTCTTTTAGACAGGAACAATTCTGGGTCAGAGTTTTTGACTGTGGGATGGCAACCCCATCCCTCCAGTTGATGCCTTGTCTTTCCACTAGAGGAGGGCTCTACAAGTTCCCTCTCCCCACTGTAGGGCATTTCATCTAAGGTTCCTCCTTCTGAGTCCTGAGCATCTCTCACCTCCCAGTCCTTTCTAGAGCCTCCTACCCCACCCCCCAAGACTGCACATTTCCATTCATTCTGCTGGCCTTCAGACCTTCTCTCTTGCCTTCCCTATACTAATCAGGTAATTCACAGCTATTTTATATTTTATTTTTCCTAAGCTACCTGTCTAAGTTCTATACTTAGCCACTTTAATGTACAATACCTTTGATTCTCATTTTTAATGTTTAAATATAACAATTTTAAAAGATTCCAAAATTTTATGAAATAGGACCTTTGGCCAAAACAGTTCAAAGGTATGCAGGTTAAAAGTATTAAGTTCTTACAGATAAATGGCAATTAAGATTACAGGGCTCACTTTCCAATTGTAGCAGGATAATTAAAGGTAAATTACATATCAAAGTTGAGCATAAAGCATATATAAGTATTCTAGTCCTTGCAAGTTCATAAATTGCCAGGTACATTTGTAACTACAAGGCTATTGTGTTGCCAAGCACAGGGGACTCCTGAATGTGCTTTTGGGAACTGATCCCCAATAGACAGCTACACTGTTCTGGAATGCAGTCGCTGTGTCAATGGCTGTAGCCTTATTGTTTTAGAAGCTCTCCATCTTTACCCTAATTAATGTCTCTAGCGTGATTTGCAAAGAATTTCATATTTATATTTTGCAATCAGTGTTTGACTGGCAAACAGTTTTTAGACATTCACTACAATGTGTAAACATTTTGTAAAATAATAAATAGCTCTTTCTAATCTAAATATTTTATGGTTCCTGAGCCTCTGCTAATTGGTCATGGATTGAAATCCCCTGTTCTTTAATTTTTTAATTTGTGGGAAGGTTTTATAAATGAATGTGTAGAGCTTCATATCACAGCTGTTGTCATTTAAAGTTTGGACAGCATCATTACAAATGAAGCCCTGCTGTGAAGTCAGAGTCAAAGGCATCTTGGCATTCCAACCATTTCCTTGGGAGAAGATTACAGCTCAAGTCTGTTGAACTTTATTGCCTTGGGCCTCATGACAGTCTTCAGAAACATGCAAAGCATTTCTGTTAAAGAAATTCAGATGTGCTGGGACATAGATGACATTCTTGAACATAGCAGTGTCCTAAGGGGGTAAAGAATAGTTAAACGGGAAAAGATAAACAGTTTTTGCTGTGTTCCTGGATCATTTTATAAGAATTATGGAAATGATGGAGACCTATATGTTACCATGTAGGAAAGAGGCACAGGGTTTTTCTATGAGACCGGATCATAGTTTAACATAAAATCTAAATGTGATTCCAACATAATGACTTAGCTCCAAAACCATCTTTTATTTGTGTGGGGTAGATGACAGGGTACGAGGCCCTGTGAATGCAAGGCAAGCACTAAAGTCATCCTTAATTCAGTTGATTTTATTATTCACATTGATTGTCTCTCTTCACCCCTCCTGTCTCCTGGCATGTGTGTGCCTGAAAGAAACACATTACTAAAATAGTTCCAGCACTTAACCTTTTTTATAGCTGAAACTCTTTTTAATCTAAAGCCAAAGATCCAGTTTAATAGCTATACAACGAGTTATCCAGATTCCAGCACAAATCCTTATAGAGACAGCACAACATGGCTGCCCTCATGTCTTTGCCTTTTTCTTTCTAGATCTTGGTGGGGGCCAGGGGGTGTTGAAGCTAGAATCCATATCTGAGAGAAAACGTGTGCCTTGTTTCTCTGCATCTGTTACCTCACTTGATAGTCTTCAGTTCCATCCATTTTCATGCAGATTTCACAGTGTCAATTTTCTACATGGCCAAATTTGTGTGTGTGTGTGTGTGTGTGTGTGTGTGTGTGTCTGAGAGAGAGAGAGAGAGAGAGAGAGAGAGAGAGAGAGAGAGAGAAGAGAGAGACAGAGACAGAGAGGGAGAAAGAGAGAGACAGAGACAGAGAGAGAGAGAAAGAGAGAGACAGAGACAGAGAAACAGAGAGAGACAGAGAGACAGACAATTTTAGACTGATTTCTTTTACTTACTGTTAAGAAGAGTAATGATAAATTTGCAAGTGTCTGTGGGTAAGAACTTCTTTGAGTATAGGCCTAGGAGTAGTAAATATACATAGATCTTAATGTAGTTCTGTACTTTGTTTTGTTTTGAGAAACCTCTACCCTGATTTCCATCATGGTTTTCTAGCTTACCCTCTCACAAGCAGTGAATAATGCTGTCTCTCTCTTTCCCCACATCCTTTCCAGGAGTCTTTCCAGCACTTGTTAGTTACTTGATAATAGCCATTTTAACTGGGATGAGATGGAATCTCAAGTTTTAATTTGCATTTCTCTGATGACTGTGGGTGTTGAATACTTTTAAAAATACTTTATTTATTTTTTTATTCATTTTATCTACATATATGTCTGAACATCCAAAGAGGGTATTGGGTTCCACAGGACTACAGTTATAGCCAATTATAAACCTCTGTGTAGTTGTTGGGAATTGAACTCAGAACCTCTGGAAGAATAGCCAGTGCTCTTAGCTGCTGAGCCATCTCTCCAGCACCTAACCCCTGCCCCCAAAATGTCTTAACCGTCTTTTGTAAACTGTCTGTTCTGATCTTTGCTCTGTTTATTGAGAGTTTGCTTTTGGTATTTTAATTTTTCTGGTTATCTATGCAGTCTAAATATGAACCTCCTGTCTGAAATAAAGCTGGCAAAAGTTTTCTACTGTTTTATAGACCATCTGTTCATTTTGCTGAGTTTTCTTTCCTATATAAAACTTCTAAATTTCATGTAATCCATTTTTCAGTTTTTGTACTTTTCTTTGCTACTGTTCCATTAAACACTTCTTGACTGTACCTATAGCTTATTGTTTTTACTTTATGTGAGTGACTTTTGCCAGCATGTATACATGTGTACAGAGGCCATAAGAGGGCATCATATGCCCTGGAGCCCTGTAACTGAACTAGTTGGTATAATTCTACAAACATCCATTTATATAATGGCTCAAGGTCCATCTATGTTACAGCATATGTCAAGGGTACCTTCCTTTTTAAGGCAGACTAATATTCTGTTGTTAGTATACATACATATACCATATGTACAAATCACATTTATATATATGTCACATATGTGGCTATATCGATACCAGTTCTTTTTTCTAAAAGATGCACTTATTTTTATGTTATGTGTGTTTTGCCTGTATCTATCTTGAGTGTGCCAACTCTATTCAGTGGCAGTGGAGGTCAGAAGAGGGTGTTGGATTAGCTGTAACTAGAGTTACAGATAGCTGAGAGCCACATGTTGGTGCCGGGAACCAAAACCAGGACTCTTAACCACTGAGCCATCTCTCCAGCCCCAGTTCTTGTTTTTGGTTCTTTGAGTTCATATTGGGATGTAAATAAGCTAGAACATACAGTATTGCATATATATATGCATATACATACATACATATATTTTTATTTATGTGCTCTGCCTTCAAATCCAATATAGTAGTTCTGTTCTACTTTTTTTTTAACCTGCCATATTTTTCTTCAGCAGCGGCACCATTTTATCTTTCCAGTAAGAGTTTTTTTATTCTGTTCACCAACAACACAGTTTCAGCTTTTTATGTAACACTGAGAAAGAAAAATGGTACTTTTAATCAGTGATAAAATATACACCAATATGAAAAAATAGTAAAGTATGTGGGGAAAATAGACTTAGTGAAATCTATTGGGTATCTCAACAGTCCCCTCTAAGTCTCTGTATATGAAAACACTGTGTAACACACGATCTAAATTTAAATGAGTGTACTTCAGAAACAATATTTTCCCCTGGACTTACCCAACTGTGCCATAATGATAACTTGGAATAAAATGAAAAGACTTCACAGGACAGGACCCCAAGCCTGCTGTGTCGTCCATTTGTGGCTCTGGTAAATATCCTAATGAGGTTCATTTGCCTTTGTTTTCTTCAAGGATTGTTCAAGTTTGGAGGAGTATAACATCGCTGCAGCATTGCTCCCCCTGACCAGTGCTTTCTATAGGGTGAGTTCCTTTCGTCTGACATAAGCTTGTTGTAATTTGCATATGTGTATTGTTTGATTTTTCCTAGCACTATGTGAGTCTGTCCCCTTACTATACTAAGAACACACCTGTAGTTATCCTTACTGTAGCATGTATCACATTCCATGTATAGGAAGTGTAACATCAAACAGCAAGTTGTCATCATCTTCTCCGTCAGAACCCCCACTGCAACCTGCCTTACATTCCTTACGGTACCTGAGACTCTATTCCAGATCAGTTACGGGTGTGTTCACCGTTATAGACAGTAAACCCTGTGGGGCCAGGACTTGTTAGTGGACACTTGGTGAACGAATGGCATCCATAGGGATAGAGCCTAGGATTTACTGTAAGTTTTCTGGATTATTGGAAGTGAATTTTATACTTTATTATACCTGTTGTTCATGCCATCATATAAAATATTAGCTCTTTTTATGACACTTTATTTTGCATGCTCATGTATGTGTAGGGGTAGGTAAGTGAGCAAGTGAATTTGTGCCATGGTGTGCAGAGGACAGTTGGCAAAGGTTGGTTCTTTATCCTTCCACCATGTCAGTTCTGAGGATTGAACTCAGGTTGTAAAGCTTGGGAGCACGTACCTTTACCCACTGAGCCATCTTGCCAGCCCTAGCTCTTATAGCACACAAATCTATCAAGTTGTCTTTATTATTTCTTTTTTTGTAAAGATCTACATTCTGAATAATACAGTTAGTACTTCTTTCCAACATAAGCAATAGGACCAGACTGTGGCAACATCTGACTTACTACTAAGCTATCTGCACAGCCAGCTTCAGGAGGCAGCAAGCTAACAAGTTCAGCCAATGCTGAACTTGCTTAAGTGTACAGGAATAGAATACAAGGAGCAGCTACAAGCTCAAGGGTTAAGTTCAGTACTCAATAAAGAAGGAAGCTTCTTGTTAGGAAGATACTGCTGTGGTCACTGGCAGCATAAGATGCAGCCAGCAGACAGACAATTGGAAACCGCCCGCTGGCGCTGGAGTGCTGGCAAGACTTGCTTGGATTCCTCTGCACCTTGGCTTGTGGCTCTGTATATTAATCACCATCTGCCGCAAGTAGCAGCAGGCAAGCGATGTGCGGATTGCATCTCAGGTGAGGGGTGAGAGATGCACTGATTTACAGTACAGCAGTGTCATTAGGAGTCTGTTAGTACTGTCTGCTTAGTAGAATAGTGGCTGTAGGTTCCCCTCTATGGTCTATGACTCATCTAGCCACAGGCTATTGGTCCTATAATGTTGCCAGTTAGGGATTTCATCTAGAGGAACAGTAATTCTAATCAGAAAGTAATTGGTTACTTCCTTTTTTAAAAATTTTTTTTTTTTTTTTTTTTGGAGCTGGGGACCGAACCCAGGGCCTTGCGCTTCCAAGGTAAGCGCTCTACCACTGAGCTAAATCCCCAGCCCCTTAAAAATATTTTTAATAAGTCCTTTTTTCCCCCTCAATATAATAAAACTCTATTGGGGGGCTGGAGAGATGGCTCAGTAATTAAGAGTACTGGCTGATCTTCCAAAGGACTTGAGCTCAAATCCTAGCATGGCAGTTCACAACTGTCTTTAACTCCAGTTCCAGGGGATTTGACATTCAATCACACACAAGAGCCAGACATGCTAGCAAAACACCAGTGCCTATTAAAAAAAAAAAAAAACAAAAAACTTGGGGCTGGAAAGATGGCTCAGTGGTTAAGAGCACCCGACTACTCTTCCAGAGGTCCTGAGTTCAATTCCCAGCAACCATCTGTAATGAGATCTGATGCCCTCTTCTGGTGTGTCTGAAGACAGCTACAGTGTACTTATAGATAATAAATGAATAAAAAAAACTTACTCTTTTAATTTCAGCACTTCAGAGGCAGAGGCAGGCAGATCTCTGAATTCCAGGGTAGCCTGGTTTACAGAGCAAGTTCTGGGACAGCCAAGGCTACAAAGAGAAACCCTGTCTCAAAAAAATAAAGAAAGAAAGAAAGAAAGAAAGAAAGAAAGAAAGAAAGAAAGAAAGAAAGAAAGAAAGAAAGAAAGAAAGAAAGAAAGAAAGAAAACCAACAACAAAAATTACTCCTTGAAAACAAACTTTATCGAGCATCTCAACCTATAAAATTACTATACCAATAATGTGTAAATTGTATCATAGATACTATGATATCATAGCTTCAAGAAACTTGATAGTCTATAATGATTTAAAGTAGTCTGCTACACAATACCACCAAGCCATCAGTATTTTCTTAAGTAAATGTACTATATATGCATGATTAGAACATTGAAATAGGGAGCTCGTGAGACAGCTTGGTTGTAAAGGTGGTTACCACCGGCCAGATGACCTGAGTCCAGTCCCTGACACCGACATGGGGAATGACGGCACCAACTCCTGCAAGTAGGTCCTTTGACAAACATAAGTACACCCTTATACACATGTATACATACATGAACACACACCAGCCACACCAGCCAAATAAATAAAGTAAAATAAGTTTTAAAAATGAAATTCGGGTGTTACAGAAAAGTATGAAGTGTCTTTTTCCAGCTTTATTCCATTTTCCCAAAACAGTTGCTTTCTTTGAAAGACAAATGATATTACTGACAGCACATGCTGACAATTATCAGGCCTTTTTATCATTATTTTTCTTTTTGAACTAAAACACAGGGACAGAGAGAGGCTCATCATCATCACATGGTGATCTCCAACGCAGAGACCATAATGATGTCATTTATTGTGTACATAAATAAAAAATTACCAAGAAATTAAAGAACTGTAAAATTATGCAGAAACACACCTAAGACTGCCAGGGTGCACAGACCCTCGTGGTCTGTAGCAGAGACGTCTCTCTTGTCATGGGTGTCAGGTGAGATCGCTGAGCTGGCGCTGTCAATAAGCCCGCTTGCCTACTCTCTCTGATACAGTCCAGTGTGTGTGTGCCCTGACTTAATTTGATAAGTTTGTAAATGGCAGTGTTTTATTAACATAAATAAGTTATCTGTCATTGTATGCCTTGTGGTTGTGTGGTACAAATGGTATTTGTTATCCTAATGAGTTCAGAATGTCCAGCCTCTGGTCATTAACGCCTCGAACAGAGTAAAGTTGCTGCTCTGTATATAGTCGTGATGAAATCAGGGCAGAGTGCAGCTGCTAGCTGCCACCTAGAGTTAAGACACTTCTCCCATCCTAAGAGGAAACCTCATACCCACACCCAGACAGCAATACGTCTACTTTCTGTTGAGTGTGCTTTGGGGAGGCCTTTCACACGAGTGAATGATATAATATGTATTCTTGTGTGTGTGTGTTTGTGTGTACTTGTGTTTGTTGGCTGCATATGCATACCTGTGTACTTTGGTTGTTGAGAATAGATGACAGGGCTGGAGAAGTGGCTCAGTGGTTAAGAGCACTGACTGCTCTTCCAGAGGTCCTGAGTTCAAATCCCAGCAACCACTCGGTGGCTCCCAACCATCTGTAATGAGATCTGATGCCCTGTTTCTAGTGTGTCTAAGACAGCTACAGTGTACTCATATTTATTAAATAAATAAGTCTTTTTTTAAAAAGAGAGAGAATAGATGACAGTGTCCGGTATCCTCACTGGTCATTCCCCATTCTATTTGTTGAGACAGAGTCTCTCACTGAACCTGAAAATTACACATTTTGTTTGACTAGCTTACCAGCAAGCCCCAGGCTTCCCAACTCAGATCCTGATGCTTGTACAGCAAGTGCTTTGGCAGCTGAGTCATCTCCTTGCCTTCAGTATGTGTTCTTCTGTGTCTGCCTTCCTTCACTAAAGCCCATGCTGATAATTGTCTGTCTTTAGATCTCTTAATTTTGAAATAAAAGAGTTTTCAGGTGAGTTTTATCATATGTATAGTGCCTGCCAAGAGCTGAGATTAGAAGGATCATTCATGTGTGTGTGTAGAGAGCATGATTTCTCAGCTTAAACACATTTTATATTAATAATTTTGCAGGTCTTTATCTTCTTCCCAGATACATCCTAAAAAAAGACAGGACTATAAATACATATGTTTTTGCATAAGTATTATTTTCTTTTCAAGACCTAAAAGCTTATTGCTAGTAAATAAGTGGTGTAATAGAAAAATCTATTGATGACCATCTGAAAGGCCCAAGAAGCAGAAAGTGACCATGAAAGCACAGAGAGCCACAGAGCTTCCTGAGCTCTCTAAGTGGTGACCTTCCTCCACTGCCAGGCCTTACCGGTAGTTCTGCCCAAGCCCCTGCCACCCAAACGGGAGCTAAGCTCTGCTGTGTTTTCATGTCCAGTACTGCTATCCCTCATAAAAGTCTGTTTACCTAAGGAAATAGTATAAAGGGTAAGCCCAGAGAAAGGTGACAGGAATGAGAGTGTGTTTATTCAGGTCTACTGTGTGCAGCCTTTCAGTACCTGGCCCACTGCAATGAAGTATCATTCTAGTTTGACAGAAGAGAGTATGGTTCAGAAAGACTCCCTTGCCCATGATCAGATTTATACTATGTTGTGTGTGATTCCAAAGCTCAAATGTTGTTTTTATGGTTTTTGTTTTGTTGTTTTTAACTCTAATAGTGTTTTCCAAATGAGTCACAATTTGTGCAGGCATTCTTCTGAAAACCTTTTGGGGGTTTTGCCTAGAGATATTGAATTATCATCACTCTTAACCCATTTTCATGGTCATGTCCAACAAGGATATTTCATTAAGCTTTGAACAATGTCAGGAAATGTTATAATTTCAGCAACTGTTTTATAATATTATTTATGTGTCTCCAATCTATGATTATTTTTTAACAAAAAACGTGCTAAGTATTCAGAAGAACATGAAATACTTTCTGTGTTTCTGCTTGAATACTGACCTTGGCTCTGGTTAATACAGATAGTAGTTGTCCTACTGTAAAATTACAGTCTGTGAGTAATTCTGGTGAAATCTAAATAAACCTTTTTTCACTGCATTAAGATTGTTTCTGGGATTGGAGAGTGGGGAACTGGGAAAGGGGATAAAAAAGAAAAAAATTGAATATAAGTTTAAAAATAGATTGTTTCTATAAGTAATATAAATTGTTTCTACAGTAATATAAAGAATAGACATTTCATCAGTCATTAGTTTTAATTGGTAAAAGACTACAAAATAGGAAAAGAATTTTGTTTTTCCCCTACTTCATAGTCTAGATATATTTCATTCTCTATAACAGATCTCAAAGGATCTGGGTTTTGGCCAAAAAAAGGGTGGGGGGTAGTAAGGAGGGTGTGATCTAAAGTCTTCTTGCATCGTTTTTCTACTATAAAATAATTCCTTAAAAATAGTTAGCAGGAAAATGGTTGAGAGTGAAAAGAGCCATCAACACTTATTGAATCTGGTTTGGTCCAGACACAATGTATCTTTATTACAGCAAATATTCTTCTGACAGCACAGAAATTTAGAATGGCTGGAAAGTTTATTCCCTCCTTCATTTCTCCTTGCTCTTGTACTGGCTAGTTCTGTCAACTTGACACAAAATAGTCATCTGAGAGAATGTGAAAATGTCTCCATAAATTCTGACTACAGGCAAGCTTGTGGGGCATTTTCTTAATGATTGATAGGGGAGAGGTAAGCCTGTTGTGGGTGGTGCCATCCCTAGGCTGGTGGGCCTTGGTCTATAAGAAAGCAGGCTGAGCAAGCCATGAAGAGCAAGCCAATAAGCAGCACTCCTCATGGCCTCTGCCTCAGCTCCTGCCTCCAAGTTCCTGGCCAGTTTGAATTCTTGACTTTCTTTGATGATGGACTACGACGTGGAAGTGCAAGCCAAATAAACCTTTTCTTCCCCAAGATACTTTGGTCATGGTGTTTCATCACAGCAACAGTAACTCTAACTGACATTATTTAAGACAGTTAGAATACTTCTCTTCAGGGTTGGGGATTTGGCTCAGCGGTAGAGCGCTTGCCTAGCAAATGCAAGGCCCTGGGTTCGGTCCCCAGCTCCGGAAAAAAAAAAAAAGAATACTTCTCTTCTCTTTTAGCACCTCACCCTCCTCCCGGCCCCTCTCTTACTTTCTCTTTCAAGATTTGAAGGACTTTTGTTTTTCCTAGTACTCCTAAGAAACTGTGAATTACAATTAATTCAGAACTAGCATTTTAAGGTTAGTTTATGTCCACTATTTAAACTAGTGATTTAAAATATTATGGAGTAATTTATATCAAGTAAAAAAGATAGCCAATGATTGTGTTTTCTGGTGGATAGTTAACAGAATTTTTAATTTTGAATTTATATATTTTACTTAATGCTCTTTTTCTTTTTTTTTTTTTTTTTTTTTTTTTTTTCCAGAGCTGGGGACCAAACCCAGGGCCTTGCACTTGCTAGGCAAGCGCTCTACCACTGAGCTAAATCCCCAACCCCAATGCTCTTTTGCTTAAGTTGGATTATGTCTTGGATACTTTTACATTGCTGTGATCAAATACCTTAACAAAAGCAATTTGATGGAGAGAACTTATTTGGGCTGGTAGTTGCCTAGGAATATAGTCCATGGTGGTGGGGAAGGTATGGTGGCAGAAACTGAGGCCTGGCTAGTCACATATAGGCAGTATTAGGAAGCAAAGCGTGAACAGGAAGTGGAGTCAGGCTATAAAGGGGGAAAGCTTGCCTCTGACAACCCACTTTCTCTGGCAAGGCTCTTCCTCCTAAAGGTTCCACAGCCTTTCCAATTTGACCACCAGCTGAGAACCCAGTATCCAAACACATGAGCCTATAGTAGTCATTTCAACCCACAGAAGAGTATTTTTATTAACCGTTTCATTTTTCAGTTCTTTCCTATAATAGCTGAAGGTTCAGAAAATGAAACAAACAACTAGAACTATCAGTTCAGTAGAACTGCCACCACATCCAAGTGTTGGACTCTAAAGCAGAACAAACAAGACTCTCTGCCCTTGAGAAACACATACACCTATGGTGATATAGTACAGCTTATTGCCACATTAGTTACCTAAACATAATTAACTTACGTAAAAAGTGCATTATTTCCCATTGAACCAAGGAATGCTACAAAGAAATTGTTGAGTTTGTGCTGGTGAAAGATACATGAGCATTTGTCTTACAGTAGGGCTGAGAGGAAGAACAAGCAAAGATCAAGAATGTATAAATATTATAGGCAGAGAAAATATGAAATTTACTGGGAATATTGCTGAAGGAGGAGGAGAATAAAAAAAGATACCTTGTGACCAGACTGACTGACCTGGTGTGCTAAGGCAAGGGATCCAGTGTAATAAAAACAAGGGTTTACTTCTTTATTCTCATGACTAAAAACCAAAGGTTTAAAAAGATGAGTAGCATAAGATTTGAAGGACCAGGGGCTGGAGAGATGGCTCAGTGGTTAAGAGCACTGACTGCTCATCCAGAAGTCGTAAGTTCAATTCCCAGCAACCACCTGGTGGCTCACAACCATCTGTAATGGGATCTGATGTCCTCTTCTGGCGTGTCTGAAGGGAGCAACATTGTACTCACGTACATTAAGTAAATAAATCTTTTAAAAAAAAAAAAAGAGTTAAAAAGAAAGATTTGAAGGACCAAATTTGTTTAATACTGTAGATACTTTAACTGTCTTGGCAGGTAAGTTTTCTTCAACAGAATCTTCATCTTCCTGTGTAGATTACCTCCTTACTGGGTGCCATGGGATGCAGTCGTGCAAAGACATGACTTCTGCTGCCATTTAGTAGATTAGGTGCTGAGGTAAGCAGTATGAAATCGCCAGCACAAACCTAACAATTTCTTTGTAGTATTTCAGTGGGAATTAATGTATTATGTCTTAATGAAAATAACCTAGGAAAATAGCAAACAATCTGAAGTTATATGCTGAATAGAAATGTTCCATTTAAGGGAAACTAACCTGGGGCTAAGGAAATGGTTCCACTAGTGACGTGCTTGCCACACAAACATTTAGATTTGAGTTTAGCTCCTCAGCACCTCCTTTAAAGCGACAGCTCACAGCTGTAATCCTAACATGGACAAGCTGTGGGCCAAGTGGAACCATACCATCAGACAAAAACTGAGAAGGACGAGCAGATTAAGGTACCCTGGCTGTTCTCGTGAATGAGAACAGTAGGCATTTGAATTTGCTCCCAACCTAGTTCCTGGCCTGGAGCATGTGGCTATGACACCCAACATGACGCTCAACCTAGAGCTAAGCTGGATTCCTTTCCCCTTCCCTCCAGCCCAGGATAGTCACCGGCCCACAAGTCCCCTTGTTCTCAACTCCTTGAGGTTCCCAGCAGCATCTGGGTTTCCGGGAATATGGGGACCCCAACCTCGGCCTCAGGCTGTGCCATTCCTCACCCAGGCTGGGTCCCCCACCTTAGGCTACCTTCCACCTCCCTTGAGAGGAGGTGTCAGCATTCTGTGTAAGCTAAAATGCAGAGAGACCAATGACCAGTCTTGTAGCTATAAACAAGAATCACCAATCCGATCAGACCATGTATGCTGTTCTTCCTGACTCTGCTGAGCTTTGCTGCTGATGACAATCAATAATGAACAAGAATTATAAACAACTGCAGAGAAGGGTGCTTGCCTGCCATGCCTAAAATTTGGAATTTATCCCCATTGCAAGGCCGGGCAATGTAAAGAAAGGAAGGCAAGATATATGTATCGAGATCTCCGCAGTCCTTGAGTGCTCCTGAAAAAGTCTCCTTCCCACTCATTCATTCTCATTTGTTCTCACTTTCATATTCTCTATTCTCCTCTTCCTGTTCTCTCTCAGAAAAGTATTTTTTATTCACCTGATCTAAGTGCCATCTTGGAGGCTCAATGCCTCTGTCTGCTAACCTAGGTCTAGCCGTGGAAGCTTCCAGTCTCCATACAATCTGATCTAGGCCTAGAATGTTTTCAACCTCTGAGACTTGATGCTGAATAAGCTCACCCTTCCTAGTTCTTTCTGAGCTCTGGTTGGCTGGTTCAACTCAGCCGTTTGACTCAAACTCTTCTCCAAGATGACTGATTCAAGCTGGCCCCCTCTCTCTCTCTCTCTCTCTCTCTCTCTCTCTCTCTCTCTCTCTCTCTCTCTCTCTCTCCCTTCTCCTCCCCCCTTCTCTCTTTCTCTGTCTCTGTCTCTGTCTCTGTCTCTCCTGAATTGCTCTGCTTGGCCTCATATTAACTTTGGCAATCTGTTCTAATCTCCTGGCCCCTTCTCATTCTCTGGCTCATTCTCTCTTCAGCCTGTCTCTGTAAAACCCTCCCAGTAAAACTGCCTCTTTCCCCTTTTCCCTCTCTTTGCTGCTCTTTCTTAAATAGCCTCTCTTTGCTTTCTCTTATGCAAATTGGTCATATCCTATTTCTCACTTTGTTTACCATTCAGTTAGACATCACTTTTAAACATGGTTGCTTTCTTCTCCAAACTAACTTTACCTTCATTGTTTGGGACTAAATGTGTGTGCTAAGGGCATGTTTTTATTCTAACCAGAGGGATTAAAGGTGTGTGCTAAAGGCTGAGGCACACCGCAACTAGAAACAGGTTTTTTCAGTAAATAACAATCTCAGGATTCACGGTGTAATCAAATATCCTGCCACATTCTCTCTCTCTACCCCCTCCGTTTCTCTCCTCTCATCTTTCCTCCTACCTTCTTCCCTTTCTCCACTTCCCTATCCAACTCCCCATCCTGTTGACTAAAAGGTCATCTGTTGATTGTTTGAACTGAAAACAAACAAAATATGTAATTAACTCCCTCGAAGGTAAATGTCAACTATTTGTGTTTAGAAATGGAAAGTCACTAAATATTTGACACTTAGGGACAGAAAGAATCTGAAAGCTGTATTCAGTCTTCTCTGTTCTTCTAGTATTCTTCAACAAGATTGAAAACTCAAGTGCTTAAAAGAACCAGAAAAGTAATAATCAGTAACCGAAGAAAGTATACACAACTAAAGAATATTCAGTATTAAAAGAACATACACGATTTATAAAGTTCTGGTCACGAATTTAAAAAAGAAATGTGGGCACAGAGCCAACAAACTGCTTGGTAGAGAGAGGCGTCTGCTGTTAATTCTGATGACCTGCATTTAATTCCCAGAACCCACAAGGTAGAAGGAGAAAACTGACACAGGCAAATTGCCCTTTGTCCTCCAAAGGGTGCTACCACAAGAGAAGCAATGTGGACACAATTTTTGCAGGTTATCAGCTTTTCAGAGGACCAAAGAGTCTGAGCATAGTGCCTTAGGGTTTCTATCGCTGTGATAAAATGGCATGACCAAAATCAACTTGGGGAGGAAAGGGTTATATTTCGGTTTACAGTTCCACATCATAATCCATCACTGAAGAGAGACAGGCGAGGCTCAGAAGTCAAACAAAGCAGGAACCTCAGGGCAAGAATGCTGATGCAGAGGCCATCAGGGAGTGCTTGTTCATACACCCCAGGACCACCTGCTCAGGGGAACCACAATCCATAATAGGCTGGGCCCTCTCACAGCAATCACTGAGAATGCATCACCCACTAGACTTGCAAACAGGCAAATCCTATGAAGGCATTTCCTTAGTTGAGTATCCCTCTCCCCATACATCTCTAACTTATGTCAAATTGACAGGCAACTAGCCAGTACATTTGTACATACTTGCAGTACTCAGGAAGTAGGGGTAGGAAAATCTAGTTATAGTCTGCCCTGGGCTAAATATGAGCAAGACAATCTCAAAAGAAAATCTACTGTTGGGGATTTTCTAATTGGCTAATAATAATAAAATTCAAAAAATATCCATAAGCTACCAATTTATAGCTTGGGCTTCGTGGACCTATAGAGAAAAATAGAATTTGCATATTTTTAACATCAGAGAAAGAGAGATCTAATTTAAAATATAAGTTTAAGAAACATCTATAGACATACCTAAGACAGGAGAGAGAGAGAGAGAGAGAGAGAGAGAGAGAGAGAGAGAGAGAGTGAGAGTGTATGTGCTATAGGCCAGAAACGTGGAGAACTCTGTAGAAAAGACATGGAGGAAAGCCAGATAGTGAGGCAGCACACAGGAGAGCCGAGTTGTGGGCAGATAGCACAGTGCCCACTTGGAATAGCGGTCAAACGAAAATTATTAACTTGATTGCTTTTTAATATATTATGTGGCACAATTAAAAATCAACTGAAAATGGTGCAAAAGAAAGTACAGTTAACTGTCAAAACCAGATATTAATTTATTTCACAGTAGCACGGAATTTGATTTATTCTCTTGGTCTCTCCACGTATATGTTCTCTTTAGAAGACCATGGCAGATTAACGGAGTACTTGACAGTAAGAATTGATTGAGATGGGGAGGGGGTCGTGGAGAGGATGGAGTCTGCCCTTGCAGAGGACTTCCTAACCCAACCCACTGCTCTGTTTCTCTTACAGATAGTGAGCTTACACATGAGGTTTTGTTTCCAGCAAAGCTGGATCTTGAAACCCCTAGAGTCTGCCGTTTATGTGTGTTCATGAATGTTGACAATGTTGGACAGTCTTCATCTGTAGACAGCATCCCCTCTACAGCATGGGAAGCGGGTACTGAGATGTTAGAGTTCAACAAGTAACTTATAACAGGTTATTTTCCAAATATAAGTTTAAAATTCCAAAATACAGGTTAATGACCACTGAGAAAGTAACAAATTGTTGCTTTTTAAGCCACCAAGTCTTGGCAGTTTTTTCATGAAACAGTAGATAAATGTAAATATTAGTACATAGTAAATGCCATGGAAGCATTAGGCAATACTGGCATTGTATAAGTCTTGAAGCCAGGTTGTGATATCTAGGTCGCATCAGTATGAGACTATTTTGGTAACCTCGCACTAGGGTGTAGCTTAAGAAATACTGACTAGTGTAGGCAGGTGCATTCAGGCACTATCTTAGATGTTTCAGAAAAGCAGAACAGCATACATAGAAGTGGTAACCAATGGTTCCATGCTAAAGTGTTGATTTTGCAAATGTCTGTGTCTGTTAACATTGTGTAGTTATATAACCTCTGTGACTTAGACTGTTGTGTCACCATTGATATTCTTCCTCATGCTTTAAATCAAATTTTACTTTCTTTCTCTCAATATCTGTGAATTCTGTAGGAAAGTGTCTACAATTTACATACCAATTCAAAATTCCAAGATCACCAGATAATGAAGTTTGTTTCTATTCAGGCATCTTCTAGGATGCATTTTCTGAAATCTTTTCTGCCTGCTGTTGGCATTGTAAGTGTCTCTAATTAAAAAGGACCAGAATTTTTATCTGTTTGCTAGGTAATTAGTTTACTAATAAAAACTTGGTGATGTAACATGTCTGTTGTAAAGATAATGTTAGGTTTCCAGGAAAGCTGTGGAGAAAGTACACTTTAGTTAGTGCTCCAGTGCTTTCCTAGAAAAGCAAGGTCATTTGTTTAAGGTGGAAGGAGAGCTGCAGACACTATAGTTGACCAAAGTGAAGGCTTCTTCTCCATTCAGGAAAGTTAACTGAGGCTGACTGACGTCAGAATGTGCAGATGCCAAAGTGTGATCAAAAGAAGTCAGCCCAGCAGGCTTAGAATTTAAATACAAAGAACAGAATGAGATCTTAGAAAATTATCTGAATAACATCACTTTATTTAGAACTAGTTAACTTTTTTACAAAATAATAACTCATTATGTGGTTGTGGAAAATACATGGTTATGTAACAATACAAAATTACATGTTCTTATGACAACTATATGCTCATTTGAGTGGCTTCTCATTTTTCTGATTTAAAGCTTGACTGTGATAGAACATCCTAGAATTACCACATCTCTTTTACCCAAAAAAAAAAAAAAAAAAAATGTTCATGGTTACAATGTAATGTGTCCTTAGGTGCCAGTGCTAGTGCACCTGTTCATTTATATCTTTTACTTATCATCTGCTTTTCTTTTTGATTTTAAAAATAAAACAAGATTCCATATTTAAAAATGCTTTAGGATTTCTTGCTATGTCACTAAAAAAGTGGAATATCAGTTTCTTTATCTTTATAATTTATACATATGTGGATTTGTTTTTGTTTTGAGATAGAATCTCACTGTGCAGTCTATCTTAAACGTAAACTCAGGATCCTCCTCACCAGCCTGCTAATGCTGGGTGACAGGCACTGTACCACAGTATTCAGCTTATGTATGCAATCTGGGGATGAACCATCGAGGGAACTGAAGTAATGATTTGCAGGTTAAGAGCACTTACTGCTTTTGCAGAGTTCGCAGCACCCACATGGCTACTCACAGGTAACTCAGGTTGCAGGGGACCTTATACCATCTTCAGACCTCTGCAAGCACTGAACACACATGGTGGAAATGCAAACATCTAGGCAAAACACATAAGCACATCAAAATATGAATCTTAAAAACAATACCATCAATCCCAAATCTTTTTTGTTATCCATAGTTAGTACTTGCCAATGGCTTCTGTAAGCAGCAAATATACTAGGGCACACATCTCTGAGAGACAGTTATAAATTAGTTGTAGATTTCTGTTTCTTTGAATTAATTTTGAAAATCATACTTGTAATCCAATCCATTGTTTAAAATGTAATTTAAAAAATGGAATTTTACAGCAAAACACTTGAATAATTCCTTTTAAGGTGACAGCAGTCTACTCACTCATCAGATGCAGAAATGTGTGATGACAAAGGTGATTTGAAACCATGCCTAGAATGCCCAGATGCATGGTAAGGAGTTCAGACTAATATTATTCTCTAGTCTCTAAGGAGTATGCAGTACTAAACTGTCAGGAACTTACAGCAAAAGATAAGGAGGCTTGAGAGATTGACAGGCCATTAGTAAGCTAACACAAAAGGCAAGCACTCCTGAGGCAGCTAGAGAGAAATGCAGGAAGGTACTAAGAATTGCTAACCAAATGCTTGAGACCAGAGGATGTAAATGAGTAAAGGGCAGCCACTGGTCAGCTCTAGCAGCTTCAGCCTTGCAGGGATGTTGTTAGCACATCCTTTGTTTTGTTTCGTTTTCAAGAAAATTCTAAATCTGAACATTACATAAAATTTCTTCTTTTGGTTTAATTAAAAAATTAAAATCCTGGACAAGGGGCTCAGTAGATAAAATGCTTGGTGGGTTAAAAACAAGGACCAAATTTCAAATTCTCAACAGCCATGTGAGAGCCAAGCTTAGAGATGTCAGCCTACTGCCCAGCCCTGTGGGTGTAGAGACTGGCAGATCCTGGAGGATTGCTGGTTAGCCAGTCTCAAGGAAACAGTTCCAGGTTCAGTGTGAGACCCTGTTTCAAAATACAAAGTAGAGATAGCAAAAGAAGACATCCAAAGTCATCCTCTAGTTTCTACATAAATGGTAAAAGTCAAACTCTACTCTCCTTCTCTCTGTCATAAACACGCTCTCTCAGAAGCCTCATAAATAGCCAAAACGGAGTGAACAGCCACGTGCAGCTGACAGCGTTCGCTCCGCAGCCTCCACTCTGAACTCTGACTGTGCATTCTTATGCTGTACCACAGCACTCTGTGCTGTGAATGAGAGCATCACCATAGGTTTCAATATTTGGCCCCTGGTGTGGCCTGGTTGGATGGGTTTCAT
Organism: Rattus rattus; assembly: GCF_011064425.1. Lineage (NCBI taxonomy): Eukaryota > Metazoa > Chordata > Mammalia > Rodentia > Muridae > Rattus > Rattus rattus. Next base: position 91,069,348 of record NC_046155.1, read on the forward strand.
CACTGAGGTGAGCTTTGAGGTTTCAAAACTTCATGCAGTTCCCAGTTGGATCTATCTCTCTGACTTGTGGTTGTTGTCTTAATGTGTAAGCTGTCAGCTACTGCTCCAAGGTTATGCCTACTGCTATGCTTCCTGCCATGATGATCATGTCCTAACCCTCCAAAATTGTAAGCCAGCCCCTAATGCACCCTTATCTTTTATAAATCGCCTTAGTCGTGGTGTCTCTTGACAGCAATAGAAATGTAACTAAGATATAGGAGGAAAGCCCTAAAATGGGAACCAGATGTGAATTTGAACTCCAGCTTATTCTGAGATCTTAAACAAATGTATGGAATGGTGATAAGTGAAGATGGAAGGCAGTGGTGACCTTAAAGCATCTGTTGGAGTGGCAGGCATGTAGTGAATGCACAGTGGATGCCGGTGGAATGAGGAACAGGATGGAGTTCAGCTGCAGGCTGAACGTCTTCCTGACCAGTCTCTGCATACGCATGGAAGTACAGAAGAGATGGAGTTGCTGGGCTCATGGAGCTTAGGCAGACGTCCACAATCAGTCCAGCTTCATAAGTACTGTCCTGTACTGCCTATGATGGGTCTGTATTCTCCACTGCTACCTATAAGTCTAGCTAGAGCAGGAAGCAAGTCTTCCATTTACTGACTTTAACTCCAAGGAACATGTAAGCAAAATAAATATGCTCATCTAAAGATATATACATAAATGTACACACATAAATACATGTGTGTGTATTTAGTACTATTGAATGAACCTAAGACCTCACACATGCTAGACAAGCATTCTAATATGTCTAGTCCCAAGCAAAATACCCTTATAGATCTATATGTAAATGGTTTTTCATATATAATCAATACTAATTACTGTCCTTCACAAATGCTAAAAAGCATTTTCATCCAGATTAACAATGAGAGAGAATGTTCTCTGTGAATTAGCTAAACTCTCCCAATGGGTTTTTTTTTTCTGTATTTTTCTGTGCCCTTCCACCTCCTTGGAGCCCCTCAATAGTTCTGATCCTTGATCTGGAAATCACTTGACTGCTTGATACTTACATTGATTTTTCAGCAGACTATAATATATTCTTTAGGGCATGGACTTTTGGCTGTATGATGGGAACTAGAAAATTTTGAGGTCCTTGTAGCATGCTATAATTGGAAAATACAGAATTCATGACTGTCTTTATGAGTAACAAAAACTGATTTTATCAACTGCTTGTCCCTAAAACGAACTTTGTAAAAAATAGACTATTCTTCTAGTTTGGTTTTGCTTAGGCAGCACTCTTTCCGTTAACACTAGTCAGCATTGTTGACATTTTTGAGAAGTCATAGACTTCATGGGGATCTGTGGAGGAGCTGTTGAATTACAGAAGAAATTATTGCAACAGGAAGTGAATTGTGTGTTATTATAAACACTCGGTGACTCAACAGATTCCCTTTCTTTTTTAATTTTTCTAGCTTTAGAGCTGTCCTTGTGGTCACAGATAGATTTTTCAGGGATTTTAGAGATATAAAGAGAAATCATGAGCAAAGAAGGTTTTGAGTACTGGGGTAATGAAAGAAGAGGGATCCCTCAGTCAGCAGGGTGCTGTAGTGTTTGTTGATGGTTAAGGTTTACAATGAAGAAGTCAGAGAACAACTGCAATGCCTGGGAGAAACTGATCTGTTTTCTCATACTCTTGGATGATACATTTCCAGCTAATAACACTAGATTTAGAATTGTAATCGTAGAAGGAAACCTGAAAATATGTAACTAAGGTTTGGTCTTTTGCTATGTATTGTAATCCTAAACTATGTCTAGGCCTAGGAGTGAACTCTCACATTTACCAGCTTTCATTGTGCAAACTTTGTTCCTTAATTTAAAACTATTGCTTAAATAAAATTGGCTACAGCCAGTTACAGGAAGAATTAGAGGTAGGTGGGTTTTGAGTTACCTGGTTGGGGGTGAAAAAGGAGAGGTGAGGGGAGGAGAACCATGAGGAAGGAGAAGAAGGTGGAAAGAGGAGGAAGCCACCATAGGGTAGGGAATCATGAAAGCATAGCCATGAGGGCTAACTAGCTGGAGTTAAGAGCTGCCCAGATGGAACATAGCAAGTTATAACTCAGGGTTATTGGTGGGAAAGTAGATTCTAATAGTATAGATAGTAGATATCTGCCCAGCCCTAGTGCTGATTAAGGCTTATTATAAATATAAAATTTGTGCGTTTTATCTGTGACCTGGATGATCAAAGGCAGGGTAGAGGCTCCAGACTGACATTAAATATTTATACAACTAATCTCTTAGAATGTGGCAAGTTGTCTGTGCATCTCTGATATTTGCAGGCAGCAGTAGGGTTGAAATAGGCATTTCTGAAAATGGATATAAGTAAATGATAAAATTTTCAGGACTTGATAGTGCAGGTCATTAGTAGTGTACAAGTTTCAAATTAATGACATCCCAATACCCACATCACACAGCTCAGAACCACCTACAACTCTCAGCTCTGGTGTTCCAGCACCCTCTTGTGGCCTCAACAGGCACTTGTATTCACGTGCTTATACCCATACTGAGATACATATGGAGGGTGGGGGGTGAAATAAAGCATTGAGAAGATTGAAGAAGACAGAATCAATATTATAAGAATAACTATATTGTCAAAAGCAGTCTACATATTTAATGCAATTCCCATAAAAATTCCACTGACATCCTTCACAGAATTAGCAAAAACAATTTGTGATGCATATGTAAGCACAAAAGACCATGAATAGCCAAAGCAGTCCTGAGCAGAAAGAGCAATGCTAGGATACCACAGTACCTGATCTCAAAATACACTAGGAGCCACAGTAGCAGAAAGACAGTAACTGACCCAAAGCAAACACATAGACCAGGGAAGTAGGTTAGAGGACCCAGAGGAAACACACACAACTACAGTCACCTAACTTTAAACAAAACTGTAAAATATATATATATATATATATATATATATATATATATATGGGGAAAAAGCCTCTTTAACATTTAGTACTGTAAAAACTAGATATCTACCTATTGAATAATGAAACTATTCCTATCTCTTATGATGCAGAAAAATCAATTCAAAATAGAATTGAAGATTTTAATGTAAGACCTGGAAACTTAGAAAATGCTAAAGAAAAACTTCGATTAAAAAAGGTAACTCCAAGATAGGCATAAGTGGGGAGTCCATTGGGAAATAATCCCAAGAAATGACAAGTGAAATTAAATGAAGTTTAGACACCTTTCTACAATAAAGAGAAACATGAGGAGAATGAAAAGAAGTCTGTAGAGGTAGGAAAAGTCATTGCCAGCTAGCCATACATCAGACAGAGACTTAACATCTAGTAGAGAGAGAAAAAACTGCCAAAATTAAATACCAAGAAAAATAAATGATCTAATCAGTAATTGAGCTGGTGAACTTCAGACACTTGTGAGAAGAAGAAATACAAATAATCAACAAGCATTTGAGAATGGGTGCAACATCTGTATCCATGAAAGAGATGCAAAGTGTAATTGCTTTAAGATTCCAGTTCACCCATTCATAATGCCCATCACAAAGGAAACATGGCGGCAGAGATGGACATGAATGTAGGGAAAGAGAAGTCCTACTCACTATGGGTAGAAATACAAGCTGCTGGGGCTGGAGAGATGGCTCCAAGGTTAAGATCACTTTCTCTTATAGAAACCTGGGTTCAAGTCCCATCATCCACTGGTAAGTTCATAATCATAACTCCAGTTCCTTGAGATCTGATGACAATGAATTAATGAAAATACTGCTTCCTAATAAACACTTGAGGATATATTGTATTTGCTTCCTTATTTCTAATTTAGGTTTAAGATCTCTAATTAAATATTTAAATTCCTAAATTCATGAATATATTAATGAAATAAGCTAACAATACTATATAACAATAAACAATACTATATACTATAACGATAAAAATGACTCAATATTTTCAAAACTATCAAGCAAAGGGATTGAGTCCGGTATTGATTCTAGTTGTGTGCATACATGTGGGCATATGTATATACATGCTCACATTAATATAAAACTCATGATTTCATGTATGCTAGGTCACATAACAGTCTAATTCTCCTTTTCTTAGATGGGTGTATATAATTCACCAAACAATTGTTGAAGGAAACTTTCTCTGTGTAGCAGTACCTTGAGTGGTCACTACATGAGGAAGTAATGCTCAGTCAAAACACTGTGTCTTACAGCTCCTAATGTGAGTAATCAACAGCTCTCACATCACAGGAGACAGTACGAGGCATATCCCTTAAGATTCTTGCCAGACAGTCCTGAATCTAACCAGACTATTAGACATTGCCAATTCGTAGGAAACACAGGAGCCTCCACTGTGCTCAGCAACTACTAGAGAATAGGGAAATGGTCCTGCTATTTCAACAAAGTTCAGCTTAGAACAGAACCTTGAGTAGAACTGTTCTCACTGATTCTCACACTAATGCTATATCTGTCTTTATTTGGATCCTACCTGAATTAAACAAGACTGCAAAAGTAACACCAAATATGAGGGGGAAAGGGAATTTCTTATACTTTAAAGACAATTGGAAATTTGAACCACAAGCTGAGATTTTACATTAACATAACAAACATAAACAGCTCTTATTTCTATTTTGAATAATGGATTTGCAGAAACTCTGCATGAAATAATTTTTATTGGGATAACCAATGATCAGCAGACTATCGGCCTCTTGGAACAGATGACAGTATTTCTTGATACCTCTCAAGTATTCCATACACTATTAAGCAATACTGAAATTCAGACATGCCTGCCATCCCATCACTTAGGTGGAGGCAGGATGATTTTAAGTTCAAGATCAGTTGTGGCCACATACCAGGTTTGAAATCAGATAAGGCTACAAGAGACCTGATCCACAAAAGTGGTACTGAAACTAACAGTCACCCCATGGCAGTTGACCTTGTGTTTTGATGTCCATGCCCCATTGTCTGTTTTAGCAAAGAGTTGGAAACAACCTTACCTGGAAAGGGGAAGTGTATATTATTCTTACAGTAGAATTCCCAAGCTGGGCAGTAGTGACACATGCCTTTAATCCTAGCACTTGGGAGGCAGAGGCAGGAGGATCTCTGAATTCAAGGCCAGCCTGTTGTACATAGTGAGTTCCAGGACAGCCAGAACTACATAGAGAGATGCTGTCCCAACACTACAGCTTCCATGGGGAGATTTGTTTATTTTCTTTCGGAGGCAGGTGAGTTGCGAGGGTGGAAGGATGGGAAAATGAGTAGGATTGGGATGCATGATGTGAAATTCACAAAAAATCAATAAAAATGAAGGGAGGGGTGGTCCCAGCTCTAGTTCAGTGCCTGTCTTCTCATGTTACTTTAATGCAGAGTAATGCCCTGTGTCAGTGGGCATAAGACTGCTTTGAGAACTGAATTAATAAATATATATAGTAAGGAAATCCTCAGCACCTTAAATTGTTCTACATGATTCTTAAAGATCATTACATATCTGGCATTGGACCTGCCAACTAGCCTCTTCCCTGAAATGTGCCTCCCTCTGACTGCCCTAAGTGGTGCTGTGAGCCAATCATAGCCAAACAGACTTTAGACAGTTTTGCATACGCACATAACCCCAGATCATCTCCTCAGATGACTTGTGTCCATGTATGTGGGTTTGAGTTGGGCCTGCTGTCTGAACACCATGCACATCCTGTCTCATGCTGGGTCTACAAAACTCTTTTGAAAGCTTTGTAGAAAATGAATGGCATTGCTTAATCTAGTAACTTCAGGGCTATTTTTTCTAGATAAGGAAGGAAGTCAACACATTCTTAAATATCTTGCAAAATTGGATAGCAAATATAATGTTTCTTTAGGACATAATTATAAGAAGTATTAGGAAATGTAAATATTTGTGACAAAGTTGAAGGGTAAAAGAGATGTCATTTGAAAAGTATTCTCTATCACCACCCTGTCACCTCAGGAAAGTCACTAAGACCAGTTTGGGAAACTTTCCTGAAAACATTTGCTTCAAACCAAAGAAGTGACCAGAGTAAGAGACATTTTTGTCCATGGTCACTCATTTTTCTCCAGTTCATAAACTTACTGTCACTGCTTAACTGGGGGCTGAAAAACCCTAAAAATTCTCATCACATCTCTTTCCCTATAACTGTACTAAAGTTCCATTTTATAGAATATGGTAATTTTTGTGTCTCAAGGAAAGTAGTCAGATGTGATAGAGCAAACCTCCGCTTCTGTCACACCTTAATCTAAAGCAGGAGGAGGCTCATGAGCTTGAAGTCTGTCTGGCAAAGTTAGATAGTAAATTCTAGAACAGCCGAGCCCCTGTTGTTTAATTGATTGATAGGTAGGCAGGCAGGCAGGCAAACAGAGACAGACAGACCCACTTCATTTCTGTGTGACTTGGACAAATGTTCTCATCCAGTCTGAGATGGACAATGGAAACATGCAGTATTCCTTCTGCCCAATTTCTGCAAAGTTCTTTTATGATTGTTGGCTGAAGCAATGATGATATCTAGGCTGAAAAGGTTTCACTGCCCTCTGCTGGTCCTAAGCACACGCCTGTATATCAAGACAGTGTCCAAAGACATACACATACTCTCTCCTCACAATTAAACATAGCATGAAATCACCAAGAAAGAAGGTATATTTCATGCTCAAAAGAGGTAATATTTTAAGTGCTTGGGAATTAGTGATGTTTGTTTTTCGAGGCAGGGTTTCTATGTATTACAGTCCTGGCTGTCCTAAAACTCATTATATAGACCAGACTGGCCACGAACTCACAGAGATCTTCCTGTCTCTGCCTCCTGAGTTCTGGGATTAGAGACATGTGCCACACAGCTGAACTAAAAATTTCTTGTGCCTAGCTTAATCAGATGCTTCAGCTATGTATTGACTATCTTGACACCACAAAACTTACCTTAAGAATGCTCCACTCTGCTGCAGTTCTCACCTAGTAAACAGACTGTGGCTCTGCCTTTGGGCCCCTCATTCTGTTTTACACCATTTTTCTGCCTTTGAATGTATAGTGTCATTTTGTTAAAAAAGATTTAGAAAAGTTTTACATATTTATTTAATTTATGCATAAACAGGGAGCTTATTTCAGTGGATATGTGACCAGGAAAAGCAATATATAGCATGGCTGAGAGCAGTGCTTAAGGGGGAAGGCAAGGCTTCATTAAACTGTCAGATTCATGAAGGATCTCCTAAGCCTACTCTGAGAGACTGGTAAAGACAGCTCGCTCTTCTGGACTCATCTATATTAATATCATGTTAATACTTTAGCTGCTGTAGTTTACGTTGTGCTGCATTTGTAAGAAATGGCTCTACCTTGGGTTATACTCAAGGGAAAAGCAACTTAGAATTATGTTTGGGGGGGAGGGATGTGACTCAGGGTATCTACATATTTCTGGCTGTCCTGAAGCTTACTCTGTAGACCAAGCTGACTGAACTCACAGAAATCCACCTGCCTCTGTCTTCCAAGTGTTGGAATTAAAAGCATGCCCCACTATACCCAGCTTAGAATCATGCTTTATCTTATTGGAATTTTATGCTTTTACAATCCTTTTCAGACACATAGAGCATGTTCTCACCCATGTAAAATCTAAGAAAAGCATATATTTATACATGAAAGCAGAGGGGGAACCATTTTGGGGGGAGGAAGGGATGGGGAGTAACAGGTGAGCATGAACAAACTACAGTGGTATAAAGATAACATGGGAGAATAAAACCTCACTCAGAACAGGACTCTGTGTTACTGAAATGAAGATCTAAAATATGAAGGAAATAATGTATAATCTAGTCACTGGATATCTATATGCAAAGAATAGAAGAAACACATGATTCGGTGTCGTTTTGGCTAACACAATTAGCAGAACCACATATTATTTCTCTGTCATTTTCTATGGAAGACAATATCAGGAGTGAGCAAAGGAGACATCATGAAAACCAAACATGACCTTCCCCTCTTTCTGCCTCATGGTCAGCAACCTTCTAGAAGGAACTGCAGTTACAACTAGTCACCTCCATAGCAGTGCTGCACAACCCTGTCTTGAAAGGAACACAGAGATTCCTGCAGGCAAATTTCATGGTGTACCTGGAGCTTGCTCCAGCTTTCGGGTTGGTATGTTCTAGATCAATAGGGAATTACATCAACTGTAGTAGCATCCTGCTGCTATCCTACCTGTTACACAGCCCTAAAAATTAACTTTTCCTGCATATACTTTTTTCTCTTTTCTGTAATGTTAGCTACTATTTACTAAAAGGTGGTGACTTATTTAATATATTTTAAAAATACACTCTAGCCAGAAATAGTTGTGTGCTTATCTGTAAACTCAGCTCTCATAAGGCTAATGCAAGAAGATTCTGGGTTAACCTGAGCAGGATAGTAAGATACTGTTCAAAAATAAATTAATTAAAATTCTCAAGCCGGTAAGGTGGATCAATAGATAAAGATGATTGCCATCAAGCCTGAAAAATTAAGTTTGATCCTCAGAATTCACACGGTAGAAGGAGAGAACGCCCTCGTAGGTTGTCCTCTGTCCTCTGAAAACAGGCTGCAGCTTGCATGTGCACACACAGAAATACGTGCATAGATAAAACAAACACAAAAAAATAAATCAAAGTTTTATGTTTAGATTATGTTGGGTTTTAATATGCATCCTAGGTTTAATCATTGTAGAGTACCCACCTTGTATACACCACAGAAGTATATATTTCAGATATGTTCTATAATTCATAGAACTATATTAATTCTACAGTTAATATAACTACTGTTAAAATGCTCATTTGAGTAGGGAAAGTAAGATTTCAAAGGATTTCATACAGAGCCTACAGTTGGCAGTTGAACATGAATACAGTGCTGATTACTGAGCCTTTAAATAAATCTCTGTATCGCCTCTACAATTAACCGTGGCGTCTGTGACCCTCTGAACTGTGGTAGTCTGCCAGCACTGCTAATAACTACTACCTCCTCTCCTCTCGTAGAGACTCGCCCCGGGAGTCAGCCAGTTTGCCTACACGTGTGTGCAGGACCACCCCATCTGGACTAATCAGCAGTTTTGGGAGACAACGTTTTACAGTGCAGTGCAGGAGCAGGTTCGCTCCCTGTACCTCTCAGCGAAGGAAGACAATCACACCCCACATCAGAAGCAGAAGGTAAGAGAAGAAAGGTACCTGTGTGTGGTTGGCAGTGACTAGAGGAAAACGCAGGCAGACGGCCCTAGGCCTACGAGATTCTGCCTACTTAGTTGCTGAGTGTTAGGGAGTCCTGTGGTGAGCATCTTTCTTCCTTTGATTCTGGCACTATATTTTTCCATAATGACCTCATACTGTAGTTATTTAGCACTAGAATTGTCAAATGTTAATGAGAAATTCTTGTAAACAATTGGAGAATGTTGAGTAGAAAAAAACTACCTAAAATAGTCCCAGGTATAAGTGTCACTGCTTACTTCCTTGATTAAATGCCAAGTTTAACTCAGTGGGAAGAGTGCTTGTACCTGCCGTGCACAAGGCCCTGAGTTCAGTTCCCAGCATTAGAAGAAGAAAGAAATAAAATCAAAGTTGACTAACTATAAAGATAAATGTAAAGTTCAGTAGTCCTGTTCAAAAATGCATCAGCAATAATGTATGTCTTCCTTTAGGATTATTCTGTATGGTATATATAATAAAATATAACATAATATAATAATATAATATAGTAGCATTTGCTATATATACATGTATTTAAATATCAGGAAAATTAAAATACTCTAAATTTTAAATGTTATTTACTAGCTCTCTGTTCTTAGACTAACCTCTACATCCTCATTTGCAAAACGTGTAGATGTCATTACTTTATTTTCATATCTGATATGTATAAGGCTTATTAAGAGTTCTTGGCAATACTAAGTAGTAAGTATTAAAATCATCATCCTCATGAAGTGAACTTAAAGCAGCCTAAAAGACTCAATGCTGACTCACTTGAGAGTGAACTGCTGATTTTGGGGAGTATGTCACTGGAGATTCTGTCCATCATCTTCTGCTTGAACTATCTCTAGAGAGGGCGGGTTATCCTAGACATCTGAGAAAAGCTACACAGTCATATCTTCATCATCTTGAAGTTGGTTTATTATTAAGTTTGAAGAATAAAAACTTTGATAGCAAACAACATTGACATGTTTGATTGTTATTGATCAAATGTGAATTGCTTGCTTAATTTAATTAATATTCAGATGATGTTGCTGTTGTTAAAACACTAAATGTACCACTTAAGGTATAACTTGTCACTGATACAGAGACTGTTGGGCTGGGCCCACCCAGACTGTTAATGTGCCTTTGCTGAGTTTTAAGCAGCTGTGATTTACTGGTATTGATATACCTACAAAGCATTCATACAGCAAATGTGTCACAGCAAATGTGTCCCTACCTCTGAGCCCTGGATTAGATACAATAACTGTTTTAGAGCTCCATGGCTAGATAAAATACTGTGCAGATGTGTGCTGCTGTTACCAGTTATCTCCTGTCTTCCCGGTTACCTGCATATTTGTGTATATGATAAGATTTACAAGGAGATATCAATACTTTTTGTGTTCTTGATCATTCCATTTCCTTGCAAAGAACAGAAGAGGAAAAAAACCAGTACTTTTAGCGGGTGCTACTGCAGTGTCCCTACAAGGGTATTTATGGGAAGTCTGTTAATTTTTGTAACTAGCAGCTTCAAGGAGCACACAGTGAAGTGTGAACTTGTGAGATGCTAGAGAGAAAAACCTGTATTTGTATTTTGCTGTTTCTTTGGGTTTGCTTGTGCTGCCAATGAAGGTATGTGGGCCAGGGACACAACTCCAGTGTGCGTGTGGGGTGGTTGTCCTGAGTTTCACCTCTGCTGAGCTAGGTACTTAACAGATGCTTCCCATCATTTTCAAGAGAGTCAGCCTGACATGCTGACGCACACTAGTAATCCCAGTACTTGGGAAGTAAGGGCAGGATCAAGAGTTCACAGTCATTTCAGCTATACAGCAAATTCAAGATGAAGTCTTCTCTCAAAATTAAAAAAAAAAAAAAAGAAAGCCATTTTCCTGATCTTTATGTGTTTTCTTGATACTTTTCTTAAAAATAGTATATTCTGGTAAAACATACTAAAACCTACATTTAAGACATGGACAGATTTCAGCACCTTCCATGTCTATGGAGCAAACGTAAGTGATGGTTTTTCACCCTTGGCTTGTTCTGCTTTTTTTCTGGGAGGAGCTTCCCGATGGCCAATATCAGGAGAGGACAGCCATGGACTTGGCAGCCGAGCAGCTTCGCCTTTGGCCTACTCTGAGCAAGGCAACTCAGCAGGAGCTGGTGCAGCACGAGGAAAGCACTGTCTTCAGTCAGGCCATTCACTTTGCAAACCTCATGGTTAACCTGCTAGTTCCACTAGACACAAGTAAAAACAAGCTCCTTCGAGCCTCAGCTCCAGGAGACTGGGAGAGTGGGAGCAACAGCATTGTCACAAACAGGTACTGAGATGGATACAGCTCCTCTCTCACGGCTAATCATGCTTATCTCCACAGAAGCATGGCAGGTATTGCTGTACGTATTTTAGAAGTGACTGTTTTTCCCATTTCTAGCTTGCCCAGCCCTTCTGTTAAAAAAAAAAAAAACAACTTTCCTTCATCCTTTAATCTGCTCCCAACACACACACACACACACACACACACACACACACACACACAACACACCCCTTCTGTCTCAGAACCTAATCTCTCAAAAGTCTATACCACTGATGTGGCCCACCAGTTTCATTTCTCCTGTTAAAGAAAGTGCTCTAAAACCGCTGGTGAGCAACTTGGGCAGAACATCATGGTGTAAGAGTTTGTGGCAAAGAAAAACTTCACCTCATTTCACACAAGAAGCAGAGAGAAGGGAGCGCAGGAAGGAACCAGAGCAAGACACTGGCACAAGGATACACTCCCACCCCAGTGATTTACTCCTCTTCTTTGCTACCTCCCAATAGCACTGTCATATTATAAATAGTTCAGAGCCATCCAGAGCTGGTCAAGTAAGCCCCCATTTCATGAGCCTATAGGGTCCATTTCATATTCAGACCCTAAGATAATGTCCTCAACCTCACCTTCTTCCTTGTTCTCTGCTGAGCTCCTGTGCCCCAAGAATAAACACAGAGCCTTTGCTGTGAAGTGAACGGAGCCTCAGGCCAGGCATGTGATTCTATCTCTGCTCACTGCAGTTCTTGTCAACTAGTCTGGCCTTTCTGCTGCCACTTACCCTCAGGCACTCCTAACCCTGCTCACTGCAGTTCTTGTCAACTAGTCTGGCCTTTCTGCTGCCTCTTGCCCTCAGGCACTCCGGGCTCAGTGCTGCTTGTTTCTCCTGCTCTCTAGGCGACCAACCCGTCTGCAGCAGTCCCAAGGGTCTTTCTCTTGCTTTAGATGGTTGACCAAGTATCACCCTTCAAAGGGCTTTGCCCTTTTTTAAGTGTATGGATTGATTTTTTTTTTATTTTACTTTGATTGGTTGGTCCCCTGCCCCACGGTGCTTTCTCTTACTTGATTTCTTCCCTTATACTCTTATTTTTTATTTTGGTTTAGGGGGTTGGGGTTGGGGTTGGGGTTTTTTTGAGACAAGATCTCACTAGGCTAGCCTCAAGCTTGTACTAAAGCTATTGGTCTCCCAAACTATCCCACCACATCACAGTGTGACATATTTTCACATGTGCATATTCTCTGTGGCCTTTCTTGTTGTGTTCCTTGTTCAGTTCTCTACATCTTTGCAGATAGTAGGTTCTAGGTACCAGTATTTTACTGAATAGGTGAGTAAATGAATGCGGCGGCAGCGGCGGCAACATTGTTAGCTCATTAGGAGCAGATGTTAGCGCCTTTCTAGTTGTGGTTCTCATAAACTATTGTCAGACTCCTTCAGGCAGCTCCTTCTGCTTCATTTTATTTCAAGTGTGTCGCCTTATCTTATGTAAGTTTATCACCTGCAGAAAAATGTGGCTTCACAAGGGCTCTAAGGGTTAGCGTTCACTGCAGGGGTTAGGGTGCAGGGGAGCAGGGAGAGAGAAATTGTGGCAAGAGAAAGTCTCATTCTTCCATCTCACAAGGGTTCATTTACCTCCTCCTACCGAGGTCCATGTCCCACAGTCACTGGCACCAGTCCCATTCCTCTGGCTTCTCTGTGATGAGTAACTTGGAAGGACAAGTTGTTTAGAAGGTTCTGGCAGCAGATCATAAGTGACACGTCCTCCTTTGCTTTATTTTCGGTGGCTTCTAAGTTCTTTTTGGGAAAGTAACAGAAGGTACTGTTTACAATAATAAAGCTCACTCCAGTAGATGGTACTTAAGTGTATGCACATAACATGACAGTTCATCAGTTCATGCCTGGCACTTATAGAAAGAAGCTGGAGTTGTGCTGTCTGTCCTACTGATCTTACAGCTCTTTTAGCAAGTCTCAGTTTCCCTGTAAACTGACTGCGATGCTGTCTTTTTTTTTTTTTCCTCTCTCTCTCTTAATCTGAGGCCTGGCCATGATTTCTTTCCTTGACTCTCTTAGTATTGCAGGAAGTGTGGCTGAGAGCTTTGATACGGAGAGTGGATTTGAAGATTCGGAAAACAATGATGTGGCCAACTCTGTTGTAAGGTTCATTGCCCGGTTTATTGACAAGGTTTGTACAGAGAGTGGAGTGACTCAGGACCACATCAGGAGTCTCCACTGCATGATACCAGGTAATCAATCACATGGGGGCGTTTGAAGGGTCAGAGTGTTACAGCAGTTAAGACCCAGCACAATGAGCTACAGCTCACTTTTCTCTGATTTGCCTTTTATTTCTTTTACTGTTGTTCTGTTTTCTGGAACAAGGTCTTGCATGACCTATCCCAATCTTCATCCTCTGCTTCCCCAGTGCAGGGGTTATAGGCATGTGGCACCGTGAAAGGTTCCGAAGTTTTAATAAATTGTGGCAAAATTAACTTATGAGTTGCATTAGCAATATTCTCAATGTTCAATCACTCCTTATAGATATTTGGTAACCATTATTAGGTAATAAATTCTGTTTTACTCGCTGGCCCTGGAAATGTCTAACCTGCTTTCTGTCTCCATGAACTTTTCTGTTCTAGAGATTTTACATATGTAGAATCACATAATATTTCAACTTTTTTCAGTTAGCATAATGTGTTCAGGGTTCATCCACGTGTTACATCACTCATTCATTTTTATGATTCAGTAGTATTCCATTCTATTCATGTATCTTATTTGTTCAGCCATTCATTTGTCGATGGAGACCTGGCTTTTCCACTCTTAGAGAGTCTGTGAATATTTGCATACAGGTATCTGAGTGCTTATTTCAGTTCTTTGGGGGTATATACTATATACCTAGAAATAGAATCTTACAGATTGCATGGTTTCTGTATTTTAACTTTTGGAGGTCCTGTCAAACTTTAATTACTTTTTCATTCTAAAATATCTGGAATTTGCTTTTGTTCTTCCTGACTTATTCTCTTTCTTTTTGAATACTCTGACTCATCTAGGAATTGTAGCTATGCACATTGAGACCCTAGAGGCAGTACATCGAGAGAGTAGAAGACTTCCACCCATCCAGAAGGTAATTATTCCACACTGTGTGCTTTCAGGGTGCAAAAGTCCTTTCAGAAACACAGCAGCAATGGGTTACTGTGCTCAGCTCTTTACAGACAAATGTAATGGCGCATTAAAGGCTCTGGGGAGTTTGCCCTACAGAATTTTCTAAGCTGCCAATATAGGAATACTATCTTTTTTTGTTTTTCAACAAAAGAACAATGATAACCTCTTGTTAATTCCACTTTGTACAGAGTTAAATCATGAATAATTTTAATTCCCAATCTCAGGGTTTATGAACCTACCACCACCTCCCACAAAAGAGAGGTGAGGGGAAGAGGGAGGGAGGGAGGCAGGGAAAAGTATTTCAAACAGTTAACATAAAAGCATTGGGTTCTTGAGTCTGTCTGTCCATGACAAACAGCTGGGAAATGTATTAAGGATTTGGGTTCTCCTGAATTAGGAAGCACTGTGTTTGAAGAAGCCACTCAGATAGTTATTTTGCTGCTAGCCTCACACCTATTACAGACTAGAATTTGGGCCCTCAGCTCTCTGACAGAACTATTAAAAATACAGCTAAAGAAGCAATCAGGAGCCACATAGGAAGGAGAAGCAGTTTTACCTGAATCTTAAGATAGAGTGGTCATTACACTTTGATTTCTGAATTTAGTTGTAAGATTTCTAGAGCCTGAAAAAAGAATAATGCTGAATTGGGCTGTTTTATTTTCACTGTTATTTCATTTCTGGTGTGGGTTGGGTTTTAGGGATTTTCTTGTTTTGTTTGTTTTTGGATTTTGTTGTTTGTTGACATTATATAGCTCTGACTGACTGTCCTGGAGCCCGCTATGTAGATTGGACTGGCCTCCAAATAACAGAGGTCCACCTGCCTCTGCCTCCCCAGGGCTTGGATTAAAGGTGTGCACCGTGCCCAGCTGATTTCGATAGTTTTTAATTGCCAAGTAGAAACAGATTTTTCAGGGGGAATGATCTTTTCCATACCCATATTTCCCAAGAGGAATCTTATTATAGTGTTCCTTATAAACTGAACACTAAGCTAAATTTCTCAGGTATGAAGTTCATTATTGGGGGGGGGGTAACTCTTTTTAAAAAACAAGTCCATGGCCAGCCATGGGGACACACACCTTTAGTCCCAGCACTGAGGAAAGAGGAGAAGGTGGATCTCTATGAGCTCAATGCCAGCCTGATCTACATAGTGAATGCCAGGCCAGCAAGGACTACATAGTGAGACTCTGTCTTTAAAACAGAACAGCAAGGGCTAACCATGGAGCCAGGTGTGGAGCCAGGTGTGGTAGCTCTCACCTGTGATCTCAGCACCTGGGAAGTGGAGGCATAGAATGAGAAATTCACAGCCAGCCTTGAGTATATAAGGATCTATATTAAATAAACAAATTAAATTAAAAATACTGTGCTGGGTTATGGTAATGGTGCACGCCTTTGACCCCAGCATTTAGGAGAAAGAGGCCAGCTGATCTCTGAGTTCAGACCAGCCTGGTCTACAGATCAAGTTCTAAAATAGCCAGGGCCATACAAAGAAATCCTATCTCAAAAAAAAATCAAAACACCCAAAATCCATTTAAGAACTTGTTTCTTCAGTTTACAGTATAGTGTTATTTATATAAAGTTTAAGTGTAAAAGTACCCCCTTTAGTAGTTGTCATAGTCTTAATGTTTTCCTTTTACATTTCATTTAAGTTATACAATGATTATATGAATGTACATTTCGGACTTTCAAGTTATTCTTTTTTTTTTTTTTTTTTTTTTTTTTACTGTTAACAAGCAATGGGACAAAGAATCTTTCCATACTTGGACTTAGAAACTCCATTTCTGCTTCTTCCCAAGTCAGGCTCAGGGTTGGCTCAGGGTGTCCAAACTGTACTTGAAAAGGTAACCTGGAACTACATGATGGATACCCTGCAAGAGTTGCTTTTAAAACAGTTACCTATTCTTAGCCCAAGATTCTTCGGCCAGCTCTACTGCCAGGAGAAGAAATTGTATGCGAAGGTCTTCGAGTCCTACTAGATCCTGATGGCGGGAAGAAGCCACTGGAGGTCTCCTCGAGGTCCTCAGCTCTTGCCTGCAGAAGGCTTGTTCCTCACCACATACAGAATTCTCTTCAGAGGGACGCCACATGACCAGCTAGGTATGGCTTAGCATACACCATCAGAGCAGGAATCTCTGTATGGCACTTGAGGTCCTATTAAGTCCATGTACAGTGATTTATACATCATTTGAAACCCAGAAAAGAACAAGATAGGCTTGGGGTTGAAATCTCACTTTGTGTACGTGTTTTAGGAAAATGTTTTTTGTCAGATAAACTTTTTTATTATTATTATTTCTTTCTCCATTAGTAACATAGAAATCTGGGGGTTTCCCATGCATTATATAGGCGTAGGTTGTTTCACATGTATTGAAACTTAATGTATATACTAGCTTTGCTTAGTCTCTGGATATGAATTTATTAAGTTAAGAAATCTAGAGAAATCTAGAGATTGACGAATGAACAAATATCTAAGACTCAAAATCCAATACCCCTGGCCCAGATCCCATGCTCAGGTTCCCCTGTGAGGGGCTGTCACTGCTTCTGACGTGTTTGCTCTCACATTGCCTAAAGGCCTTCTCTTCCTCTGCAGAGTCAAGCCCTACCCTCTCTTCAACTTACTTTCCTTCCCATATCTTGCTGAAATTATTCTCTGTCCTTCTAGCATACAGAGATTGTCTCCTTTTCTGCATCCTTGAATTACCGTTCACGTGTACTTACATGTTGAACATTTGTGTAACACTCCCCAGTGGAGGCTTGGGAACTGTCCAAGGAAGGCCACAGTACTTCTTTTCTGGGCGTGTCTTCTTAACCACGGGGAGTTTGTACTTTTACATTCCATGTTTGAGAAAATGTTTAAGTTCCTAAACCTCTTAGACACACATCTAGTCTTATTTTCCAAAGGCTTTCTGTGTATGGAAACAGATGTTTAAAATCTGTTATCTTATCAAGCACGATAGCCCAAGCCTATGATCCCAGCAGGGAGCATGACGCAAAGAATCATGGGTTTGTGACCGACCTGGAATAGCAAACTGTCTCTCCCACCCCCACCCAAAATATGTTCTCTTTTGCTTTATCATTGTACTAACTGTCTTGGTTTTTCTCTTCAGTATTGGAAACTACTTCTTTATTTCTGCATAAAACCTATTCCTGAATGACTGCCTTAAGCCAGATCTTATATGTATTCAATGGGTAGGGGAGATAGAAACAATGAGGTTGGGCAGGAAGCCCTGTTCCTATACTCTGGAAAATTAGTATGTTTTAGGAGTGAATTACATTGTGTTACCTAAGGGTAGGGTTTTCTGTTGCTGTGAAGAGACACCAGGTTTAGTCTATTATCATCATGGTGGGAAACATGGCAGTGCGCAGGCAAATATGGTACTGGAGAAAGAGCTGAGACTTCTAAATCTTGATCCTCAGTCAGAAGAAGTGAATGCCACATTAGGCCTAACTTGAACTATATGAGACCTCAAAGCCTATCCCCAAGCCCATCCCCACACTGACACATTCCCTTCAACAAGGCCACACCTCCTAATAGTGCCACTCCCTGTAGGCCAAACATTCAAACACTTGAGTCTCTAGAGGCCAAACCTATTCAAACCACCACACAGCACAATAAAACTAATTGGTGATTTGGGTTTGGTGGTACACACACTTAATCCCTACATTTAGAAGCAGAGACAGTCGGGATTTCTGTAATGCCAGCCTGGTCTACTACATAGTAGTAGGACAGACCCCAGGACAGCCAGGACTGTACAGAGAGAACTTGTCTTTTTGGGTTAGATTTTGGATTTTTCCTTTAGTTTTTTTGAAACAGGATTTCTCTGTGCAGCCCTGGCTTTCCTGGAATTCATTCTGTAGGTCAGGCTGGCCTCAAATTCAGAGATCTGCCCACCGCTGCCTCCTGAGTACTGGGATGAAAGTTCTACTACACCATGCCCAGCATAAGAGACCTTGTCCTAAAATTATACATGCACATGCACATGCCCGTGCACACACGCACACACACAGACTATGAGATTCTAGTGCCTCGGCATTCTTTCTCACTACATTCCTGGCATTGTCCTCTGCTGATAAGTCTCTGCAGAAGAGACTCTGGACCCTAGCTATAGAGTAAGAGACTCTGGACCCTAGCTATAGAGTAAGAGACTCTGGACCCTAGCTATAGAATAAGAGACTCTGGACCCTAGCTATAGAGTAAGAGACTCTGGACCCTAGCTATAGAGTAAGAGACTCTGGACCCTAGCTATAGAGTAAGAGACTCTGGACCCTAGCTATAGAGTGGTATTACTGAGTCTATGTCCCATTGTCCTACAGTTGGTGAACAGACAGTCGTGCGGAGCTTTCCCATTGCTTCCATCACCAAGGAGAAGAAGATAACCATGCAGAACCAGCTACAGCAGAACATGCAAGAAGGGTTGCAGATTACATCAGCATCTTTCCAGGTACACCATAAGTGTTTCAGATTTTACAATACTTGCATAGGCCTTTTCTACTTGAATGTCCCCAATTCAAAACCTCATGTTTTCTGAGTACTTTCAACATCATATTTCCACAAACACAATACTTAACATGTATCAAGGAAGGAAGGAAGGAAGGGGAGGGGAGGGGAGGAAAGAAGGGAAGGAAGGAAAGAAGAAAGAAAGAAAAAAAAAGAAAAAGAAAGCCTGCCCTTCTAATAAAAAAAAAACCTTGTACACATCTAGTAATGTACCTATTTTCTATGGTTGTGAGTTAGAGGCTGAGCATAAGAAAGTGAGTGTCTTGGAGTGTCTTTGGCTTTGGACTCTACTTCTGGGTTCCCTTGGCCAACAAATTGTCAGTCAGAAACATAGTGGCTCTGGTTCTCTGCTGACTTATTTCTTAACTCCTACTGGAAAAAACTTTTGGTAAAGTAACTCTTGTTTCAGAAAGAAACTCTCTATGCCTTTTTCTGTGGGAAAGTAAAACTCTAAAGAGTTTAGCTAAAGCTAAGATACTGTTGTCAGAGATAACTAAGTGACCCCTGATTGAACAGTGACTTCCTAAGTCTCTGAGTTACCTAACCTGTGTAAATATCGATGCAGGGGAGAAGCCTACATGGGAGGAGTAACCTCCCTCCATTGTTCTTTCTCAGAGTTCCTGTCCATAGTAGTTTGGTTTCCCTAGCCGTTGTTCCTTGCTGACTTCTCAGACTCCCAAGAAGCTCAAGGCTTGCCTCTCTCTTCTTTGTGCAGTGGCCTCCCCTCCTGTGTAGACCAGGCTGGCCTCAGGAGCTGTGCTTCCTGTGCTCTCTCACACAGCAGCTGCTGCCTTAGAAGGAACCTTCTCACAGCCGTAACTACTAGGGATTTTCTTACTGTTCCAGCCGCTGAAGGATTCTACACTTAAATATTACCTGTCTACACTGTGAAAGGGACTCTGCTATTCTAGGCTTGTCTGTATCTCTGGTTAAGAAGGAACTCTATTAGGCTACACTCCTTCTTAGACCTACGAGTTGGGAAATAGGAAAGATACTTTTCCCATGTCACCCACTCTCAGTTCATTCCCTATCTCATTATAGAAAGGGTAGTTTTACAGAAATCCAACTTCAAAAAAATGACCTTTTTTTTTTTTTTGCTAGTTGACAATCTATTGCAAATAAATTTTTCTGAGCCTCATTTTTTTTTCATTGTAAATTTTATTATGACTTTATGGAGTCATTTCTCTTTGCCCACCTTTACATAGGTTCTAGAAATCAAACTTGGGTTACAAACACCTTTACCTGCTAAGCCATCTGACTAGTCACACTTTTTTCTTTTAAAATTTTAAAATTGTATTTCATATTATCCAAAGTCTCTACAACTTCCAAAATCCTCTAACTTCTAAAGTTATAGTATTGTTACTAATGTTTTTATTGAATATTGTTATTTTTCTGTTCACTTTCTTTGGTTGCTTATTTGTTTTTGTTGTTCTCAGCGATGTGAGTAAAAGTTGTCAAGAAACCTTAATGCTTCTAATAGGCCCATCTCTTTTATTTCTAGTTGATTAAAGTAGCATTTGATGAAGAAGTCAGCCCAGAAGTGGTAGACATCTTTAAGAAACAGCTAATGAAGTTCCGTTACCCTCAGTCCATTTTCAGCACCTTCGCTTTTGCTGCTGGACAAACTACCCCACAAATCATTTTACCCAAGCAGAAGGAAAAGAACACCTCCTTCCGGTAAGAGGAATGATGGGTCTCTTATTTTCATCCCTCCCGTAGCCCACTGAAAGGAAGTAACCTTTTAGTAATGATGGCTTTTCTCATACCGTGTGTGTGTGTGTGTGTGTGTGTGTGTGTGTGTGTGTGTGTGTGTGTGTGTGTGTGTGTGTGTGTGTATTTGTGTGTGTAGGCACGTGCACACATGCCACTCGTGTGGAGGCCAAAGGACACCTTGTAAGACTCAGTTCTCTCCTTTCACCATCTGGTCCCAGGGATTAAATTTAGGTCATTAGTATCAAGCACCTTTTTCTGCACTGAGCCATTTTGAACTCCTGATTTATATCTTATTGTCTCATTAGTTAAAACTGATTCTCAAAAGGATTTTCAAATATTTTGAGTTGTTATTTTCTCCTTTTAAAAAAATTATTCTTTTTTCTATGCTTAAACAGGTTTATAGCTAATTAGAGACAAGACATTATGCACACATACATACCTAAAACTTTTGAAAAATAAGTGTTGCCAACCATTATCGTCATATGACCTCAGGGAAAATTTGAGTTGAAAGAAAAGGGGAACTTTCAGTGCTAGACTGAAAACTTGCTAATGTGATTTATGGGACCATAGTAGAGGCAATGGTGTGGACAGCAGAATAGGCTTGGGAATGCCAAAAAATAAACCCAGGAGTTTAATATTTGACTGTTCAGCTGGGTGTGATGGTGCACTCTTTAATCTCAGCACTCAAAAGGCAGAGGCAGGCGGATTTCTGTGAGTTCAGGACAAGACTGGTTTATATAGCAAATTCCAGGACAGCCGGGCTATGTTGGAGACTCTGTCTCAGGTTGGGGTGGGAAGGATATTTGAGTGATCAATAGTTTCTGTTGGACTTTAAGTTCTTGCACTTTTTTGCCTGAAAGAGTATCCTGATGGCAGTGACATTTATAGGAAAGTAATTCTCCACAATGTGGAAAATGCTATGAAGAAGAAACTTAACAAAAATATGCACTGCAGTTGTATTACACATAAGGATGTGGTATGAGTAATAGAGATGTCAAAAATATTAGTGGTGCCCTTATATTAAATTGATTTTCTCTTTGCTTCTATGACTTCTAGAACTTTCTCAAAAACAATTGTGAAAGGTGCCAAGAAGGCAGGAAAAATGACAATTGGGAGGCAGTATTTATTAAAGAAGAGAACAGGAACAATTGTGGAAGAGAGGGTAAATCGTCCAGGGTGGAATGAAGAAGATGATATTTCTGGTATGTGAGGACTATTTTTTCATAATTCAATTTTCTTATTTCTTTCCTTATTTCTTTCTCTTTTCTTTCTTTCTTGAGACAGGGTCTCACTGTGTAACCCTAACTGGCCTTAAACTCAGAAATGCATTTTCCTCCACCTCCCAAGTGCTTAAATTAAAGTGTGTGAAACCATACCTAACATGAATAACAAAAGACTAAGTTGTACTTGTGTGTAAACTCAACAGTTTCTCAGAACTGGTAAGATAAATTTTTACTAATATTCTCTTGTTTGGATAGGACCTTGGTTGACTTTTTTTTAAAAGGCAGGGTCTCAAGTATTGCCTTAAACTCATCACGTATCTGAGGATGCGTCTCTCATCCTCTTCTCTTTACCTCCTAAGTGCTTAGATCACAGAGGTATGTGCTACCACTCCTGTCCCTGTAGGGCTGCATGCAGCCACTGTAGCAACTGAGTTACCCC
The DNA here is from genome assembly GCF_011064425.1 of Rattus rattus. Taxonomy (NCBI): domain Eukaryota; kingdom Metazoa; phylum Chordata; class Mammalia; order Rodentia; family Muridae; genus Rattus; species Rattus rattus. The sequence continues at coordinate 91,091,842 of NC_046155.1, forward strand.
CAGGCTGATTGTGTTACCTTGCCCTGCTCCTTGACTAAGTCCACCTTTGTCTGGGTCTTACTAAATGGAGAAAGAAGGAAAACCTCTGTGTAAAATAAGAATGAGGGTATAAGGCAGATCTCTGTGATGTTGAGGCCAGCCTACTCCACAGAGCTAGTTCCAGGACAGCCAGGGTTACACAGAGAAACCCTGTCTCAAAAACAGAGGGAAAAAAAAGGATGCTGAATGTTCCACATTGACGATTAAGGAAACCTAGGATGAAGAAATTCTTAGGTAACAAGGAAAAGAACTAAAACATTATTTTATAAAAATATATAGTTAGCCAAGATATTTCTCAGCTTGGGAAAATAGAAGACAACAAGATATCATGTTGGATAATTTTTTTCTTTCCAACTTTTAACTAAATATTGTGTATGCTGTGGATATAATAATACATTTAAAATGATCTAATGGTAAGGGAAATAATATACTTTTTCTATCTGAAGATCTTAGATTCCCTCACGAGTAATTATACAAATGGTACCTGTAAGAATGTTTTAAAAGAAACCTCATTTTTAGTGAGAATTTTGTGTAAAAAATATTCATCCAGTTTGCTAGGATTTAAAAACCTGTAAGATTTTATGTGTGTGTGTATATGTGTGTTTGTGTGCGTGCGTGTGTGTGTGTGTGCGTGTGTGTGTGTATATGTGAGTGTGTGTGTGTATATGCGTGTGTGTTTGTGTGTGTGTGTATATGTGAGTGTGTGTGTGTGTGCGTGTGTGTGTGTATATGTGAGTGTGTGTGTGTATATGCGTGTGTGTTTGTGTGTGTGTGTATATGTGAGTGTGTGTGTGTATATGTGTGTGTGTTATATGTTTGTGTGTGGGGGTGTGTGTGTGTGTGCATGCATGCATGCATACGTATAAGAAGGAATGTGTATAGGCTTACTCCTGTGGGCAATAAGAAGATCTGTTATTCCACTGCTAAAATTAGCATTTATTGGAATTCTCACCCACTCAAAATCATATATAAAACATTGCTACCAATCATTATTGACTGTTCTAGTTCAAATTATTTCATGGAACAAACAAACCAAAACAGCAGTCCATAACTGTGCAGGATAGTTTATGCTTATAGTCTCAGCTACTGAAGAACTAAAGCAATAGGATCACATCAGCTCATAAATTCAAGGCCAGCTTGGAAACCATAGGAAGGCTCTTCCTCTAAAAATCAAGCCATAATAATTTTTTTACTGGATATTTTATGTATTTACATTTCATATGTAATCCACTTTCCTCCCTCTCGAATCCTCCCTCCCTCTGCTTCTGTGAGGATGCTCCCACTCCCACCACCTACCCCACCTCAACACCCAGGCTTTCCCCTACATTGGGGAAACGAGCTTTCACAGGACCAAGGGCTTTTCCTCCTATTGATGCCTGACAATGCCATCCTCTGCTACAAATACATGTGTGGTAACACATCCTCTGCCATGGGTCCCTCCATGTATACTCTTTGGTTGGTGGTTTTGTCCCTGCAGGCTCTAGTGGAGTCTGGTTGGTTGATATTGTTGTTCTTCCTATGGGGTTGCAAACCCTTCAGCTCCTTCAGTCCTTTCTCTAACTCCTCCATTGGGGTCCCTATGCTCAGTCGGATGTTTAGCTGCAAGCATCCTCATCTGTATTGGTAAGGCTCCAGCAGAGCCTCTCAGGACACACCCATATCTGGCTCCTGCCAGCAAACACTTTTTGGAATCAGCAATAATGACTGGGTTTGGTGGCTGCATATGGGATGGATCCACAGGTGGGGCAGTCTCTGGATGACCTTTCCTTCAGTCTCTGCTCCACTCTTTCTCCCTGTATTTCACCCCATGAGTATTTTGTTCCCCCTTCTACAAAGGACTGAGGCATCCACATTTTGGTCTTCCTTCTTCTTGAGCTTCATATGGTCTGTTAATTGTTTCTTGGTTATTCCAAGCTTTTGGGCTAATATCCACTTATCAGTGAGTGCATACAATGTATGTTCTTTTCTGATTGGGTTACCTCACTCAGGATAATATTTTCTTGTTCCATCCGTTTGCCTGAAAATTTCATGTAGTCATTGTTTTTAATAGCTGAGTAGTACTTCATTGTGTAGATGTACCACATTTTCTGTATCCATTCCTCTGTTGAAGGGCATCTATCTGGGTTCTTTCCAGCTTCTGACTATTATAAATAATGCTGCTATGACCATAGTAGAGAATGTTATATGTTTAAGCATCTTTTGGGTATATGCCCAGGAGAGGTATAGCTGAGTTCTCAGGTAGTTCAATGACCAATTTTCTGAGGAACTGCCAGACTGATTTCCAGAGTGGTTGCACCAGCTTGCAATCCCACCAATGATGGAGGAGTGTTCCTCTTTTTCCACATCATCACCAGCATTTGTTGTCACCTGAGTTTTCAATCTTAGCCATTCTGACTGGTGTGAGGCGGAATCTCAGGGTTGTTTTGATTTGCATTTCCCTGCTGACTAAGGATGTTCAACATTTCTTTAAGTGCTTCTTGGGCCATTTGATATTCCTCAGTTGAAAATTCTTTGTTTAGCTCTGTACCCCCATTTTTTTTTTTTTTTTTTTTTTTTTTTTTTTTTTTTTTTTTTTTTTTTTTTTTTTTTTTTTTTTTTTTTTTTTTTTTTTTTTTTTTTTTTTTTTTTTTTTTTTTTTTTTTAGGGGCTGGGGACCCGAACCCAGGACCTTGCGCTCCTAGGCAAGCGCTCTACCACTGAGCCAAATCCCCAAACCCCTGTACCCCATTTTTTTAATTGGATTATTTGGTTCTCTGGAGTCTAACTTCTTGAGTTTTTTGTATATATTAGATATTAGCCCTCTATCAGATGCAGGATTGGTAAAGATCTTTTCCCAATCTGTTGATTGCTGTTCTGTCCTATTGACAGTATCCTTTGCCTTACAGAAGCTTTGTAGTTTTGTGAGATCCCATTTGTCGATTCTTGATCTTAGAGCATAAGCCATTGATGTTTTGTTCAGGAAATTTTCCCCAGTGCCCATGTGTTCGAGGATCTTCCCCCACTTTCTCTTCTATTAGTTTCAGTGTATTTGGTTTTATGTGAAGGTTTTGATTCACTCGGACTCAAGCTTTGTATAAGAAGATAAGAATGGATCAATTTGCATTCTTCTACATGCTGACCTCCAGTTGAACCAGCACCATTTATTGAAAATGCTGTCTTTTTTCCCATTGGATGTTTTTAGCTACCTTGTCAAAGAACAAGTGACCATAGGTGTGTGGGTTCATTTCTGAGTCTTCAATTCTAGTCACAATACTATGCAGTTTTTATCATGATTGCTCTGTAATACAGCTTGAGGTCAGGGATGGTGATTCCCTCAGAAATTCTTTTATTGTTGAGAATAGTTTTCGCAATCCTTGGTTTTGTCTTATTCCAAATGAATTTGCACATTGTTTTTTCTAATTTTATGAAAAATTGAGTTGGAATTTTGATAGGGATTGCATTGAATCTGTAGATTGCTTTTGACAAGATGACCATTTTTACTATATTAATCCTGCCAGTCCATGAGCATGGGAGGTCTTTCCATCTTCTGAGACTTCAATTTCATTCTTCAGAGACATGAAGTTCTTGTCATACAGATCTTTCACTTGCTTGGTTAGAGTCACACCAAGGTATTTTATATTATTTGTGACTATTGTGAAGGGTGTTGTTACCCTAATTTCTTTCTCAGCTTGTTTATCCTTTGAGTTGAGTAAGGCTACTGATTTGTTTGAGTTAATTTTATATTCAACCACTTTGCTGAAGTTGTTTATCAGGCTTAGTAGTTCTCTGGTGGGATTTTTCAAGTCACTTAAGTATACTATCTGCAAATTTGATTTCTTCCTTTTTTTTTTTTTTTTTTTTTTTTTCCGAGCTGGGGACCAACCCAGGCCTTTATGCTTCTGAAAAAGGCGCTCTACCACTGAGCTAAATCCCAACCCCTGATTTCTTCCTTTTCAACTTGTATCCCTTTGACCTCTTTTTGTTGTCTAATTGCTCTGGCTAGAGTGGGTGTGGCAGTCTCCCACTATTATTGTGTGAGGTGCAATGTGTTCTTTGAGTTTTAGTAAAGTTTCTTCTATGAATGTGGGTGCCCTTGCACTTGAAGCATAGATTTCAGAATTGAGAGTTCATCTTGGTAGATTTTTCTTTTGACAGGTTTGAATTGTCCTTCCTTATCTTTTTTGATAACTTTTGGTTGAAAGTTGATTTTATTCGATATTAGAATGACTACTCCATCTTTTTTCTTGCAATTATTTGCTTGGAATTTTTTTTGCAGTCTTTTACTCTGAGGTAGTGTCTGTCTTTGTCACTAAAGTGCATTTCCTATATGCAGTAAAATGCTGGGTCCTGTTTAAATATCCAATCAGTTAGTTTATGTTTATTTATAGGGGAAATTGAGTCCATTGATGATAAGAGATATTAAGGGATAGTCATTATTGTTTCCTGTTATTTTTTTTTTTTTGTTAGAGGTGGAATTATGTTTGTGTGGGTATCTTCTTTTTGGGTTTGTTGCAAGATTACTTTCTTGCTTTTCCTAGGGTATAGTTTCCCTCCTTGTGTTGGAGTTTTCCATCTGTTAACCTCTGTAAGGCTGGATTTGTGTGAAGATATTTTGTAAATTTGGTTTTGTCATGGAATATCTCGGTTTCTCCATCTGTGTTAATTGAGAGCTTTGCTGGCTATAGTAACTTGGGGTGGCATTTGTGTTCTCTTAGGGTCTGTATGACATCTGCCCAGGATCTTCTGGCTTTCATAGTCTCTGGTTAGAAGTCTGGTGTAATTCTGATAGGTCTGCCTTTATATGTTACTTGACCTTTTTTTTTTTTTTTTTTTCCGGAGCTGGGGACCTAACCCAGGGCCTTGCGCTTGCTAGGCAAGCGCTACCACTGAGCTAAATCCCAACCCCTGACCTTTTCCCCTTACAGCTTTTAATACTCTTTGTTTGTTTTGTGCATTTGGTGTTTTAACTATTATGAGACAGGAGGAATTTCTTTTCTGGTCCAATCTACTTGGAGTTCTGTAGGCTTCTTGTATGTTCATGGGTATCTCTTTAGGTTAGGGAAGTTTTCTTCTATAATTTCATTGAATATATTTAGTGGCCCTTTAAGTTGCAAATCTTTGCTCTCTTCTATGCCTATTATCCATAGGTTTGGTCTTCTCATTGTGTCCTGGACTTCCTGGATGTTTTGTGTTAGGAGCATTTTGTGTTTGCATTTTCTTTGACTGTTGTGTCGATGTTTTCTATGGCATCTTCTGCCCTTGAGATTCTCTCTTCAACCTCTTGTATTCTGTTGGTGATGCTTGCATATGTGATTCCTGATCTCTTCCCTAGGTTTTCTATCTCCAGGGTTGTCTCTCTTTGTGATTTCTTTATTGTTTCAATTTTCATTTTTAGATCTTGGATGGTTTTGTTCAATTCCTTCACCTGTTTGGTTGTGTTTCCCTGTAACTCTTTAAGGGATTTTTGTATTTCCTCTTTAAGGGCTTCTACTTGTTTACCTGTGTTCTCCTGTATTTCTTTAAGGGGGTTGTTTATGTCCTTCTTAAAGTCCTCTATCATCATCATGAGATGTGATTTTAAATCCAAACCTTGCTTTTCTGGTGTGTTGGAGTATCCAGTTCTTGCTATGGTGGGAGAACTAGGTTCTGATGATGTCAAGTAGTCTTGGTTTCTGTTGCTTAGGTCTTTGTGCTTGCCCCTTGCTATCTGATTATCTCTGATGTTAGCTGGTCTTGCTGTCTCTGACTGGAGCTTGTTCCTCCTTTGAGCCTGTGAGCCTGTGATCTTAGGAGTCAGAGCGCTCCTAGGAGACCAGCTACCTCCAGGCAGGTTTTGGGTCTGGAGGGCTATGAGATAGCCTTAGCTCTGGGTGCAGATGTAGACTAAAAGCCAAACCATAATAATTACTCCACCAAAAGACTGAGTTACATAACGTTCTTTGCTCCTCTAGAACTCAAAGGCCAACATGAAACTGACACCTGAATGTGCTGCACTGTGAATTCTAAAGATGGAACACCAAGTCTCATGGTTTTAGAAATACTTGTTATGGTTTTTTATCATCTTGATTTATTTTGTCTTGTTTTTGAGACATCGGTTCACTATGCCCAGGCTAGCTTCATACACAGGATCTTCCTGCCTCCACTTCCAAAGTAGTAGGATTACAGGCGTGTGCCACCATAATGAGCTCATTTGCCTTGTTTGCAGTTTTTTTGTTTGTGGGTTTTGTTGTTGTTGTTTGGTTTTTTGGGGTTTTTTTGTTGGTTGGTTTTGGAGATAACCATATATTTTTCTTTTTCTAGTCTTTAATCTTTTTACAGTCCAGTCGTTATCCCTCTCCCAGTCCACCGTCTTGTCTGTTCTCCCATCCCATACCTCCTCCCCGTCTCCAAGAGGATGTTCCCACTCCCACCCCACCACACCTCCCCACTCCCTGGGGCCTCAGGTCTCTCAAGGGTTAGGTGCATCTTCTCTCACTGGGACCAGACCAGACAGCCCTCTGCTGTGTGTGTGTCAGGGGCCTCATATCAGCTGGGGTATGCTGCCTGGTTGGTGGCTCAATGTCTGAGAGATCGCAGGGGTCCAGGTCAGTTGAGACTGCTGGTCTTCTATGGGATTGCTCTCCTCTTTCAGCTTTTCCCTAATTCAACCATAAGGGTCGCTGACTTCTATCCATGGTTGGGTGGAAATATCTGTATCTGACTCTTTCAGCTGCTTGTTGGGCCTCTCAGAGGGCAACCATTCCTATCTGTAATTACCTCATAGCATCAGGAATAGGGACCTCCCCTTAAGCTGGATCCAAATTTGGGCTTGTCACCAGATCTCCTTTCCCTCAGGCTCCTCTCCATTTTTGTCCCCACCTTTCTTTTAGACAGGAACAATTCTGGGTCAGTGTTTTTGATGGTGGGATGTCAACCCCTTCTCTCTACTTGATGCCTTGTTTATCTACTGGAGGAGGGCTCTACAAGTTCCCACTCCCCACTATTGGGCATTTCATCTAAGGTTCCTCCCTCTGAGTCCTGAGTATCTCTCAGCTCCCAGGGCTCTGGTGTATTCTATAGGGTCCCCCTAACTCCTACTTCCACAGGTTGCCTGTTTTCATTCTTTCTGCTGGCCCTTAGGGCTTCAGTCCTGTTTCCTGCCCCTCCTTCTCCCCCTCTCCCCCCAGCAGAAAGTAATCATGGGGGTCAAAGGGAAGGAAGGATATGGATGGGAGAGGCAACAGGGAGGGGTAAGGGGGGGATATGATTAGATATTGAAAGCCATACCTTTTTGTTTTTGAGATAGATTCTCCCTATGTACCCCTGGCTGTCCTGGAACTCACTGTGTAGACCAGGCTAGCCTCAAACTCAGAGAGAACTGTCTGCCTCAAATGTTTAAAGACATGTGACACCATTACCTAATCCAAGAGAGACATATTTTTTCTTGCCTGTTAGTAATCTTAATACATTTCTAAGACCTTTGAAAGTTTGATTTAATCTTTCTCACATTAAAAATAAATAGAAAATTAGGACATTTTTAACATATATTTTTGATGTGTTTACATACAGTATCCATGAGGAATGTTCTTTTAAAAAATCCTCTCTAAAGAGCTTAGTTATTGAATAAATTCTTTCACATTTAAATTGTAGAGGACTCTGAACCTATGGTTACAATGTGGTGACAGAGTTTTCCATAGACATTACATCCTCTGCTGAAAGGGTTCCAGGAACCAAGTTTTAACTTTTCATACCTTCCCTGCTACTATGCTTCTAGTTAACCTAGAAGTTTCAATATGAATATATTATTTTAAAAGTAGTACAAAATCTTGGATGATTAGTTTATATAGTGATCTTACTAAAGATAATTTTACTAACAGATTATGTTCTGTGTTATACAAATTACTGTACTTTAGTATCTGTCCTGTACTCTGTCCTATATCCAGATTGTTATACTTTAGTATCAATGACAGGCTTGACTGAAACAGAAAAATGTGGCTAATGAATTTAAAATGACATTATCTTTAGTTTGTTCTGTTTCTTTTAGAAATGGGGTCCTAGGATGCATTCCAGGCTGTCCTAGAACTCACTCTGTAGATCAGACTGGCCTGGAACTTCTCAGTATTCCTGCCTTTACCTGCCAAATGCTGGGGTTTTAGGAATGTACCTACAATGTCTAACTTTGTTCTTAGAAGTTATTTAAATGATATTACTTCCCTGTTTGTTTGTTTGTTTGTTTGTTTGTTTTTTGTTGTTTTTTTTTTTTTAGTTGAGTCCTGATAACCCTAACATAAAGTCATTCAAAAGGAAGTTTTGAGCCAGGTATAGAGTTGTATGCCTTGAGAATATCAGCATTAGGGAGGTAGAGGCAGGTATATCTCTATGAATTCCAAGATATGATCTACGTATCAAGTTCCAGGGCAACCCAAGCTATATAGTGAGACCGTGTCCCCAAAAAGAAGTTGTCATCATCGTCATCGTCGTCCTGAGGTTTTTTTTATTTTGAGCTGATCATTTTGACAAAACCTATTTCTATCTGTCAGTTTCAGATGATTGTGAACTCCCCACAAGTACAACTCTGAAGGCCTCAGAGAAATCTACAATGGAACAGTTGGTGGAAAAGGCATGTTTCAGAGATTATCAGCGGTTAGGTTTGGGAACCATAAGTGGCAGCTCCTCCCGTTCAAAACCAGAGTATTTCCGAGTCACTGCCTCCAACAGGCTATATTCGCTGTGCCGGAGGTAAGTGTCAGGGGGCTTCAGAAAGAGACCTTTCTTTATTTCCTGTTGGAACCTTTAAAGTATTCCAGAAACATGATTCTGGAGATGTGTAAATGTCAACTTAAGAGATAGGTTTGTGCAATAGGAGATGGCACTCCCTTGTCATTCTCAGAACAAGTAGACCTCTGCTACACCAAGGGACACTGCCTGCCCTCTCTCTGCATCTCCTTATTTACCTTTCATTGTGTAGTTTGTCCCAGACAGATGGAAGATAAACTTTTTAAAACAATAAGCACTGTCCAGAGAGAGAGATCAATTAAAATAGTCTTGAAGTAGCACAAGCAAACTACTGAGAAAAAGAAGAAATAGTGCAGAGCATAGCATGTGGACATTTGATTTTAGAGAAAAGCAGTGGATGGAAGTTTTGTTTTGTTTTTTAATAAACAGTCCTGAAGGTACATATATATGAGGAAAATTAATCTTGACCCCTAGTTTATACATCAAAACTGCAATTCCCATTGATTTATAGACTTACATAGAAAATGTTTTTAAAATAAAACTTCTCTAAAAATTAGAGAATGGCTAGGTGGTAGTGACATACACTTTTAATATCAGGAGGCATGGGCAGGCAGATCTCTTGAGTTTGAGGCCAGCCTGGTCTATAGAATAAGTACTAGAAGAGCCAGGCCACCCAGAGAAATCCTGTCTTGAAAATACCAATTTTTTTTTCAAGATCTTGAGATAGAGGATTTCTTGAGACAGAAATCCCACAGTGTAAACAATAAATTATAGCTCCTCCACATTAGGGCTAGCAGTAAGAGAGCAGAAAAGAACCAGAGGCACTGTTCACACCTACAATGACAGCACTCTAGATGCTGAAACAAGACAATCTCTCAAATTCAGGGACTACATGGGCTACAGTGAAAATATATCTCAAAAAAAAAAAAAGGAAAAAAGGAGGGATAAGGTGAAGTTAAAATGATAGCAAGAGATTTTAATAATCATAAGAAAATGACTAGACAGGAAAAAATTAAACACAAAAATCATCCATAATTTCTACATCCTTTTTGGTCCCAAGTAACTGCAGGGTGTTTCTCCACACCCCTGCGCACTTTACTCCTGAATAGAGACAGGCACATAGCCCTTAGATTTTCATTCACGAGCTGCAAGCACTGATAGCTGGGCAGACTGAGCTGTTCTAACCCAACGAGGCTTCTGCTACCCAGTTAAATGCCCTGTTACTCATCATCTGCTCTTGCCCTGGTTCTTTCCGTTCTGTGTGTGTCTTCATGGCCGCTTTTTCATTGACCTTTCATGGTGGGGTCTCCTTGTTGGGGTCTGGAAGTCATCTCACAAGCCACTCAAACACCAATCTCAATCTAATAGGAATGCTTTATTGAATGCCAAAGACTGATGGCCACAGGACAGATTTAGGAGCTGACTGTGACATTAAGTTAAAATCCTACAGGGCATTTTAGGCCTGAGATTATAAACAACTGTGCCACATTATTCCACCAATCAGGATTTAGGGATGAGGGATTTCCTTAGGAACATGTCTTTGTTCAGCTGTGGCAGGGGACTTGTCTAACTTTCATGTCTTGACTTGCCAACCAGAATGTCAGTTACACATACACATGGCTCTTTCTGCCAAGTGGGATGTCAATTCCCAGGGAGTTCTTGGGAACTTAGACTTTGCTCCACCCCTACTCAAATGGAAATCTTTACTGTAAATAGATGTAGGTGTCTCTCTTTTGTTGGGACCCATCCAGGAGCAGCTTAAAAAGCCGAATTCCATAAAAGCTCATACACAGGTGCAGAAAGTGCTTCTGGGTGGTTAGTTCGGGTTCAAGCTTATTGTGGCTAACTGTAACAAAGCAGTTCTACTGACTTCTGTAGTGACTGGTTTCTAAGGGCACAGAACATAGCAGAATATGCAATCAATTTGGCCATGAAAAACTTTCCTAGTAACAGCAGAAACAACATATGAGAGAGTCCTTATAATATTAGTAACAGCACAAAATGGCAGGCTAGCCAGGTAACAGTTTCCTAGGCCATAACATTTTACCTAGGCTTTACCATTCCATCTAGGCCTTAACACTCCTGGTCTCTCCATGTGGTTTCTCCACCCTTCTTCTCCTTGTGTTCTTCTCTACATCTAGGCTCCCTTGGGACCCCTGACTGGGATCAGAAGTCTCACCCTATCATTTCTGCCCAGCTGTAGGCTGATCAGCTCTTTATTACCAAGCAGAGATTATGAAAAATAATATTTACATGACATAAAGACCAGAGATGCTTGACCATGCCAGTGTCTGGGCTACAACCAGTTGTCTGAATACACAGTACACAAAACCATCCCCCAGCAATTCAGTAAATGAGCAAATTTTTGGACAGACTGATCCCAAAAGAAGAACTATAAGTGTCTAGTAAATATATGAAAAAATGTTAATCCTTAGTCCTTAGAAAAGTGTAAATCAGTGCACTAAGATCCCACTTCTGCCCCTAGTAACAATGATATATTTTGGCAAGACAATAAGTAGCAAGAAGTGGTGGGGATTATGGGATGGAACCTTTTATTCTGCTGTTGAGAATGTAAGCCGATGTGATCACTATGGAAATCAGAATGGGGGTTCCTCAAAATACTAAAGTAGAATTTCCATATGATCTAGCTGTACATGAGAGTAAACCTGAGGGAATCTAAGTCAGCCTACCACACACATACTCACATGTCTATGATTATTGCAGCGCTGTTTACAATACCAAAATGTGGAGCCAGCCTAGATGCCCATTACACATGAATAAAGAGAATGTGCTATCTTCACAGTGGAATTTTATTCAGCTACAAAAATGAAAATAATATCACTTGTAGGAAAGTAGATGGAACTGGTGAACATTATATTAGGCAAAATAGGTTAGAGTTGTAAATACAAATACCACATTTTCACTGATATGTAGAATCTACATTTAAGTAAATGCTACATGAGATCAAATGTACTCTGTGAGGAGAGAGGAGTCTAAAAGATGGAGGTAGGTGGGGAAAGGAGAAGGTAATGGGAGCACCTGAAAGCAGGAGCTGTTTGGTGAGAGGGAGATGAGCAAGAATAGGGAGGAGGAGGAGCTGGGTGGTAGGTGTGCAGCCTTAGTGTACTTAATACCAGTTATCTGTGAGCTTAAAATATATAATATGGTAAACTTCATGTCAAACATTTTACCATGATAGTAAAAAAATCATCAAAAAGCATGCTGGATTAGTAGTCAAAGAGTTAAATTGTGAAACCTCTTGAGTGTGAGTCTTCAAATAAAACAAATTGTTGTCTTTTACTTACAAAGTAGGTGCTCTCACTCTCCCAGCATCCCATCCTGAACTCTGAGAGCCAGTCTTCAAAGATAAATACATAAATATTAAGACATGTTATATGAAATTCTCTGAGAATTAATTGTAAGGGTTTTTAAATTAAAAATTCTTATAACATAAACTTGGCTGTACATATATTTAATCCCAATCTTTGGGAGGCAGAGGCAAGTGGGTCTCTGTGAGTTCAAAGACAACCTGGTCTCCATCAAATTCCAGGCCAGCCAGGGTTACTTAGTAAGCCCTTGACTGTAAATAGATAAATAAACATCATTATATGGTGTTAATGAAATGGTTAAACTTGTTTTGACATTTACACATGTTGTTGTCATACCAAACCATTTGGTTTTGATTTTTAATCTTTTTACTTCTCAGGTAGTATTGGGCAGCTTTGTTCTCTGTTGTCGTTGCTGTGAGGTGTTGACAGTTTGACATGTTCTTATAACACAGACTGATCCTAGCAATCCTAGTAGAGGCAGGTGGGTCTCTGTAAGTTTAAGGCCTGCTTCATTTGTATGGCGAGTTCCAGGCCAAACAGGGAACATGATAAGACACTACCTCAAAAAAGAAAGAATTTAAATGAACTTCCAAAATTTATGATATATCTCAACCTGCATGTTTAAAAATCACAGTGATGTTATGCCATTTACTCTTTTACATTATCTCTCTCCCCATGTTTCTTACTCTTCTCCTCCCCAATCACTCTTATTCCCTCTGCCATTCCTGAAGCTATCCTGGCCTTTTAGTCATACCTCAAGCTGTACAAGACAGTAGTTTACCAAGAGTAGCCCGCTGCTATCGACACAATCGCCTGCCCGTCGTATGTTGGAAGAACTCAAGAAGTGGTACTCTGCTCCTCCGATCTGGAGGATTCCATGGGAAGGGAGTTGTTGGTCTGTTCAAATCACAGAACTCCCCTCAGGCCGGTAAGCTCTTCTATGCTGCACAGCTCACACAGGGGAATTCCCAAACCTCAGCCAGGCACAGTGGTCCAGACCTGTGGACTCAGTTCCTTGGGAAGCTGAGGCAGGACCACTTGATCCCAGGAGTCTGAATACCATAGTGAGACCAGAGAGACAGAGTCTTCCCAGAATTAAAGAGAATAAAACCTGGGCTCCAGCCGCCCCTCCCCATACTTTCTCACTGTCCACTTGCAGAGTACACAAGGCTGGACTTAAGTGAAGACAACTGCTGGCATGTGGGACACCACATTGCTCTGCTGTCTTACCTACCACAGCTCATCTTCTCTTTGGATTTTGATACTAGTTTAATAAAGTCTTTATGTCTAGGCTGCTTTCACTCTGGCACACCAGAATATCCATTGTTGGGAACTAGATTGTACCAAGCTTCGCTCCTTTTTCTGACAAGTAATCCAGATATATTTAACAGCTGCAGAGGTTGAAAGGGATTTTGTCTTGTGTGGCATGAGGCACAAGCAGCAACAGTAAACTTGACCAGAATGCAGCTTTCAAGAGGTTTCACACAAAAAACTTTTTGGAAACTAGGGAAATAGGAAGTGATATTGTCCCTTGTCCTGGAGGTAATTTTGAGTACCATAACCAAAGTAGTAATGTCTTGAGCTATAGTTTGGTGACTGTTTTCATAGTTTCCGGTTAAACTTTGGCCCAACATAGTATTAGATATGATTTTAGGAGTAGCATTCTTTCTTCTTTAGAATCAAAGTCTTTGGTCAAGAAGGTAGAAGAGCCATGTGGTTTTTGAGATCTCTATTTTCGTCCACTTCCCTCCTGATAGTTGACCACTGTGCTCCCTTAAATTTGCTTGACTGAGGGCATCATGCACAGTGCTGTATTTGTCTGGGTTGACTTTTCTGCATTGTTGCAATTAAAGGAAGTTGATTTTACCACGTTCTGTTTTGGGAAGTTCTTCCTAGCCAGAGTGTTTATAAAGGAGCACAAGTCTAAGGGCAGAAAGCCTGTGAGCTCAGGAGCATTTGCATATTCTGGTCCAGTAGGAAAGTTATTCCACTGTGTTCCGATTTATATGATAGGAATTTAATTTTATATCCTAGTATGTATTTTATATTTCTGAATAAATGCATTTGCTTATGTTTTGATGTTTTTCAAATTGGGATGCACCTCCTAATTGACGTGATCAGAAAGAAGAGTGTCATAGTTAAACAGCACATGAACTCTATAAGTGATGTTGTCATAAAAGTAATGCTAATTATTTTCTGTTTAAGGTATAAGAAAATACGTGATTCTATTGTCCTTTCAGTACACCTCTTTTCAGTGCCTGAGTGTGACAAGGATTTAGTAACACCTGTAACACCAATATATGGGAGAGGCGGAGGCAGGAGGAGCAGTAGTTCAAGGTCAGCCTCAGCGATATGACTGAGGCTAGTCTGTACTGCATCCGACCTTTATTAAAAATTAAGAATATGGGCTGGAGAGATGGCTCAGCGGTTAAGAGCACTAACTGCTCTTCCAGAGGCCCTGAGTTCAATTCCCAGCAACCACATGGTGGCTCACAACCACTGTAATGAGATCTGATGCCCTCTTCTGGTGCATATGAACACAGTGACGGTGTACTCATATAGATAAAATAAATATTTTTAAAAACTGAAGAATACATACATACATGTATATATGTATGTATGTATGTATGTATGTATGTATGTATGTACGTATGTACGTATGTGTAGGGCCTGAACCCATTTCAGTGATTCAGTTCTGCTTCACACCAACTAGGCTCATATTCTTGCCAACTATTTGCTTTATCCTTGTTTGTATTTGTGCGCCCACTTTCTCTCCCTCTTTTAGAAAGACCAGAGAATGTGGAAAAGTGGCTCCTGTGTCGCTCCTGTCTTGCTCTATTCTTCCAGCAACAGCGCCCCCACAAGCTCATGTCACCTGTTAATCCAGTTAGGAATCCTCACAGTTGCCTACTCTGAAATGCCACTCTCTCCTCTCTGCTCCCACACAGTAGCCTGGGCAGGTTGTGAGAAGATCATCAAGGAGATGTTTGTTAATCATCATTTTGATTGTCAGTACACTGTGTTTAGAAGGCTAGTCCTGCCCTGGCTTTTCAGATGTGGGCCCTTTGTGGGAGAATGATGAGCAACTGAGAAGTAGGTGTGTTGAAACCAGCATCAAAGGGCAAGCCACAGAATACACTTAAAGTCTAACTGGCTTTTATATTTGGGTATGGTAGCATGAAATTACATATGTTTTTCTTTTGTATTGTAGTTTCTACCTCCTCTTTAGAATCTTCCAGTAGCATAGAGCAAGAAAAGTACTTGCAAGCCCTATTGACTGCAGTTATTGTCCATCAGAAACTCAGAGGCAACAGTACTCTTACTGTCAGGCCAACACTTGCTCTGTCCCCAGGTAAGATCTGATGATACATTTTCTGGACAACTACTCTGAAAAGGCAGTGTCTGTTTCTGAGGTTAATCCCTTTAGATACATACTTTTAGTTAATTGAACATGACTGTAACATTTTTACCATGAAAGGCCATAACATTAGCTTCTTTTTCTTAGAAGTCAAAGCACTACTGTTAATGTCTAGTAATTAGTAGCTATGTGTAGAGAGTCAACTATTTTCTTTTAAAAATAGTAATAATAGGACTGGAGAGATGGCTCAGTGGTTAAGAGCTCCAACTGCTCTTCCAGAGGTCATGAGTTCAAATCCCAGCAACCACATGGTGGCTCACAGCCATCTGTAAGGGGATCCGATGCCCTTTTCTGGTGTGTCTGAAGATAGCTACAGTGTACTACTCATATACATAAAAAAATAATAAAAAAAAAATTAAAAAAATAGTAATAATACAGGAGATATCCCTACAGTCTAAGTCTACTTTACATAAACTTTAAAATATTATTATAAAGTTGAATGTATAAGTTTAAAATGTGTTATTAAATGCATAGATTAAATTTATCATATAAACTTGAAATTCCCAAAATTTCTTTTGCCTTTTATGATTTTGCATTAGTTTGTTTTCTGTAGATTTGGATGAAGCCATTAAGACTTGTACTAATATTCTGTTTCAGTTATCATGTGATGGAACCCCAAAGGGTTCATGTAGAGGTAACCCTGATTGTTAGACAGGAGCATGTGACTTGAGAAGTTGGTCTCCTTGGCTTATTCAGCTCTCTGAATTACCTCAACATGAGCAGAAAGTGGCTTTTCTTGCAAAGTAACACCATGCATGCCTTTCTTCGTTTACCATTGGACTCTCTGATTGCACTTGCCAAACCTAACTCTAAGCTTTCAAATATGTGTTATCTCTGCTGAAACAATAACATTGCCATGTTATCTCTAAGAAAGCTTTTGGGACTTAAAAAGTACAACGTTTGGCAGCAATTAGACATGCTACATGTGAAGATAACGTTTTGTCATTTGAGTAATGTTAACCTGAACACGATGATTTTGTTCTTTTTTTTTTTTTTTTTTTTGGCTGACTTTAGGGACTGAAAGGAGGTCTTCAAGAATGTCCACTGTGCTTAAGCAGGTAGTGCCAGGACATTTGGATGTAAACCCATCCAATAGCTTTGCTCGAGGAGGTTAGTAAGACTAATTTTATAACTGAGCACCAATAGAACCTTAATAGCTGAGAACATTCTTCTAGATAGTGGATGTTTTAAAAATCAACTAATCATGCTTTTGAGTTATTCTTAATTACCCTTCTCCAATGAATGATCAAATTTATTTCTAGTATGATGACAAAGGTATTATGCCTTATGGAACAATGAGTATAATTATTAATGGTGTCTTACATATTGATAAATTTGAGAGAATTAGGAGGTAGGAGAATTGTGTTTAAATAGTGATGATCCACCAAGCTTGCAGGGTAAAAGATTGCTTACAAAGTTAGAAGATATGCCAGGCTGAGCTGTTCCTCCAGAACCTTTAATTATAGTAGTCTTTGAGGGTAGGCTAAATGATATCTAAGTTTCTCTTCCTGACTCTGTCTGGATATAGCAATTGGCATGAGGAGATAGAGAAGCAGTCACTCCACTCTGGGCTCTGCAAGTTACCGTGAGCTTCCTTTACTCGCAAAGATGATTCTAAACCAGGCATCTTGACTGCAAAGTTCTGCTGCTTCACGGTGGAGTCACAATCACAGATTCCTCCTCTCACTCCCATACAAGGCAGACTCTCCTTGAAAACAAGCCACCTACATGATCTAGGTTGTGCATGGGCATTGTCGGTTACAGGCCATTCCTCTCTTCCCCAGAAGTAGCGCTTTGCGCATATAAGCAGCTCTGTTAAGCAGTTCTTTCTCACTTCTAAACCTCCACTACCACATAGTCTCCACATGTGGACCCTTGCTCCAGTGGTGCACACCTGTAATCAGATACTAACACTCAGGGAGCTGAGACAGACGGATGGTAAGTTTAAGGCCAGGCCAGGTATCGGGAGTTAGAAACTACATCTAATTTCTCACACTCTACATCCTTAGCTTTAAAAGCTGTTCTCCTGTTTTCTGCGTTTTAATAGCTTTGAGTTTTCCCAGATTACTTGACTATAGTCCGCTCACTGTCCTCTACACTCTGTGGATTCTACAGAATCTCACACAGCAGCACTCTTGAGTGTTCAAGCAACTTTAGATTCCCTCATGGGGAAAGCCTCATCCTGAAGCAAGCCAAAGGTCCCTTACACCTGCCTCACATGTGCTGTTGTCCTTAGCACAGTGGCCTGGAGAGTTGCTATTGGTGGCACCTATAAAATGTCACCCCTTGGGGTGTTTTCTCATGTGGACTACTGATTGTGTTACAATTCGAATATCAGTTTTGAACACCAGGACAGTAACTGTTTTGATAATAGTACCTTTTCTTCCGCAGAGTCGATTACTGTTCTCATTTTTGAGAAACAAAAAGAACAAGTAACAGCTAAAGCCAAGGCCAGTCTTGTAAGCTCTGAAGAACACGATTGGTCCCTACAGGCTGTGTTCTTACTGAAATCCACTTGGACCTTATTTCTAAATCTATGCCATTCTTTTAGAACTATTTTCTCTGTCACCTGGTATTTTGTGGTTATTTTGACATGACTTATGAAACTCAGTGCTTTTTTCCTAAGAACTATAAATAGTCTGTAAATATTCCACTGAAAAAGTTGGTTCAGAGTAAACATATAATTTGTTTTATAAAATTCACCTTTTTCCCTTTTGAGAACTATACACATATTCTGGTAGTCATTAAATACATCATCAAAGCTTTCTTAAATCAGTTTTTCCCGGGAGCTTTCAGCTTTCTTGGGTCATGTTTCTAGGTAATTCGTTAGGCCCTGATACTTGGTGTTTGTTTCCTGAGACTACTGCAGCAAAGCACCATAAATGGTGCCTTGAACAACAGGAGTCCAGAGCCAAGGCCAGTAGGTGGTTCTCCTGGGGGCTGGAAGGCAAAGGTTTAATGACAGCCTTCTAGGGGCTGAAGATTGTCTAGAAATGAGTGACATTCATTTGCTTACAGAGGCATCACTTTAGATCTCTCTTCTTATCTTTATGACACTCTCTATGTCATGTTTTATAAGGACTCAGTCATAGGGTAGTGGAGGCTTACTCTATTCCAGTATGGCCTTACGTTAGCTAATTACATCCACACCACACTGTTTCCAAATACAGTCACTCCTGAGGTACCAGGGGTAGGATCTCAATGCATGAGTTTGAAAGCCCCTATAACAAGTCATGTCTAGGGTTTTCTTTTCTGGATTTTTAAAATAGGAGATACAAACTTCATTCTTCTCATTTTTTTCTTCAAAGGATTTGAAGCAAAAGGCAATATAGTACATTTCTCCTTAGAGTCCTGGGATTTCTCCTGTCACAAAATATTCCCAGATTCTTTTATAAGCGATTATGACTTATCCTTTCTGCGTGTGTATAGTATTGGGGGGGTTATGAAATTAAACCACCTACATGCTAGGCAAACACTTTGCACCTGAGTTGTACCCTATCCCAGCTTGCTCCTGAAAGGTTATACAAGTTGAAGATCTTTTATCACAAATGTCATGGACCAGATGTTTTTGATATTTTAGAGTTTTGTTTTATTTTTAGATTTTGGAATATTTACACAGACTTTAGCCTACTAAGCATCCTTCATCCAATAGTACAGAATCCAAAACCAGAAAGTTTTTGATATGTCATGTTAACATTTAAATGTTTCAGACTTTGGAGCATTTCGGGTTAACTCAGGGGTGCTCAATCTGTGTTGTCAGGAAGTAAGTCAGTGATTTTCCATTTAACTTTTAATAGAGTACAGCTTCCAGCAGATACCTAGATACTTTAAGTTATCTTACCAACATCCCACTCTGTATTTTGTTTTTATAAACTTTTTCCTTCAAGAACATTTTATCTATTTCCGTGTTTAGCCAGGTGGCCTGTAAGATAAATTTTAGATTTAAAAATTTGCCTTTCCAACTTATGGCCCATTTTATTCATACGTGAAGGTATAGCCATTATTTCTGATCCCTTATGCAAGTATTTTCCTGCTATAAATTTCTGTGAACTTGGTGTGTATACTTCTGACAGCTTTTTGCTCCCAACCAGTTGCCTGTCAGATGTCTTTAGCAGGTCTCATTCCGTTCCTCTCTCGTCACTCCCAGAGCCTCCCGTATCTTCCAGAAGCCTGTTTACTAACATAGTCCACATTCTCTGTGGCCCTCGCTGCTGTTATGTATCTCTGATATACATTTCCCTGTGTAAAGTCACGGTCTGGTGGACTGCAGACCGTAAGTTTGGAAGTCAGAGGATCCCTATCACATGACTGACTGGCAGATGCACGTTCAGATCAGATAGGGCAAGACTAAAAACGGACGTTCCCCTGCACGAGTTCTTCCTTCAGGCACCGCTTCTTCAGCAGTCCCTCAGTCACCCTGGGGGAGAAGGGCCCTGCTCTTCCATTTTTCATTTCGGCCTCTGTTCTGCTCTTCTCTTTTCCTATTCCTTCCTTGACATGCAGTCTTAATGATGGGTTTACTTCGTATGTCCATTGTACATGACTGCGAAGGCCGTCATCTTTTTTTCAGATCACTTTGTATTTAGTCTGCAAGGTGATGGATTATAAAAAAGAGCACATATTCCCTTTTTTGTTACAAAAGCCACTTAAGAAAGTGTGAAGATATGAATGATGTTTTTTGACTTAAAAGTCTATTCTTGAAGTAACTATTTCCAGGGTAAATATTTCAGTTATTTAAGATTAACTTTGCCAAGTTTACAAGTTCAATAGATAGCAGGCAATCTATTGAACATTGAACCATTTCAGTGTAACATTGATTCAATATATCTGTATCTCATGCACTGTGCTGGGTGTAAGGCCACCTTGAAAGTAAGCTATGCCATCCTCAGACCCAGCGTAAGCTTCTCTTTCCCATCCCTCTGTGTTTGGTCTGAACAGAGTAACTGTATGTCTCATGAGAGTAATGAACCACATCACTCCTCCACTGGCACAGTCCTCTTAACCACTTCTTGACAGGTCCAGCATCACGTGGTCAGACAGGCTACTATATATTGAAGGTTTATTCTATTTGAAAGGTTGAGGCAAGAGGATTAGTGTAAGACAATAATCAGATTCCAAGTCACTTGATTATAAGACCCTGTCTCAAACATGTATTTTGGTTATATTTAAATTAAAATTGCAGTGCT
The DNA here is from genome assembly GCF_011064425.1 of Rattus rattus. Taxonomy (NCBI): domain Eukaryota; kingdom Metazoa; phylum Chordata; class Mammalia; order Rodentia; family Muridae; genus Rattus; species Rattus rattus. Next base: position 91,112,508 of record NC_046155.1, read on the forward strand.
ACTCTGTGATAATAAATATCAATAAGTCTTATTTCTCAGTGTTCTCATCTTTTAAATAGAAATTATTAGATAATACTTAGGCTAATTGTGAGGAATAAATAAAATAATAAATGTAAAATACTTAGTAATTAGATCTTCATAAGAGTTCAATAGAGTATTATACCAGTGCTAATAATTGTTTAAAAGGGAAAAATGTTGTTACAGTGCACAGACTCTCACTGACTGTCTTGCTTCTCTATTGCCTTGACAAAGCATCATGACCAAGGCGAGAGTTTATGTAGGGCTTACAGTTCCAGACAGAGTTCCTGACCATCGGCAGGGAACATGGCAACAGGTAGCAAACATGACACTGGAGCGGTAGCTGAGAACTTAGGTCCTTATCCACAAACACACGGCAGAGAGAGAGAAAGCTGAGAATCAGAACCAATCCTCGTGACACACTCCTCCAACAAGGCCACACTGTAACCCTTCCTTCACCAAACAGAGACTACGTATTCAAGCACAGGAGTTTGCTCTTTGTAAGGGGTAGGAGTGGAACGTCCTCATCCAAACCACCACACTAACCTATGGTTAGAAGATAGAAGCCATCTGCTGTCTTTGTTGGGGAAATGTAACTACTCGTCATTTTTGTTATTACCAGGTAAAGTTTGCCATAGTCACAAAACACTTTCTGTATAATGGAAAAAGATATTACTCAAATTACAAAAGTATTATCTCAAATGCTGCCTATCATTTTGGTGCAAATAAGAATTTTGAGAGAAGCCATTTACTTCAGCCATCACAAATGTGTATTGGTGGTATTACGTATTGTCACAGGATCATGAATTTTTGCTTCTTGTAACTTATTTATGAAAATAAATATAATTTCTGAATGCACATAAGAAAAGGAAGAGGTGTGGCAATGCCTAATGCTCTACTGCTAAAACGCCCTCAGTTATCCCAAATGGTTGCTAGAGCTTCGCTGTTCCCTTGGTTGGAGGACCTTGCTCAGAGAACAAATGTGTTAGACAATACATGGTGCCTGCCACTCTCCTGCAACATGAGGGCCCATGTACTCCTAATGTTGACACATGCCCCAAATTCCTTACTTTTGTTATATAGACTTACTTCTGACCTGCAGTCTTCAAAGGCTTGTTCCATTTGGTATAATGTCTTAGTGGCACCCTCTGCTGTGCTGTCCATTCCATTGCGCTTACAGTGTTTCTAAGCAGGTGCTGAGGATGTGTCCAGCAGGCTCTCAGTCCACCTGTCATACTGTGAAGCTTCCTGTCTGTTAATTAAATCTACTTGTGTTCACATTTACCTCCTATGTTAACCTGAAAAACTAAACACCTTCTCTTGCTTGGTTGCTATGATGTTTGCTGCTGTATACATTTCATTTCTCCTGTCTTTAACTTACCTACCAGTGCATGGGTACAGAGACAAATGTTTTACTCAGTCAAATCCCAAATCTTCAGCTAAGGAACCAGTTCATAATCAAGGTACCGTATCATGTGTCCCAGTGTGTCACTTTTTAAAATCACCTTCTCATAAAAGTGAATGCTACAAGTAAATCTTCATGCTTGTCAAATTATCTCCTTTATTCTCATTTGTGTTATGAAGTTCCCGTGATTGCATTTAAACCCATTGCCATAATGCCTCAGATATCATAACTTTGTACTAAGCAGAAATCACCTACCCTCTTCTTGCAAACTGGTCTATTAAGCTCCACAAATGCTGATAGAGGAGGTAACACCGCATAATTGAGGCAACTTAATCATTTAGAAATAAACTTGATTTATCACTGGGGAAGATTCTGAATCAGCCTTTCCAGGTCTACACAAGGAAACCCAACTTTGGGGAGGTTTTCACCCCCTTCCCCATCTCTGCAGCCATATGTGAAAGGCTCTGTTGCTTTAAAGATGCTGCATTTGGAATAAGTATATGCCTGTTTGAATGCTGGATATTTTAATCATCTCACATATACATTTTTCTAATTAGTATAAATTAGGTCACCTTATATGACATGACTCTTTGGTCTTCTTACTGTGGGTGGATTCTCTCTTGAAACATGTCTGCCGACCATATATTTTAACTCCTAAATTAAGTGAAATGCATATTACTAAATTTTTTTAGTTTTTATGGAGACTCTATAAAAGAATCTTTAGTTGTTTAAAATTAGGCCATTTTTTTTTTTACCTAATCAGATTTGCATTCTATACCCAGCCTCTGGCTTGAGAGGATTTCTTACATTTCTAGTTTACTTCGTGATATGGTTTCTTGCTTTTCTCTCAGATTTGCTTTAAATGCCACATTTACAATGACATGAAATGAGGCATGAATGATTTCTTAAAGTTCTTCTAAATCGAAGACAAAGTGATTTTTAAACTACTATATCAAATAGTATTTATATTGTTAAAAAGAAAATGCCCAATGAGCGTTGTGATGCATGGCTTAGATTGATTGCCCCTTACGATTGGATTAAAGCTGTCCCCACAGCAACAAGTGCGTCTCTCTCAGCAGCATCCCACGGTGTCCATCTCATTCTGTTTTTCTTGGCTTTTATGAAGGCGTCTGGGCAAGTCTTCGTTCCAGCACCCGTTTGATCAGCTCCCCAACATCCCTCATTGATGTTGGTGCCAGGCTGGCAGGCAAGGACCATTCAGCCTCCTTCAGTAACAGCACCTACCTACAAAACCAGCTCTCGAAACGACAAGCCGCCCTTTATATATTTGGTGAAAAGTCGCAGCTAAGGGTAAGCCTTTTCTCTCACTTAGAAAACATGGGGAAAACCAAAGGCTTCTTATGAAGCCTATCACAAGCTAACTTTACCATAAGTTTTTATAGCCTAATTCCTAACCTAGATATACTAATCTCAAAAAAACCAAAAACCCCACCTTAATTCTAAACCATGCACGATTGTGCCACCACACCTGTAATCTCAGTACTTGGGAGGATTAGGAGTTTAAGGCTAGCCTCCACTGTATGAAAAAACTTCCTCTTCTGTGTAGAAGAGACTAAAGAGATAACTCAATCAGTAAAACAGTTGCTAAAACAAGCATGAGGACCTTAGTTTAGTTCCTAGTGCCCACATTAAAAACTGGGATAGTCACACATTCCTATAGTCTTTGCACTGCAGAGGTAAAACAAGAAAATCGCTGGAGCTCACCCACCAGCCAACAAGGTTCAGGTTCTATTGAAAGATCCTGTTTCAGAAAAACATGGTGGATTGGGGTGGAGAGATAGCTTAACAGTTAAAGTGCTTAACATGCAAAGTGAGACCTGGAAACCTACTTAAGTGCTGGACAGGCTTGGCAGCCTGCCTGGAATTCCAGCTGTCAAGACAGAAGCAGGATTCCCAGAGCAAGACTAACCGTGTTGGGAGCTCTGGTTTGATTGGGAGACTCTGCCTCAATGAATTAGGTAGAGGAACAATTGAAAGTGAATTCTGACATCACCCTGAGCCTCCATGTGTACCCATGTGCTCACACATACATGCACACCATACACACCCATGAAAAATGGAAAAAGAGAAAAGAAAAGAAAAAGGTAGGTGGCCTGCCTCTGAGAAACGACTCCCACACTTGGCCTCTGTCTGGCCTTCACACCAACATGCTCGTTCACTCTGCATATACACACATTCCCATACACACCATAAAAGGGCCAGTAGAAGGCCTTATTTTTGTTTAATTAGCTCTGTTTATGTTTATACATACATATACAAGTTGTGTATGTGTGTGTGTGTGTGTGTGTGTGTATATTTGTGGATACATGTGCATTTTATTAGCTGTGAGGATGAATATTCATAACCTCTTTTAAAACATAACGAATATCAGGAAGTATAAATACAAAAGAGAAATAAGGCTTATTTAGACTTTATTTCCCACCATATTCATCTACTTCCCACAGGCATCTGTACGTGTAAAACAGACAAGCGACCTTTGTCCTTTGACCTGTAGAATAGCAGAGATTGCTGTACTGAATTTGGAGGCAAAGGGAGATAAGGCCTTGTTTTTTCCAACTTTTCAGAACTGTATACACAGAGATACGGGTTTTAAGATTAGATAGTTCAAAAATATCAGCTGCTAATACTGTGCTAAGGAGCTTAACTATGTAAAATCTCATAAACTGTAAAAATAGCACCAGTAATTTCTTAAATTCAATGTTTTCCAAGTCATGCATTAAAAAAATAAATGTTGGCCTGACCCAGTGTGTAAAGGTTCTTCTTGCTACCAAGTCCAATGACCTGAAAACGACCCCAGAACCTATATAACTGGAGAGCACTGACTACTCTAACCCCCAAACAAGTGTCGTAGTCTGCGCCCACCCTGCCCTACACACACACACACACACACGCACGCACGCACGCACATACACACACATACACACACATATACCGGGTACACAATCAATCAATGTGGGTTTTGTGTTTTGTTTGTTTCTTTTGTTGTTGCTTGTTTGGGGGGTTGGTTGTTTGCTTTTTGGTTGTTTTCAGGGGGAGGGTTGTTTTTTGAGACAGGGTTTCTGCATGTTGCCCTGGTTATCCTGGAACTCATGCTGTAGACAAGACTAGCCTCAAACTCATAGAGATCCACCTGCCTCTGCCTCTGCCTCTGCCTCTGCCTCTGCTGCCCCTGCCCCTGCCCCTGCCCCTGCCCCTGCCCCTGCCCCTGCCCCTGCCCCTGCCCCTGCCCCTGCGAGCTAGGACTAAATAAACGCCTTTAGTGCTACCACCACCCAGCAAATAAATGTACTTTTCTTCAGCTAAAATAATATTTTTGTCAACATATATAGAGGAAGTAGAAGCATCTGTTAATTCAGAAATCTCCCATCTACACAGACCTTTGGCTGAACCATAGAGCCGAAGACTGTTTGCAAGCTGCTCTCAGCAGGAACCCACTTGTTCAGCCCTTGTAATGCCAATGACTGAGTCATCTCTGCTGTAACGGGCTGGCATAGCTAACTATCTCCCCACTGCTTAGACAGTTGCAACCAATTAGTCACCAGCCTGAAGGGTAGAGGCCATGAAACCTTTAGGTAATGCTCAGTTTTAAAATTTGTATACATGTCTTTTGATACAGAAGTTAATTGTATATCTAGAAAATAGAACTCTGTTCAACAGCCATTGAAGAATGCCTCACAGCATTCCTGGCACCAGTGATGTCCAGAATAGGCCTGTTTTTGGTACACTTACTTGATCTGTTTCCTCCCAAGGTTAGGCTGTGTGAATTCTCACTTCTGGTGTTCCCTTTCTGTATGCGACCTCACAGTGGCTTTGTGATCATGTATATTCCGTAAAAAAGGCAAATCACTTAATCTTCCCTTTCCTCCTTCCCTTTCTCCTCTCCTTTTTCTTACAGCAAATATTACATGTGCTATATCCTAGCTATCATTTGTGATTTTTTCAGTGGTCACTCCTTTGATACATTGTATCCCAACAAAGGAAGCAGAAAGGGAATTGAACCCAGGTCCTCATGCTTGCTGCTAACTGAGCTATTCCTGCAATCCTCTTTTTAAAAAAAAAAATTGTTTTGTTTTTTGAGATAGGGTCTCTGTTATGTATCCCTGGCTATCCTGGAACTCACAGAGATCCATCTGCCTGCCTCTGAGTGCTGGGATTAAAGATCTGCACCACCACACCCAGCCCCTCTTTTAAAATTTTAATAGGATTTTAACATCAACAAAAATAATCAAATTAATCATCAAATGGGTCAAATATATATGTCCTTTGCAACAGTCTTTTAATTTTTTAAAAATTTCTTTTTATGCGCATTGAACTCAGGTCCTCTGGACGAGCAGTCACTGTCTTAACTGCTGCACATTTTTAACTTTTAAATTGTAGTCAGAATAACATTTAGCATCCTAAAATTATTTTTAAGTTCATAGTATTAAGTACATTCACATTGTTATACAACCAGTTTCAAGAATACTGTTTTGTTCTTTGAAAAACAGGTGATCCGGGGGTTGGGGATTTAGCTCAGTGGTAGAGCGCTTGCCTAGCAAATGCAAGGCCCTGAGTTCGGTCCCCAGCTCCGAAAAAAAGAAAAAAAAAGAAAAAAGAAAAAGAAAAACAGGTGATCCAGTAGATATCAAAGAAAAAGAGGCTAAAAAAAAAAATAAGAAATTAGAGGTCCTTTTAAGTTTTTAGACTTAGACAGCCAGATTATCAACCCGAAATTGCATCTGATTCATTCTTTATTGATAAGTGTGAGGCTAAGGATGAAGCTCTGTGGGTAGAATGCTTGCCTTGCATGCACAAAGTCCTGGGTTTGATCCCCAGTCCCACATAACCCAGGTATGGTAGGTAACACATACAGAGGCAGGAGGGAAATTCAAGGTCATCCTCATCCTCAGCTCAGCTCTGATTGAAGCTAACCTGGAATACGTGAGAGCCTATCTTTGACCAGAGGGGGGGCGGGTACAACACATGTCTGTCCGTCCATCCTTGAGTGCATGTGCACAAGCAAAAAGCTCATACCTCACAGTACAAATTACATGTGAAATGAAACAAAAGAAGGGATATGCAAGTAAACATAAGTAATGTATGTTTTATGAAAAAAATAACACAATTAAGAAATACTCATATTTTATTGTAGGAAAAATCTTAATGACTTAAAATGTAACTGTAATGCAATGAGATCATAATTTTTCTTTCTTTCCAAATGTTTATCTTTTATACTTTTATAATGAATATTTTATTTGCATAATAAAAAATAAATCTATATCTACAGAATTATTGGTTCAGCTCTGGAACCCCAACAGTACATATTCCCTCCAATTAGCAATGTGTATCCTGGGAAGTGAAGTTTATGCTGCTCTTCTGTCACTGGTTCTCTTTTTGATTATTTTGGGTTTTCTGGGTGTTTTGTTTTGTTTGTTTGTTTTCCCTGAGACAGGGTTTCTCTGTGTAGCCCTGGCTATACTGGAACTCATTCTGTAGATCAGTCTAGCCTTGAACTCAGAGATCCACCTGCCTCTGTCTCCTGAGCACTGGGATTAAGGGAGGGTGCCACTGTGCCGGGTGGTTCTTTCAACCTTTAGGTTTATGGACTTAGAATTGCCTTATATGTGGTGTTAGATCCTGCATCACCTTCAGTTTACCAGTCTCTGCAGTTCGCAGAGTGACAGCCTTCCTGAGCTACATCATGTACCCCTGGAAAGCACTAAACACCATTCTGGGCAACCGCTAGCGCTGGCTGCACTGCTGACAGGAGAACCACGCAGGCTGGCGCCCTTGACCCACTGCAGCCTTTACAGCTCTTTGGCATCAAATGAGTGTTGATATTAAGCAGTTCCCTGGGGAAAGTTTTATTCTTAACACATTGTCTGCCTAATTCTCTGTATCTTCATATTCAGAGCTCAAAGGTAGAATTTGCTTTCAACTGTGAATTTGTTCCTGTTGAGTTCCATGAAATCCGACAAGTGAAAGCCAGTTTTAAGAAGCTGATGAGGGCTTGTATCCCAAGCACCATCCCTACAGACTCGGAAGTGACGTTCCTGAAGGCCCTGGAAGATTCTGAGTGGTTCCCACAGGTAACATCAGGGAAAGATCGTTGTGTAACTCAGAGACCATCCAAGTGGATACCACATCTGAAAACCCTGTGTTTTCTTCCCTCTCTCCCTCATTCTTCTTCATCATGTAACCTCTGTAAAGACCTCTCAGTTCTAAGAAACAATAGGGCCTATGTGTAAGGAGGGAAATTCTTGATCACCTGGAGTTTTCTATATATAAGAGAATGTGGCATGTCAGTGTAGAAAAGTGTAGAAATTTTTTGATGCTGAGGAAAGTCAGTCATGTGTCTTCATAGACCTGCTGTGCTGTTGTCAGGGTCACAAGGGTCCAGGACAGAAGGTGACCTCTGCCTGGCTGCATACACCTTTCCCCAACTCTCTCAACTCCTCCCCTTTTCTCATGTCTGCCTTTTCTGTGTCTCTAGATTTTAGATCCACCCACACACTAGCCATCAGAGACTAAATATTCCAAACCTACCTCAGGTCTGGGAAAACTAGATATCCATCATCATTTGGACAAATATCATCACCCTGAAGATATTTCTAGTTGAACTTTTATTGAAAAATTAAGTGAAATGTGGTTTGCTGACACATATATGCCTACATTTCTGCCAAGCTACAGAAGGATATGTATGACTTGCACATTGGAAACAGTGATGCCAGTTTGGCAGAGTAACCTGCTGTGTCTGTGCTCATATTCCCTTGCATACAGTGGGAAACTCTAGTTCCTCGGATGCCTAGTTTCAGTTTTTCTCCAAGCACCCTGCCTACCTGATCCTCCCAGTGCTGGAGATCAAACCCAGGGCTCCGTGCACACTAACTTAGTTAGTGTCTCTAAGTTACAACTTTAGTTCCCCCAATTCCCCACCTAGTCCTGCTCTGTCAAGGAAGAGTTATTTCTCATAGTCAGTGGAGTAAATGGTAGACACCAGGAAGTATGTCTCACCCAGGGCAGTGAGTATTATCAAGGCACTTAAACTGTAGAGAAACATGTCTACATGTGCACTGATTATAAACATCTTCTGGGATGTTCACTACCCTAAGGCAGTTCAGGACACTCTTAAGTGCCCATGGAAGAAGTGCACTGGTGCTTCACTCTGTCCCCAGTGCCAAACTGTTCTTACCACCCAACTCCCATAGACATTTCTGATACATTCTGTTCCTTGCTAGAAAATTGTCCTGGGCCAGAAATTAAATACTAAAGATAAATAGTACTGCTATTTTACTTGTGTTAGCAGTACACCCCCACCCCCAGAACACGCAGTCTGTGTGGGAAGAAAGAGATGAGGACCCTTCTCTATCTTTTGCTCCTGTCCTTAAAGTAGTCTAGGTCTGTTTGAAATGTGGGATTTTTCATCAAAGATGGGTTTTTACTACATATTATGTCATATCCTGCTCAAAGTGCTTTTTAAAACTCAAATTTGGATCATTCGGTTTTGAAATCTATACTGTTTATACTCCCTAACTACTTATTCAGTGTGGATTTTGAGTCAGTGGCCTGGAGTTTGAAGTTAAACTGAGGCACCAGGTATGGTAGTGGATGCCTTTAATCCCAGTACTTGGGAGACAGGGGCAGGCAGATCTCTGAGTTCAAGGCCACCCAGGGATGCACAGAGAAACTTTTATCTTGTAAAACCAAAAAAAGGAAAGAGGGAGGAAGAGGAAAAGTAGAAGTAGCTGTAGTATCGGTGGTGGCGGTGGCGGTGGTGGTGGTGGTGGTGGTGGCGGTGGTGGTGGTGGTGGTGGTGGCGGCAGCGGCCATGGTGGTAGAAGTTGTTAAGCTGGGGAGATAGCTCAGCCATTAAAGGCCAGACTCACAACCAAGCTGAGCACTAACAAGTCTCTTCCTGTGCAGTGCACAATATAAACAGTGTCTTCTTAACATAATTGACTTACCTTAAAATCCATCTTTTTAAAAGTGCAGTGTTTATAGCATATTCCCAGTGTTACACAACCATCACACTAGTGCGAGAAAACGGTGAGTCTGTGAAACAAAAATTATTGTCATGAAAAAACAAACCCAAAGTTCTGTAATGAAGACCAATTAGAACTTCTGTCTTTCCCACTTCATAACATTTTAGTTTTTCCACTTCAAGGAATTTGTACAAGGCCATTTTATTATATCTCATTTAATACCTTGGATTTTTGTTTATTAGCATTTATTATGCCTAATTTAGCATTCATATGTAAATATGGTGTATTTTTATCATATTCACACTTTATTACTCTCATTGTTTCTCTCCTACCTTGCCGATTCCTTCCCTCTTCCCTTCTGTGAGCCCCCTTCTATTGTCATGGTTTGGTGTTGCCTTTGGTAATCCAGTGCATCTCATTAGGGTTGCATGGTAAGGGCTTATTTACAGGGCCATGGGAACCTTACCAAGACTACTCCACTGAAGAAAATGTCTCTTCTTTCCCCCATCCCCCAATCCCGGTCACCCATTAATCACCTACAGCAATTCAGTGAGGGGTAGGCCTCACGAGAGCTTCCTCCCCCTGGGGTAATATATTGATAGGCCCAGTCATGTGCAGGTCTTCTGTAGGTAAGCACAGCTGCTGTGAATTCCCAAGTACAGCAGCTGTGTCATTTCCAGAAGACAGGGTTCCATAACATTCTGTTTCTTCTGTCAGGAGCGTACATTCTTTCTGTGCCCACTTCCATGATGTTCTCACTGCCTTGGAGGTATGATATAGATGTTTCATTTAGGACTGAGCATGCCACAGTCAGTTATTTTCATCCCGTTTGCTGGTTAAGTCCCAAAAGTTAACACCGCCAACTAGAAAAAGAAGCTTGCTGACCAAGACTGACGGCAACACTGACCTGTGGGCATGAGCATAATAGTTTAGAAAGCAGTTTAACAGATATATCATGGCTACTTAGAAAAACAATGGTAGTAGCCTTCCCACTAGGACATAGGACCTCTCCAGTCATGGGTGTTTGCCCAGGTTTGCAGTACCAGCCATGGATTCCCTTCTGTGGAGCAGGCCTCAAATCCAGTCAGGGGCAGTTGCTTACCACTCTAATGGAATCGCCACTACTGTACCAAGGGGCATGCATACCTTGCCTGCACAGTTGGTAGTGTTACACACAGGAACTACAAGTGACTAAGACTGTAAAGGACAACACTCCCAACCCGCATAACATCTTCAAGTCCTGTGAGTGCCAGCCAGGAGGAGAGAAGTTCCCACTCAGGTTCTGCTTGATTTCTCAGCGTTCTATAACCACTGGACTATCTTTAAATATATCTGCTGGGCTGGAGAAATGGCTTAGTAGTTTCAAGTATGTCCTATTCTTTCAGAGGACCCTAGCACTCCCTTTGCATGATTTACAGCTGCCCATGAATCCAGCTCCAGGAGATCTGACACCTTCATCCTGCAAAGATAGCTGCATGCGAGTGGCACACACACACACAACACATAATGTATTTTTAAATAATAAAATAATTTTTGCAAATAAAGAGTTATAGAGATGGCAGTTAAGAATTCTCAGGACACTTGTAGAGGCCCCACATGGTCTTACAGCATTTGTGAGACTTTTAATGCTATCAGAAGTAAACTAGCTAATGTATTAAAATATGTAAGTCTGAACCATTCAGAACATGAGAAGGTTATAAGGATATCATTGTCAAGCTGTTCCTTGAAAAGTGGGAATGTTTGAGGAAGATAGGAGCCATTAATAATACAAAGAAGCTTCGTTTAGTCAGTGGTCATAGCTCATGATGCAGAGTAAACAAAATAATAGAGAAGCAACAATATGGGGCTGGAGATTTTAGCCACATACCTCAGTGGCTAAAATCACTGGCTGTTCTTTCAGAGGACCTGAGTTCAAATCCCAGCACCCACATGACAGCTAAAAACCATCTATAATTCCAGTTCCAAAGAATCCCAACAGCCTCTTCTGGCTTCCACAGACACCAGGCACTCAAGTGATACACAGACATAAATCAGAAAAATATACCCTCACACATAAAATAAAATTAAATAATAAAAAAGAAAGATGTGCTCAGTGGCCTCACCAGCCTCGGCTCTTACTTAGGACTGACTGAAACATGAGAATTTGGACTCTGACCCTGGCTTCATAACTTCAATTATTATTTCCATCTACAGTTATTTGAAAAGCAGTTAGGGGAATTTTCATCCCTTTGGTGCCCATGAAGTAGATTCATTGATGCTAAGAAATGAGAAATATATTACCATATTGGTCTTATATCTCCACTCCCCTGAAAAATGTAAACCAGAAACTACCATTTTACCTTGGGAAGTATGCTGTTTGTAAGATTTTAAAGTCCTTTGAAAAAAACAGCAAGAAGTGTTATAGCTGACACTGTAAATCTAAAATTATTTTGAGGAAGCCAACGAATAGAGGCTCTTATGAACAGGCCTAATGACCTCAATTTAGCAGATCCTGCAAAGTAAAAGAACTGGCTCTCAAAACTGTCCTCTGACCTCTACACATGCCCAGAGCACACATGCCTGCACTTACACACATACACCATAAAGTAAATAGGTGGATGAGTGAGTCTCACCCCCATTTATACTATGAGAAATTTAATAAGTCTAAAAAGTAAGATTCCCAAAGACGCAGTGCTTCCTCTAACTGTAGCCTTCGTTTCTCTCTTAGCTTCACAGGATAATGCAGCTGGCTGTGGTGGTGTCAGAAGTGCTTGAGAACGGGTCTTCAGTTTGGGTGTGTTTAGAAGAAGGCTGGGATATCACTACACAAGTAAAGTGTTACACATACTTTTCAATATTTTATATTTGTATTTCAATGTAGTTTTTACCTTCGGGGTTTAATTCAATGACTAATATGTTTATGGACAGAGAAAGGCCCCCTGCTAACCAGCCCCTGCAAGCCATCCAGCAGCACTGCCCTTATAGAGATCTGGGCCACGGTCAGACCTCCACTTCTTCCGGTGTACCAGGCAGGCTGCAGCTAGAGCCCTTGACCAATAGAAGGAAACATGGACTTTCCTTCCTGCCTTTTCCCATCCTTTCCCTAGTTTTCTCTAAGCCCATGTTTACTCCAGAGTGAAAAAGAAAATTTGTGTTAATGTCAGCAACATTAAGACATTAACCTACCGAAGAGTAAGATATGTTTGACCTGATTGTCTGATATCATAATCAACAAACTAGCCAGTTAAGTATTGAAAGCTTAATTCTCTGAAAGAAAACTTGATGTAGCAAAACTGAATTTGGGGCTTTGTTTTTACTGAAAAGTTTTTAAAATATATTGGATTGGCCATCTTGAAGCAGCGAAGTCAGCACGTTTGCCCTTCAGGTAACATTGCTTGTGAATTAGCTGTCACCAAAAGGAAGAGCAACAAGGCTATTTTAGGTCTGAAATTAATGAGGTGTCCATCTGCTCTTACCCTAGGTGACATCCCTAGTACAGCTACTCAGTGACCCCTTCTACAGGACAATAGAAGGCTTCCGGATGTTGGTTGAAAAAGAATGGCTCTCTTTTGGTCATAAGTTCAGCCAGCGCAGCAGCCTGGCCCTTAACTCTCAGGGCAGTGGTTTTGCTCCCATCTTCTTGCAGTTCTTAGACTGCGTGCACCAGGTAAGTCAGCGAGTTTAGAGTGATTTGACATGAAGAAAATGCTGTGCTGGGTACTTGCTGCCACAGCTCAGTCATGGGACATACTGGGAATGGAGAAGAGATCTGGCCAGCTTCTGAGATTGGTAGTAGTGAATTGGCTGTTGAGCTGGCCCCAAGTAAGGAAATCAGCACTCTAAGTTACCATCTCCACAGAAGGGAAGTACATGTTGGCATGGTCCCCAAGTGTGGACTAAACAGCAAAAGTCTCTCTGTATGGCATGCCCTGAAATGCCACGTGTGGTCTTCCCAGTCTGGGGGGCTCTACTACATGCATGGGCAGAAACAAGCCTTAGAGCTTTGAGAAAGGAATAGGGCCGGCAGCTAGGCTGACGAGATTGGGAGCAGGGCTTGTTCAATGAAGGAACCAAACTACAGCTGATAAAGAGGCTGGACTGTGTGTAGCCCATCAGATGCAGTGAGGGGAAGGAGAGTGCACAGTGCCCAGCTCTCCCATTTCCTAGTGTGGCAGTTAGCTCCCTTTGCTGAAGCCTTGCTCCCATTGGAATGCAGAGCACGGTGGCAGGAAGCTTCCACATGAAAGCACAGTTGGCCTAGAAGAGCAGCCCTGTTCCGTCTTCATCTCCACCCAGGAGATGCAGGTTCTCCCACATCAAAGATGGCAGTGAGCCCTTGAACGCCTACTGGGAGGAAAGATAAAATGGCTCTCAGAATTGAAAGTGGCCTCTCTGAAGAAGCCAGATTGGCATATGATTGTATTTTGTTGGTTTTGTTTTTGTTCTATTAATCATCTGCTTTTTAAAATAAGAGTTTTGTTGAACCATCATTTATATACAAATCACAAATTTAAATGTAAAGATTTTTTTAGGATATTCTCAAAATTGCAAGATTATTACCACAGTTTTAGACAGTTTTTAACCCCCAGCAGATGGTCAGTAATTAGCAGTGACTTTCCATCCCCTGCCCTGTACACACTTGGGAGCTATGTCTGTGTGATACCTCTCTTCTCTTTTTGGAAAAAAGCCCTGTGTCTTAGCCCACCTGCCCAGCAACATGTGAAGCAGTTGTAACAGGGGAGAACCTACACTTTGAAACTCTTTGCAAGAAATAGCATATGTTTGAACGGTAGCCTTTGCATTTGTACTCCTTTTGGCAAATAGATGGGGGAAATATTTGGGGGCAGTTGTGCTTACCTGAGACAGGAGAGAAATGCAGATCTCTTACCTCTTATTAGGTAGCCTTGAGGATTGGGGATTTGCTTTGTATCTTTTTTTTTTTAACGATTTATTTATTTATTTTATGTAAACACACCAGAAGAGGGCATCAGATCCCGTTACTGATGGTTGTGAGCCACCATGTGGTTGCTGGGATTTGAACTCAGGACCTCTGAAAGAGCAGCCAGTGCTCCTAACCACTGAGCCATCTCTCCAGCCCATGAAACTGTAACAGTAGGCGGGGAAATTCATTATTTTCCTTTAGTGGAGGAATATTTCAGAAGAAATAAAGTTTTTGCAGTTGAGTTAAGCTTAAATTAAATAAATTGCTAAATGTAGTAAATCTCTGCGTTCATCTTACCAAACTCTGTATAGCTAATCAATGCCTGTATGAATGTCACTCATAGTTGATGACAATATAAAGCATACTGTCCTCCCATAGGAGCATCATTAAACCCCACATACAATTCCCTTTCTTAGAGTGCAGGTCTTCTGTTTTACTATTGGCAGTGAGGCATGAGGGTGCAGTCTATAAGAGGTAACATGCGGTCTCTGAGTTCCTTAAGCAAAATTAATCCGTGTGGTGGTTTGAATAAAATTGGCCTCCATAGGCTCATAGGGAGTGGCACTATTAGGAGGTGTGAACTTGTCGGAGGAGGTAGGCTTTGTCAAATACTCAAGCCAGGTCTAGCGCAGCATTCACTTCCTGATGCCTGCCGGTCTGGGTGTAGAGCTCTCAGCTCTTTCTCCAGTACCATGTCTGCCTATGTTCTGCCATGCTTCCACCATGACAGCAATGGGCTAAACCTCTAAACTGTGAGCCAGCCCCAATTAACTGTTGTCCTTTATAAAAGTTGCTATGGTCTTGGTGTCTCTTCACAGCAATAAAACTCTAACTAAGACAATCAGTTTAATATAAACTGCAATGAGGTATAAGTTCTATGCCTGCTAGCTTTAGGATAAATTATAATCAATTAGGGTAAATTTTTAAAATCTCTCTGTTAAAGAAACCTGGCATAAAAGTTTAACCTTTTGAGACAGAGTTTCTTCTCTGCGTAGTCTTGCCTGTCCTGAAACTCATTCTGTAGACCAGGCTGCCATTGAACTCACAGAGATCCTCCTTCCTCTGCCTTCAGAGGGCTGGGATTATCAAAACAATCAAAGCTCGATTGTTTGCAGGTCAGAGCTTCATGACCAATACAGTGTGGTATTTGGGGTCTAAAGACTGGACTACTGTATCAGTCCTAGCTGTGTCATGCTAAAAAATTTAAGTGAAAAACATTTTTTAATGTGTCTGAACCTGCCTTTGACATAATAGCTCAGACATACTCTCCTGAGTGTAGACAAGCCGTGACAAAGGGCACGCATGGCCTTAACTGTGGTACTTTAGGACTTGACCACAATAGGCATCAACTTGGATGAATCAAATTCTTTTATCTCACAAAGAGATTGTTTATAACTGAAAACAGAGGACTCTAAGGAGTCTGTACTTAACGACTAGTGCTTCTGACTCTTGCTGACTTAATTATACAGTGGTGTTTCATCATCTCCTGCACACTGGTTCAAGGCATTAGAAAAAGCCTTCTCTGAATGTCTTTCAAGTAAATACTAGTGTTTTATATGCTCCTGACTTTTACCAAATAATTTTAATTAATGCTGTCTTTATACTTTTAGGTACACAAAACAGAAACAGACCTAACTACACTAAAAAAAAAAGTTCAAAATTTCACAGCCGTGAGCAAAACCTTCCCTGGATAGAATGTGCTCCCTGCTCGTTCTAGAATTTATAACACTGAATACAAAAGGCAATTCATGGACACGTTCCAAGATATGTCTATTAGTATTAACAAAGTTACAAAGAAAACAGATGAAGCACCATTCTTAAATTAGAAATCCCTCATCATATAAAAAGCCGTTGTTTATGCCAGTGTACCCAGGTGTCAGATGAAAAGTAATGCTACATCACGGTTTCATAACAGCAACATCTGCAATTTCGTTACTTGTAACAGTAATTGGCCTAACAAAATGATACTATGACAGGATGCTTCCTTTCCTTGAAATAACTGAGCCAAGTCTTTCAAAGAGAAAATATATCCAAAACATAAAAATGAAATTTTTACCTAAGTTTATTTTTAAAATGCAATACCAGGGCCAACAAAATGGCTCAGAGGCTAAAAGTGTTTCCCACCAGGCCTGAGAACCTGGGTGTAGTCCCAAGAACCCGTATGGTGAGTGAGTACCCACTCTATATGATGTCTCCTGACTCCACACCAACACTAGCACAAGGGCACCTGTTTTATGGGAGCCCAACAGAGATGACCACTCACACAGCAGTTTATAGTCAACTGAAGGCCTTTATTCCAGCTATCTGGGACTACACTCAGTCATTCAGAACCTAAGCAAACCCCAAACACTTAGAGTAGGAGATTTTATAAATCAAAAACCATATTCTGGTATCTCAGTCAGCAGTCGCAGGGGAGATCGTATGCAAGCAAGCAATTTAACAGAAGCTAAGGTAACCGTTTGCTGGAGGGGAAGGTCTGCTCAGGCAGGAAGTTGAACGGAAGCTAAATTAAGTTAGCCAGGGCATCTTGACCTCAGATCCCTAGAATAGAACTGGGTAGTTTTCTATGGGGTTCTCCACCACGGGGATCAAATTCTAATTAAACCTAACATGGCCTCATCCAGAGTACAAGATGACGGGATCTCTGCAGCGTACAACTCTGTCACATGTGCACAGACACACACTAAACAGATAACTGCTTTTAAAAACAAACAAAAGCTGTAGTGCCAAAGGGGAAAGTATATCTTCTCATTGTGTGTCACTTTGGGAACCCAGCAGTGCTGGCCGTGCCTTCAGAGTTTGTTCACATTGTGAATTGGCTCGCTCTGGCCTGAGGTGGTGCTGCTCCTCCTCACAGTTACTGTCCGCCAACACTGAAGGTCCTAACAAATGCAAAGGCTATTCTCCTGCTTCAGACCAGTCCCTTCCTTGTAACCATACCTGGGGAGCAGTAGGCTGCTCCCAGACATTGCTGAAGTTCATATATGTTTATTGGTAAATAGCTATAACTAATATGTATATTGGTAAATAGCTATAACTAATATGCATATTGGTAAATAGCTATAACTAATATGTATATTGGTAAATAGCTATAACTAATGGCTGCATGTAAATTCAAGAATGTTGCCTGCTGGGGTTGGGGATTTAGCCCAGTGGTAGAGCGCTTGCCTAGCAAGCGCAAGGCCCTGGGTTCGGTCCCCAGCTCCGAAAGAAAAAAAAAAAAAAAAGAATGTTGCCTGCTTCCTATACAACTGGAAACTGCTAAACTTCACATATGTCAAATGGCTTTAAAACAAAGCAATTTTCCATTGTCTTTTAATATCGTGAGCTTTAAAGCCTTATGTGAAAGGATAATACAAAATACACAGTCCTTCCTAAATCTTACTTTGTGTGGTCACGTTATTGTCAGCTGCTTACTGGTAACCAGTGTACCTTAGCCATACCCATCGGTCTCACATGGTGCTGCTGCACATAGAACTCCAGTTTGATGTCTCTTAACACCTGAAAGCAGAATCCAGGTTTGCTGACTTAGTCCCCTGGTGTGATACTCTCTGTGGTTTGAGTTGTTAGATTTTTATGGGTCTTTGTTACGTTTATAAAGAACATGGACAAAAATAATGACTATAAATTTATATTTCTCTAAATTCCATTTCAGATTCAATTCTTAGTTATAAGTGAAGCTAGCAGGTTCTTATCCAGATGGAAATTAAACTCAAATGCCTAATGCTCAGTCCTTTAGTCTGTACTTTGAATTGTTAGCAATATAAATGCGAAATTATTTTTTAAAGAGAATTCAGATGATACCTCAGAGAAACCTACAATTCAGTAGAATTAGTTTTCTGACTGGCATGCTTATAATTCCCAGCATGATATAATACAGGGTTAAATTGTTTGATGCACATGTGCCTTGATGCCCTGAAAATCTTGTGATCAATAATAAAAAATATTGATGAAGCCCCAAAGATGCTCTTCAAGATCAATAAAAATTGACGAACCCCTAGCTAGGCTGACCACATGGCAAAGAAGGAGGGATTAATTGATTACCCATGTTAGAAATGAGCATCACGATAGTTTATAGCAGTAACTACCAATGCTCCTCTTTGACTTGATCATTTCATTCTCAGCAGTTTACAAGAGAGATGAAAGCTTTACTCTACACACACACTTGCAACACACCTCTCCGTAACTTCTGTACATACAGTAGCCAAAACCATGGAGAGCTCCAGTCTACCAACAGGCGAATGAGTAAGGTGTGGGCTGTGGGTGCAGGGGAGTAGTAAGGTGTGGGCTGTGGGTGCAGTGGAGTACTGTCTGCAGGAAAGAATGGACAGATCACTAAGCAGCATGGAGCCACCTCAGATAACTATGCCTGGTGATGTCAGGCAGGCAGAGCCCAACCGTGTTAGTAAAGCAAGACAGTCTCTCCTTAGAAAGCCCCGATGCCTGCGACTTCATTTGTTAACAGGGAGCAAGTCAGTGGTTTCTTGGGGAGTTTTCAACGTTCTATTCTTCAGCATCATTAAATATCAGAAGAGTTAGGGAAGACTTCACACAGGTGTGTGTGACACGGGTGGGTTCTAAAGAGGACAGTCATTGAAAGAAGTGTCCCTCAAGCATTTTTGTGGAGTGAATTCTCTCACAGAGACCTGAACCTTTCTTCCTCTGGAAATGGTGACTTGGGGTGGCCTATGACTACTGAATGTTTGTTCCCATGTTTTGCCGGAGTAGTTTGTCCTTATATGATGGTGTAAAAATATAAAAATAAAAGAGTATAGTTGTCTTTTACCCCACTAGGTCCAGCACTGCGGTGCCCCAAGATATCTGCTAGCTATCTTAGTGGAAACACATCTCAACCGCACACTTTCCTACACTCAAACCCTCACATAAAAGAACACACAACACAATAATCTTAGATCCAATTGATAAGATATAATTGCCAACTTAAACATACAAAGCCCGGTACCATCCATCCCTAGGAACATTAATAACAACCTGTAAATACACAGAGCAGAATCTTAACATCACCTGCCATGGCTTCACACCCTCTCCTCTGTCCTTTCTCTTCCTTTCCGTTCCAGTCTCCTCCTCTTCCTTCAAACTTCTCTCCCTCCCATCCTTCCTTCTCCTCCAATGCAGGCCTCCTTCTATCCTGTACCTGCCCCTCACCTGTACTTTACAAATTCAATGGGGGGGTTTCTGGTGAAGTCACCTGAGTTCTGAGTATGTGACTAGGCAGCTGTCCTTGGGGCAGTGGAATTAGCATCAAAATACAGATAACTCCAGGGCAAACCACAACACTTGTAGGCTACTCCTTCTGAGCGTACTGCAGTTTCTGCCTCCCCAGGGTCTATCCTCATCTTCTCCTCTCCACTGTCTGGCTACACAACTATGAATCACCAGCTCTCCGTGTGTACACTAGTTCCATCCAGAATCTTGAACTAGAAAGCTTTGTATGACTTCAGAGGATGGTTGGGGAGGAACCCTGAAGTCTGAATGTTGCTTGAGAAGGGAATCAGAAGATCTGGATGAAGAGGGGTAGCTCCATGGTGCAGTGCCTGCCCGCTGTGTGAGAGCCCTGCATTCAGTTGTCAGTACCACCAAAAGGAAACAAAGGCCAGGCATGGTGGCGCACACCTTCAAGCTCACACTTGAGAGCCAGAAGCAGGCGGATCCATGAGTTTGAGAGCATCCTTCTCTGCATAGTGACTGGGACAGCCAGAGCTACAAAGTGAGGCCCTGTCTACTCAACCAAAAAAATAAAGGGGGGGGGCAAGCATTTGAATGAGAATTACTGTTATTATAACATAGTCAACAAGAACCTAACAAAGCAAGAGGGAACATTTTTTAATTTTCCATTACAGAAATGGAGGCAAGTATTACTTAATCTAATAACTTTTTTCTTATGACAAGGTTTCAGACTGAAGAGAAGGTGCTCTCTGACCACTGACTCCTCGTTACAACAATGAAGTTGCAAGTGGTTAAGAGCACATCTTGCTCTTCCTGAGACCTGAGTTCTGCTTCCAGAACCCGTGTCAGGTGGCTTGTAACCCTCGCTGCAGGGGAATCATGCATCTCTGACCTCTGGGCACTTGCACTCCTGTGTACATGCCCACACACACACACACACACACACACACACACACACACACACACACACACACACACACACACACACACAGACACACACACATAATTAAAATAGTAGAATTCTTTTTTAAAGACAGGGTCTCACTGTGTAGCCAGGAGCTTCCAAGTGATCCACCTCCCTAGTACTGGGATTAAAGGTGTGCGCCACCAGCCAGGCCAGAGGATCCTATTTCAATGTACAGTGATAATGCTATAAAATAATGTTATATGACTTGTTTTATTTAATTATAGCTTTAAACTTCCCAGTTATTCGTAGTCTTTCTAATTAGTTTTTATACTATAATCACAGGAAATTTATAGAGTCTAATTGCTATTTTTTCACTAATGAGAAAATTCATACTACAGATGGTTACAGTTCTAAAGGCTACACTCCCCAGTATTGAGAACATGTCCAGAAAGAGGCACTATTGTGTGCAGGCCCACTATGTATACTTCAGATGCTTTTAGCATACTTTCTGTTTTACTTAGCATTACTTAATAAGGTAAACATTTAATTCAATAAAAAAAATCAGTAAGAAAGTATTCTCTGTGTGTGTGTGTGTGTGTGTGTGAGAGAGAGAGAGAGAGAGAGAGAGAAGAGAGAGGAGAGAATATCACAGAAAACTAGGTATCTAACCAGATGATAAACTTTTTAAATGTTTATTTTTAATAGGTATTTTTGATACCTTCATACTTGAACACTGCATCTACATCACCCTCACCCCTCCAACCCCTTCAACCTGTCTTCCCTTCCCGGACTCATGATCTCTTAGTTATTGTTACACATGTACACCTGTGTGTGTATGCTAACATGTATGTGTATAGCTTACTGTGTTCCTTTAACTTTGTTTATATATACACATGTCAAGGGCTGACACCTTGGGATTTGACAGCCTCTGGAGAAGCTCATCCTGTCCCTCATTGACTGTCCCTCTCTCAGCAGCCACTGTCTACCTGGAACTCTTCATCTAGGGGTCCAGCTGTGTGGAGCTCCCATCTACAGTCGCTTGTCAGCTGGTGTTGTCAGCTGGTCTTGTTCACACGACCATATTCAGAGTTCCTTTCTCCTGTCTATCTAGAGGACACTGTATAACATAAAGCATCCAGACCTCTGGCTCATACAGTCTCATTAGTCCATTTGGGTGTGTTTTTACACTGTTTGCCACACAGTAGAAGCCACATGTTGTGTTAATTTATATTTGTCAGGTTTTTGACACAGTATAATGTTGCGAATGAAGCCAAACAATGCAGCATTCAAATTTGGGCCTAAAAGTGTATGGTGTTGCCTCCTCATGTAAAGTGAGAGCAACAAGGCCTGTCTTGTTGTAGAAATTATATAAGAAGTCCTAGTCTAGTGTCATGCATAGTAGGGACTCAAAAAACCTGCTCCTCCCCATCTCTATAGTGGTGGAGGTTCAAGCGTTTGTCAGATGGTGACCGGAGGTCTCCTCATCTCTCAGCTAAGCGTCCTAAGCACGGCTGTTACTTTTCTGTTGGATTCTTACTCTTTGTTTGTATATTTCAGGTTCACAACCAGTATCCAACTGAGTTTGAATTCAATCTCTATTACCTAAAGTTCTTGGCTTTCCATTATGTGTCTAATCGCTTTAAAACATTTCTCCTGGATTCAGACTATGAAAGACTAGAGCATGGTATGTATTTATATGGCCCTGTCCTATCTTTTTTGTTAGTTTTGCATGTTTTTAATGGAAACTTCAATGATGTAACTGATCCCAAGCAACTGAGTGTAGAGTGATCGGAGTTACTGCCCAGCTCCAGGCAGAAGTGCTCTCTTAGCTGTTAGTTACAGCAAGTACTTATTCTTGTCCTACCTTTATAAAGTTAAATATGGGAACTGTTAGAACTCTTAAGCACTGCCATTGTGCAGGAGACATGTTTAACTCATAGTATATCCGTTTTGTCCACTCTGATAGAAAGGACCTGTCCATGGTGGCAGTTTGGGTAACAGTTCATGCAAAAGCCTCTAAACCAAACAGACACTAAGGTAAATTCTAGAACCCCTGGTCACAGGCTATACTGTGGGAAAGTAAGAACCCTCTCTGGGCCCCGACCTCCTCATCTGTAGGATAGGGACAGTGGTAAGGTACAATGGGCCATAGTGCACAGGAGGAAGCAGTGAACAATGTCTCAGCGTATTGCTGTCATCTAAGAAGCACTTGAGGAATTGTAGACAGCACTCTCATATTAGTCTCTAATAGCTATGACCATGAAAAGGAGATTCTGAAAATCTATGACAGCAATTCCTCAGGGGTTGTTGTTAGGAAAACAGGGAAATATGCATGACAAGGAAGGAAGGAAGAAGAGAGAAGAGGAAAGGAAAGAAAAAGAAAAAGCAGCCAGCCCTTGTTCCAGGTGGCTTAGTCAGAAGAATGCTTGCCTGGTATGCCCAGAGCCCTTGGTCCCCTTATGTACATCGTGTAAACCAATATAGTGCTACATGCCTGTAATTCTAGAACTCAGAAGATGGGAAAATAAAGGAAAACAAAGTTGATGGTCTCTGTACATCATGTAACAGTATTTAGAAAGAAGACCTTTCATAATTAATTAAAGCTTTACCAGTGGTCTCTGTTTAAAAGCTGAAGTCAAGAAGTACTACTTCAAAAGCGTTGTTGAAATTGTCTATAATACTTCCTTTGGGTGAAGGAAAGAACCCTGGCCAGACCATTTATCCCTAGGCCTTTGTCACACATTATATCACAGCCAAAAACAGTCTCTAAAGCAGCATGTGGTGAGGAGGTAGTGAGCAGAGCTGGTGACAGCTCTGGATCTGCCCTTCAGCCAGCCTGGGTGCGACAGGCTCAGTCAGTGTTCACTGAAAGGTGTATCACATGCATATATGGCTGACAAGCTGGTCAGCCAATTACCTTCCTCCCATGCAGATGTGGCCGAGACCAAGATGCCTGCTGTACCAGATGAAGTCTCTAGTTACAGAAACACCAGAATCTGGTACAACTGTTCTCTGACCTGACTAGAATTAACTGGGGACATCCAGGCAGCACCTCCAGCCAGCTGAGTCAGAATGTGAGGGCGCGACCTGGGCAGCCAGAGCTTCTTAGAGCTTCCACCATGTTGACAAGACAGAGTGTTCCACTGACCCAGTAAGATAGCGTCAAAACCAAGACAGCAAGACAGTGGGTAACCAGCTTCCCCTCAGCTGCTGTCAGCCTGCCTGGAAACTGACCAGGGCTGGCTGTCCTGTCTGCGATCTAAAACAGATTAAACAGGAGATGAAAGGAACTGGATTAAGAGAGTGTTTTACCAAACATGTTGACAGGTGGCTGTGATTATTTGAAAGTGAAGTTATTTTCAGGCCCAGCAGTGGTGCAACACATCATTTAGTCTCCGCACTCAGGAGGCAGAGGCAGGAGGATCTCGATGAGTTTCCAGGCCAGGCTTGTCTACAAAGTGTGTTCTAGAACAGCCAATGCTATACACTGAGAAACCCTGTCTTGTGGGGTAAAAGGAAGGATGAATGAATAAATGAACTATTTTCATCCTGTGTCTTACATGTTTTTTATAAACCGCCAAACCTATTTGGAATCCTAGAATGTCATTACCACAGGATTCTCTGTCCAAACTGGCTCATACACCAGTCCAGTCTGGGTTGCCTAGTTGGAGTCTGTGCTTGCTGGGTAGACAAACCAATTGTGCATCCTATTCAGTCAAACTATATTAGTTACCAACAGCTTGAGAACCGTCCTCCTCTTCCTGCCACCACTGCTATACCTCGTTAGTCCTAACTCAAGGTTTCGTCAGGAAAGCCTCATCACCATGGCCACAGTCTCGAAAGAACAGTGTGTTACTGTTTTGGAATTGGACCTCAATAGGGCTGATGCTGTAAACATTTTTCAGAGTGTTCCTACATTTGTGTATTACTCTGAGACAGTCATCTGGGTACTGTAAAGCACAGAGTGCATTGTCTGTGGTCTCACCAGGTAGCCCCAAGATGGAAGGGGAGAGTGTGTCCTGAGAAACAGAGGCCTGTCTCTGGGTGCTTCTTCCCCTGGTAAAACCATGAGATGACTTTAACAATTCAACTTTAAACTCTTAAACGACTTGCATATGAGGGCGTGCGTCCCGAGAAATTCTGATACAATTGCTCTGAAACAAGACATGGGCGTTGGGATTTTTCAAATCTTGGCTTTTCTAATGTGATCGTGGTTGAGAACCACTGAGCAGGACTCTGCAGTTAAGAGAGAAAGAGAGGACAACAGAGCAGGAAGGAGACAGCCCCAGTCTTGGGTCCCACAGTTACAGGGGTTTTGTATGGCCAAGGGCCTAAGGCAGCCTCTTGTGGTATAAAGTTAACTCCACAGCATCATTCCCTGCAAAGCAAAGTAGCACTGCCTTTCCTGGATTGTCCTTGCCTCATCTGGCGTGTGTCTACCCCTCCCTCCCCATGGAAAACAAAAATACTCAGCAAGCATGGTGGCACACCACTGTAACCCCAGCGCTGGGAGGCAGAGGAAGCTGATCTCTTGGGGTTGAGAGCAAGTTCTAGGACAGCCAGAACTACAGAGAGACCATGGGGAGGGAGGGAGATACAAGAATCTAAGCTTATTTAGTCACTTAAGATAGAACACACCCTCTGCCATCCAGAGTCTCAGTGAATAGCATTTATAACCAAAAACATGCTTTAAATTACTTCATAATACGTTTTTTTAAAAAACAGAATTATGTTTTGAGCTAAGCCTCCTCAGTTGGCTGAGTCCATTTTCTATTAAGAAATGTGTGGCCTGTCTGCGGCTCCTCTGTGGCTGACATTCAGAGGCAGGCGTGCGTGGAGGGCCCCCGTGGCCCAAGCTTCATGCAGGATGGGCCAGCCTGCCCCTGGGTTTCTTAGCTTTTAAAGTCTCTGCACTTTCATTCCTACTTTCAGGAATGTAAGAAATACTTCACTTTTTCTTCTCCGTGTTTCATAACTTTAGAAAAAAACTTCACTTTTGTATTTTGGTTGATTTATTTTTAATTTACAGGAACTCTGTTTGATGACAAAGGTGACAAGCATGCCAAGAAAGGCGTCTGTATCTGGGAGTGCATTGACAAGATGCACAAGCGGAGCCCCGTTTTCTTCAATTACTTATACTCACCAGTGGAAATAGAGGTAGAGTTAAGAAATCATTTGTCTTTTCTAAATGTTTTATACAAAAGTTTCCCTTCATTTTAGTATATGTAAGCATTTGAGTGGGTTTTATCCCAAATGTATTTAAAAGTTTGAGACAGTATAAGTTTGGGTTGTAACAGAAATGGGAGACTATTCACTGAGTACTTGATGAAAGTCTAGTCCTTAGCACTTAGAAGGGATAATGTCAACACACTCAAAGCAAAGAGCTTTCCCTGTGTAGGATTAAAGGTGACACCAGGCCATAGCCGAGATTTTTTTAAATGCTTAAGTATATAATAAGCCTGAGGAAGAGCTGTAAGGAAAGCACTGACATTTGGACTCCAGCCCAGAGAACAGCATATCTAAGGGGCAGCAAGGCTTGGTCACATGCATCTGCATGACCTAGTCTCAAACCTGCAACAGGCAGGCTTCGCTGCCTAAAGTTAGAGCTGGTAACTCAGATCTCCGGAAGAACAACAAGTATTCACAATAGGTGAACCGACTCTAGCCCATACCTTCATCGTTTACTTATTCATGGGGCTCAGTGTGGGGCCCACGCCTCTGATCCAGGCACTTAAGTGATAGGAGCAGGAGGAATCATATGTTTAAAAAGAAATGCCAGCCTCTTCTACATTGTGAGTTCTAGGCCAACCTGAACTGCATGGCAAGACTTTGTTTCAAAGAAATCACCAAAAACTCATCACTGGATGGGAACAGTTTTATACAATACATGAAATACTTGGGGTCTGGGCAGATGTGATAAACGGAACTTCAGTGCTTAGGGAATGCAGATGTCCCTGCCCTGGCCCAAGCATTTAGAACTCTATCTGGCCTTTCTCCAGTGGGACCTTCAATAAGAAACCAAATGCTTGTTTTTAAGTGGTATCTTAGTTTGTGTATCATTGCTATGAAAGGACACCATGACCAAGACAACTCTTAGAAAGAAAGACATTTAATTGGGGCTGGCTTAGAGTTTCAGAGGTTCAGTCCATTATCAGCATGGCAGCACGCAGGCTGGAGAAGGAGCTGAGAGCTCTACATCTTGATCCAAACGCAGCCAGAAGGAGGCTCTCTTCCCCAGGCAGCCAGGAGGAGGGTCTCCTCCTTACTGGACAGCTTGAGCATAGGACCTCAAAGCCCACACCCACAGTGACTCACTTCCTCCAACAAGGACTAACCCTGCCACTTTGCTTGGGCCAAGCGTATTCAAACCACCACAGGTGGCTTCTCATCCTGTCCTTGCTCCACATTCCTGGCCTGCATCCAGCTATTCATCAGGCTACTTGCCAAGTCAGCCCAGCTCGCCAGTGCAGAGTGCCAAGGCCCAGAGCAATCAAGTAGCTGCTCGGCAAAGGATGAACAGTTTAGCTTTGTGACCTAGGGGATACAAAACATTCATGTAAGGCCAGGGTGGGAGGAGAAGGTTAAGCTGAGGTCTGTAAGCTGAGGGGACCATCTTCCCCTGTGCCACCACTTCCTATGAATAACACAAGGACCTTCTAGATCATTAGCAGGCTACATTTATTGGGGAAGGAAGGTTTTAACATGTTTTATTTGATGATTTATAAATATTTAGATGAATGCATATACACTCACCTGACACTCTGCAAATGTGAGGGGCTGCCTAGTAGTAGTACCAAGTATTTCAGGGTTGAGATGACGTTACAGTTCAGCATTTTCCTTCAACAGGCCCTGAAGCCTAATGTAAATGTCTCCAGCCTAAAGAAGTGGGATTACTACACAGAAGAGACCCTGTCTGCAGGTCCTTCATATGACTGGATGATGCTGACCCCCAAGCATTTTCCCTACGAGGAGTCAGATGTAGCTGGAGGAGCTGGGCCCCAGAGTCAGAGGAAAACAGTGTGGCCATGCTATGATGATGTGACCTGCAGCCAGCCAGATGCCCTCACAAGACTTTTCAGTGTAAGTCAGCCATGTATAGACACACCTACAGTACAAGAGCAGCTTAAACTAACTTGCATACTTATGTCTGTCATGGGCCCCTTAACTCTGGGCTGTGTCACAGATGGCATTCTGAGTCTGAAGAACCCAGCCTTGATCTCATGCTGCAGTGCACATCACACCACACTGTTGGCAGAGGCACCCATAAAAGTGACTTTGCAGAGCTACAGGGAAGCAGCTGAGAGAACGGCCATTTTCCTGGGCTGCCTGAGGTAGCTGCAGGCAGTAGCTTGCACAGTGCTTTCCTGCCCTTGGATAGAACTATGGAGAAATAGCTGATGGTCTGGTGGGACACTTTATGCAGGCACATCTGGAGCGGAGCCATCCTGGCAGTCGCCATCCAGGAGCAGCCTTGTGTTCTGATGCGCGTCAGGCAGTTCCTGAAGAGCCCTCTCTGTTTGCAAGCCAGGAAGAATATGTTGCTGTGATGGCTGTCTCAGGCCCCTGTCAGAGGAAAATCATTTTCATAAGAATCTCTTGGTTTATTCTTTTGCACATCTGGTTTGAGTCTCCAAAGTTGAGGGGCTCCTCTCTCTCATTAGGGTTGGGACATGGGCCCACAGCTGGCCTTTAGCTGTGGTCATCGGATTTCCTACAGGCTGTCTAAGAGCGAAGGTGTTTGAGACACACACTACATTTCTTACTATTTAAGTCAATCTGTTCAAAAAACGCTGCTGAGGCCTAATAAATCCTGAAACCCAGCTACACTCTGGCCACACTGCTCATCTGGGCCTGCTACAAAGGAAACCTGTGCCTCTGGGTACATCCTGACCGTCTGTGAAATATTGTTCTGTCAAAACTATCTTTTTCATTTCTCTGCAGGAAATTGAAAAATTGGAGCATAAATTGAATCAAACTCCTGAGAAATGGCACCAGCTATGGGAAAAAATTACCATGGACCTCAAGGAAGAGCCAAGAACAGATCACGTGAGTTTGCAAAGGACCCTGAGCCTGGAGGGTTCTAGGTCAGATGGAGCCCGCAACTTACAACCCAGCCGTGCTTGTGGCCAGCGAAAATGGTAGAAAGAGAGGTCATGCCCTGGGGGCCCAGATGACCAAATGCTTCCTGAATGTCTCATCCCCACAGTGACATAATGCACATGTTTCAAGCACTGAGTCCAGGGGAAATTACTGGGTTCTCTATCTCGGTGCCACTGTGGTCTCTGTTGACCTACCACAAGGGACAGGGAATGCCAAGCCCATGGTCGCTCCAGAGAAACAAGCAAAGAGGAAGTAATCTAAGATGACAGCTTATGCTACTTTCTGTTTCCCGCACTTCCTTTTCTGTTTGCTTTCTGTTTCTTGTACCCCGTTT
This sequence comes from Rattus rattus, assembly GCF_011064425.1. Lineage (NCBI taxonomy): Eukaryota > Metazoa > Chordata > Mammalia > Rodentia > Muridae > Rattus > Rattus rattus. The sequence continues at coordinate 91,141,362 of NC_046155.1, forward strand.
TCCTATTTCTGCTATTAGAAATGTTTATCAAGCACGCATGCCCAAGGGACTGGGCCTATGCAGTTCACAGTGAGTGTGGTTTGTACCTTAGCATGAAGAGGAAGGCAGAGGAATCTCACAGTTCCTAACTGGCAGGGCCACCACTCAAACCCACAGTAGAACAACTCCCAGCCCAGCACAGGGAAGTGAGGAGCCACGGATGTTCTGAAAAGCAAGATTAGTGCAGTGAGAAGACAGCCCATGATAAAAGGGCCTCCTCTGCACGCGCCTTTCCTTCAGCCTTACCTCCCACCACTGCTCAGGAACTTTGCCACTTGGACATAAAGCATCATCAGCCAGAAATAATATACTGTTTCTAGATTTTTATGAAAGTAATATGTATTTTTAAAGTAACAGTACATAGAAGGCTATCAAAAGATGTATAAGCTAGAAATAAGAGATGTACTGTATGTGATGTTTTAAAGCCTGCCTTGTTGGCATACATGCCATCCATTTGTGTCATTTTGGCAGCTGTCTAACTGCATCATAAAGGAGTAACAGTTGTTGGGCTGGTTTGCTTGCTTACCAGTCCCCATATAATAAATATTTAGTTTATTTCTACTTTCCATACCCAAAACAAAAAGACAAACACAGGATAAATGTGTTTGTACACATGTTGACTCACTAATGAGTTTTTACTCTGAGATACATTTATATGAGTGAAATTATCAGGCTAGTCTCTTAGAGCCACTAGGAAACTTTCCAGCTCCTGTTCTGTCTTTTTCAGTCCCTAAGGCACTCGTCAAGGTCCCCAGGAATTGCATCTACCAATGTGCCTTCCTATCAGAAGAGGCCTGCGCTGCACCGCAGCCCGACAGAGGATCAAAGTACCACCACCGCCCCGTCCAATGGCGTAGAGCACAGGGCGGCCACCCTTTACAGCCAGTACACATCCAAGAACGACGAGAACAGGTGACGAAGCTGGATCCCTAAGCCACAACTGTTAGCCTAAGGAAGCCCTATGCAAACCGCCTTTGCAGACTCAAATGGATTCGCTTTCATTCTTCGGGTTTTATCTTTCTTAACTGCTTCATTTAAATGGTTCTGTGAGGGACCGAGATTTGAGAGAATGTGTGTCAGGAAACATTTTTTCAATAGTATGTATCACCAATCCTACTCATCTTGGCTGAGAGAAAAGAATTCACCCACATAAATTAGGGATGCCAAGGGCATGCTAGTGTCTCTCATGACATTGTCTTCAGACTTCTGTCTCCAACTCCCGTTTCCCTCAGTGTTACAGAATTCCTTGCAAAGCAGAAAGTGTGGAAACCAAGAATTCCTAACCAGGGGAGTGTTGACCCCATCAAACAGTCAGCTTCTCCCCAAAGGGATAGGGACTGACTCCAAGGAGAGCTTTGACTAGGGAGACAGAAACCTGACAAACAAAAGACAGCATTCTTGGGTTTTTCTTTTTTCTTTTCTTTTTCTTTTTCTTTTTTGTCTTTTTTTTTAAAATTGGGGTTTTTTTTAATTTATTTACATTTCAAATGTTATCCCCTTTCCCCCTCCCTCTGCTTCTTTGAGGGTGTTCCCCCACCCATCCACCCACCCCTTCCCGCCCTACACTGGGTCCAGCCATGGCAGGACCCGGGGCTTGTCCTTCTATTGGTGCCCAACAAGGCCACCCTCTGCTACATAGGCTGCTGGGGCCATGGGTCTGTCCATGTGTACTCTCTGGACGGTGGTTTAGTGCCTGGGAGCTCTGGTTGGTTGGTATTGCTGTTCTTATGGGGTTGCAAACCCCTTCAGCTCCTTCAGTCCTTCCTCTAACTCCTCCAATGAGGAGTTCTCAGTTCAGTGGTTTGGCTGCAGGAGTCCGTCTCTAAGCTGTTTTTGTTTTCCTCTAGGTCCTTTGAAGGAACATTATACAAAAGAGGGGCCTTGCTGAAGGGGTGGAAACCCCGCTGGTTTGTCTTAGATGTAACCAAACACCAGGTAAGGCCTAAGACCCTGCTCCGCCACGCTCGACCCAGCCCCTGCCTGTGTTGCTCACTCAGGGCCGCCTCACCTGTGCAGATGGTGGCTCTTCCAAAGCCCCACATGCCCAAGCCTGGTAGTAATCTTTGGAAGGAAGTTTTACAGCAGCCTCTACCTGGAGCACAGCTAAGGCAGAGCAGTTGAGCCCAGTGTGCTCAGAGCACTGGAACTCTTAATACATAAAGGTCTCCTCTCAGCCTGCAGGTCTGAAAGCATCTGGGAGCTTTAACCTGGTGCATGAATGTAGGAGCTTGTGCTGCCCCTCCCCTCCAGGGTGCAGCTGCCCTTCATCCCTGCTGCATTTATGACTGCATTTACTCAACAGTTACTGCACCCACCTCACTGCACTGGTTATTAAGCAGGGACTATTCTTCAAAGATGGGAGCCCTGGGAGGGAATGTGCCCATGCAGTGCTGAGATTCACAGCAGACTAGGCTAGACCTTCCTTAGGACATGTCATGCTTTAGCTATTGCCCTAACTCCCATCATGCCCTTTGTTCCTGTGCTCTCTCCCCATCTGCCCCATAGCACCCTTCATTAGCAAGAGCAGTGAAGCCTCTGATTCAGGCTAACTTGTTTGTGGTCAGAATGCAGTGTCAGGAAGGACCTCAACTGTGGGACAGCTTCAGGTACACCCCTTCCAGGTCCAGGCTGGTCTGGGGCCACCTTTTCCTCTGGTTGAAGTGCTTTCTCGGTTTTTTGTTTGTTGATCCGTATGAAGACTGGTGAGATTTTTCAAATATACAAACAGAAGCCCTTTTTAGAGCTGCATTTTAAGGTAGCAGTGTCCCCTGAAATCATAGAACCTTCACTGGGTAGAAAAGTTCCATTAAACCACTAAATATAACATAGGAAAAATCACGATTTTACTGTAATTTAAAATTACATCAAATTACACTTGTATTCTTACCAATCTTCTGGATTTCTTTAGCACGGAAAGTATACGGTTTCTCCATTTAGTCCTGCTGACACTGTGCCTGGGGTGGGGGCGAGGCATGAGCCACAGTGATGGAAACACCGATCACATTGCCACCATGCATACTGGGATCCTGACTGGGCCAGGAAGGCCTTCACCAGCAAGCTTTTAAAATACTTCATCATTCCTTCTTATTCCAAAGTAATTCATGGTTGTTGTGCCAAACTTAAACATCTCCAAGAGCTGGCAGCTGGGAGCTGTTTGTGATGTCCCTTGGCACCATTGTAGACTGCATTCTTCTCCACCCAACTTGCTGCTGCTTTCAAAGCCGTCCCTCTCCTTTGTCCGTCTCATGCTATGCGGTCACTTAGAGCCTGGAAAGCAGAGGTGGGAGGGGCTGCACACGCATCACGCGTCCTTCACTTTAGCAGCAGCACGAAGTTCTTTCTAAGGAGGTTTCCCACAAGGAAACTACAGTGGGAGTCCTCACTGACCTGAGTAGTCCTCAGTTGGAGTAAAGACTGACTCCTCATTTGTTGGTCGAGGCTGGGGAGACCCCGGCTGTCTGTAGCTCAGTGATGTTTCTTGTGTGACTTGCATTTGAGATCCTTTGACCTTTTCAGATTGAGATCAGCATCCAGGAATTCCTCTTGGTTATTTGTTTTGTTTTTGGAGACAGGGTTTCTCTGTGTAACAGCCCTGGCTGTCCTGGAACTCACTTTGAGGACCAGGCTGACCTTGAACTCAGAGATCTGCCTGTGCCTCTCAGGTGATGGGATTAAAGGTGTGTACAAGAGGCAGCCAGTGTTGTTAACGCCAGAGTGTTCCTCCATGCGGTCAGCACCAACAAGCAGGGTGCAGAGGAATGGGGTCAGACAGTCTGGAAAGCCATGTCACTTCCCCTCTGTGTCCTGTCTCTCTTTTCGGTCCAAGCTTCGATACTATGACTCGGGGGAAGACACCAGCTGTAAAGGCCACATTGACCTGGCTGAGGTAGAAATGGTCATCCCTGCCGGCCCCAGCATGGGAGCCCCAAAGTACACAAGTGACAAGGCTTTCTTTGATGTAAGTTCCTCTTTCCTGTCCTGCATGTCTCTCCGTGGCCTCCAAACACTATAGGGCCCAAGGAGTTGTAGTCACTAAAAAGAGAATTAAGGCTGTGGGTGAGTGGCAATGAATTCCCATGACTTTCCTGTATCACACTGCCCCGGCAGTGTCCCCTCCTCTGCCTCTACCACAGCACTGTCACTGCCCGTAGTCACCAGAGTGAGGGAAGGACAGCCAGGTGGGGTGGACAAGAGGGTGGGCAAGGACAAACACAAGGAGAGCCGACATCATCCCAGAGTTGCCTTTGATGATGGGGACGGGGTCCCAGGACCAGCTGGTGCCTCTGGCCTCTTACACAGCACCAAAGCAAGAAGAGTGTGTAAAGGCTCTCTGGGGAACTGGCCCACCCCCTTTTTCAAGTGGAGCCATGACAGAAACCCAGAGCCAGGGAACAGCACTGTAGCCTGTAGAGGGGTGGCGAATGTCACCTTCATCAAACTGTCTTCATGTTAAGGACTAGTCAGGGACTAGAGAGATAAGTCATCTGTCACATGGCCCTTGAGACACCCAGAGACCCACTCATGGCCTTAAAAGCAGCAGTTCTGTCTGTCCAGGATGGGACTAGTTTGCTGCTCTCCCAAAGCCAGAGCAGTCCTGCTTTATATCCGCCCTCCTGTCGTTTGGTTCTGTAGCTCAAGACCAGCAAGCGAGTGTACAACTTCTGTGCCCAGGACGGGCAGAGCGCCCAGCAGTGGATGGACAGGATCCAGAGCTGCATCTCCGATGCCTGATGCCCGTGACCACACAAGCACGAGAGGCAGAGGAGCAGCCTCATCTGCCTGACAGACAGGGCGATGGGGTTACCCTGTCCCCTCCTGAAGCAATCGCCTTGTCACACAGGTCTGGGAAGGAGCCCTGGCCCTCTCCCTGCCCTGTGCATCCCCACAGGATTTAAGTGGCTGGGGCTCAGAGATGCCTCCGGACGTGCTGCTGCCACCTCCTAGGCAAGGTGGCTCCCCCGCCTGAGTCCTCAGTGAAGGCCATAACGTCCTTTGAGAACTTTTGACAACAGAAATCCAAACCTCCAAAGGTCACCGTGCGTCTGCAGGCGTCTCCCATTAGACACACCTGCTTTTACTGCCTGATCTTCGAGAAGCTCAGTTCCCTGGTGCTGCCAAAGGGTGCTTTCCTGGGCCCTGCCCGGGAGCTTCACTCCTCAGTGGCAGGCAGAGAGGGTTGCAACAGTGGCACAGTATGACCTGGGTCAGTGCAGCAAACACTGCTTCAAACCCCCAGGCTCTGAGGACACAGCACCTGGGTCCCCTGTTCCTGACAGCTTTCTGTAAAGTAACAAGCAGGAGCAAAGAGTGCAACCCCACAGAACACTAGCACTGAACTAACCAGGAACCAGTTGGATAAACAGACCAGCTGCTGCCAGCACAAGTGGGACAAGGCCAGACAACCAGATGGCACTGCTGGTGAGAAGAGCTGCTCTCACAGTCTCCCAACTACGACAACCTTGTTTTCCTAAGGCTGAAACTCAAGGGCGCTGTTCCCCTGTGGTGAGCCTGAGCGGCTGCAGCTGCCACTGGGCCCCGTGGCTTGGTCAGTGTGTCTGTCTGTGAAATGTTAATATGTTAGATACAAACTAATATTTCAAAATATGTATATATGATTTCTACATAATGATTTTTCAGATAGCCTGCTTATAATTTAATATAAAAATAACTAAACTGATTCATAAGATTTTAGTAATAAAAGGTTGTTTCCTTTTTAAATAAAAAACTACTTTGTAGATTAAAATAAAATTTTCAAATTAAAAGTTATCAACACACTAGAAAATAGAACTGTATTAATATATAAGAAATTGGGAAATAAAAATGAAGGAGTTTTTTATCATTCATTTTATAAATTTGCCACCTGTGGAAATGGTTTTTGCACATTATTTGTATTTTCTTTGTATATGAAATAATTTTTGTAAGCTCTGGAGTCATTGTGCTTTCAGCTCTTTGTGGCTGCGCCCTCTACTGCTTTTGTAACTGGATTCTTTGAACTCCATGACGGCATTGTGTGCCGGATACGCACTAACCACCCAGAATTAAATGTATTTCTTAAGAAAAAGAAGCTGTCGAGTGCCGTGAGGTCGGTTCGCTCTGCACTGTGCACTTCTCAGGAGACCGTGGGGCCAAGGCTCCATCTAAACTGTGACCATATGGGCCTCGGAAGCAGCAGAGGCTGCACCGCAGCCATGAGCCTCTGGGTCCCCCTCACATAGTTTTGCAGCATTAGGGAAAGTCGCAGGTGTCCTCTGCTGCCTCTCCTGGGCCACAGTTCCCCTAGTGTATGACAGATCAGAATGATTTCAGGCAGAAGACACTGAAGTCTTGGGGGTCACAGTTGAGGGGACATTTGTGCAACAGTCTTTGGAGTTTATCGTCTCACACAGCTGAAAGGAATGCTGGTCTCTGGGTCAGCCAGGAGCGTCAGCACCTTGAACGAGACAGTGCCTCCCCAGTGGCCAGCCTAGGACCTGCACAGTGCCACACTGTGTCCCTGAAACTCAGGAGAGAAACTGGAGTGGGGGCCAAGCAGGTTCTGCGCTCACAGCATTGAGCTGTTCTCCATGGCTGCAGTCAGAACTAAAGGGGGAGCCACGGCTGTGTCTGGCCCTACTGTGGCTCTGGAGAGGTGCAGTTGTGGGGCTAGCACAGGTCCCATGGCCAAGTCCTGTATCCTCTCTGGTCCCTACTCACTGTCCCTGTTCAGCGCTCACTGTTGACAACTGGTTCCCTCCATGGAAGCTGGCATCTTTAGTGACTTGGTCATGACTTAGGAGTTGTTGAGTGATGCCACCATCGGATGAAAATGTCGTGAGAGCCCCAGGTGAAAGCAGGGGAAGCCCTCGCAGGAGTGGAGGTGTGGGCCGTCACATGTAGCCCATGGTTAATGGCTCTTTATATAACCCACATTCAAAATGCTATTTCAAAGTCATCGATACAAAACTCATCTCCCGGTGGTTCCTACTAAATCCTCAGAATCCAGGGTGTACTTTACACATACGTCTCAGCTTGGACTGGTGCTGTCTTTTCTTAGATATCAGTTCTGATATGCAAATTGCATGTCATTTTTCCACACAGTCCTATACCAAGTGGCTTGTCCAACAATTCAGTTCGGTTTTGATAGTAACTGCCTAGAGACGGCACGGTCTGGTGGGTGCATGAGACCAACGACACATCCGTATGCTCCCAAGCCGCCTCCTTACACTCAAGAGTTTGCTAGAGCAAATCACTGAAAGACGCATCTGCCAGTTTATCCTAAGAGAACAAACCCAGGAGGACCATAGCTCAGCAGCCTGGCGGCCAGTCGGCCCTGACCCCCTAATCTGACTGTTGAAGGGTTCAGTAATTCAGCCACATGACCACCCCACCCCTGAAATGAGAGGAGAGACTGAAAATTCCTACCCTCTCTTTTCCTGCCACACCTTTTTAGTGAGGAGCCCCCGTCCCAAAGCTACCTAGCAGTTCTGCCCTACATTGTCCCTTAGTATGAATGCAGACATGGTGGAAAAGGGTTCGTTACAGATAACTAGGCCCTCCTGTCACTCAGGATAGCGGCCATGTGGCGTCTGTTCGCACAGCCCTGTGTATTGAATCCTTACACTTCCACAGTCCTGCTCCTGCTGCTGTACCAGATCATGCAGTCGAGGCTGTACCTGTTCACAGCACAGCTGATACCAGGACGGCAGCAAGACACTTGGGTTGCCGTCTTTTAATTAATTGTATGACCTTGAGCCAATCCCTTAATTCTGCTGGGCTTTGACCTATGACATAAAGGTGCATGAGGCCCAAGACGGTTGCTCATTTGTAGATGAGGCCCTGGGTTCGGTCTACACAGATTCCAAATGCAAACTTAAACCGAAGTTTAAAAGAACTACTGAAAAGAAACGAATCATCTTGTTACAATGGGGATTTCAAAGGCAGGGATGCTGCTTGGTGACAGCATGTGCTGAGCATGCGAACACCCTGGCTCCCATCCCCAGCACCAAAGCAAATAGAAAAGGTTCTAACTGAATGTGTCTGGGGCGGGGCTGCCATACAAGAGTGTAGCAGGCACGCTGTCTCTATCCTCAGAAGCAGATACCATCGAGGGGACACACAGAAAGAGCCAAAAAGCCACAATGCAAACCAAACCTTTGGTTCTTCTTCCAGAGACACTGGCCAATTCTGAGCATAGCTTGTTCTTCCTATTTGCACAGTCTAAGTTAGCCAGACATCCCATGACCAAGTTCCAGAGACCTATTGAATGCCCATTCCAAGGGCGCGGGTCCCTCCCAGTGTGGTACTGGGCCAGGAGCATTACAGGAATGAGAGCAGCTGAGTCAGTGAAGCTTGTCCTCACTCTGAACGGCTAGTGCCCAAACCCAGTAGACAAGAGGAACTACTGAATGCCCAATGAACTGAGTTTTGACACTGTTGCCTTGACCATGGGGGTGTTCAGCGGTGGCAGATCTTGCTACCATATTGGGCATTCAAGGGGGGGGGGGCACGTCTATGTTCATGGCCTTCCAGTCATGTGCTAGTTAGAGTACTGAGTCATTTGCAGGCAGTGACAAGGACGGGCACCTGTGACCTGTACACATCACCCCCATCTGTTTACTCACGGCCTGTTCTATCTTGGGTGCTTTCTGAGGGCATTAATATGTAGTACAAAACCCACGTGCTAGCCAGATGGTAGTGGTACACGCCCTTAATCCCAGCACTAGGGAGGCAGAGGCAGGCAGATCTTTGAGTCTGAGGTCAGCCTGGACTACAGAGCTAGTTCCAGTTTAGGCAAGGCTATACAAAGCAAACCTGTTGGGGGCGGTGGAGAGGCCATGTCTGCTCCCACATAGATACCTAGCCACACAAGTCTCCCCACCCCATCTCACCTCTTATTCCCTTACTGACCAAATATCCCAAATATCCCAAGTATATGTATACCATCATAGTTAAGGCAGCAGACTGACAACTCAGGAGGAGTTGGTTTCTCGGATTGCCAACAGATGGACCATGATAATGCTTTGATAAGGTCAACGCACGCTCCCTTTGCTAGCCTTTGACATGTGTTATGGGCTGCTGCCCTTCCCTGTAAACACACAAATAAACAGCTATATATCAGGCCCTGCCTTAAATGGAATGAACTAGAAAATATCCTGAGTGAGGTTACTCAATCACAGAAAAACACACTTGGTATGCACTCATTGATAAGTGGATATTAGCCAAAAAGCTCAAATTCCCAAGATGCAATCCACAGACCACAGGAAGCTCAAGAAGAAGGATGACCAAAATGCAGATGCTCCCACTCCTTCTTAAAGGGGAAAAATATTCATAGGAGGGGATATGGAAGCAAAGTTTAGAGCAGAGACTCAAGGAATGGCCATTCAGAGCCTGCCCCACATGTGGCCCATATTTATACAGCCACCAAAACTAGATAAGATTGATGAAGCTAAGAAGTGCATGCTGACAGGAACCGGATATAGATCTCTCCTGAGAGACACATCCAGAGCATGTCCAATACAGAGGTCAATGCTAGCAGCAAATCACTGAACTGAGAACAGAACCCCCTTGGGGGGAATTAGAGGAAGGACTGAAAGAGCTGAAGAGACTTGCAACCCCGTAAGAACAACAATGCCAACCAACCAGAGCTTCCAGGGACTAAACCACTACCAAAGGACTATACATGGACTGGCCCGGGGCTCCAACTGCGTATGTAGCAGAGAATAGCCTTGTTGGGGCACCAGTGGAAGGGAAAGCCCTTGGTCCTGCCAAGGTTGGACCCCCAGTGCAGGGGAATGTCAGGGGGGTTGATGGGGTCACCCATATGGAAGAGGGGAAGAGGAGGGGGGGCTTATGGACAGGAAACTGGGAAAGGGAATAACATTTGAAATACAAATTAAAAAAAAAATCTAAAAAAATTTTTTTAAAAAGGCCCAGCCTTAGTTACACTGAGGCAAGCCACTTAAGGGTGGAGGGGTTTCCTTTGGCTCCTGGCTGGACGGCACTGTCTGCTGTGCGGGGAAAGTGTGATAGCGGGGGGTTACAGATGGCTGGTCACTGTGCACCCAGCCCGGGAGCAGGGAAGGATGCGGACGCTCGGCCTGCCTCCCCCTTTTAACTCATCCTGGGACTCTAGCCAGGGACTGGGGTCACCACACTCAGAATGAACCTTAGAGCCATAGTTGAATCTCTGTGGAACTGCACAGACACACTCAGAAGCTTGTTTCCATGACTGCTTAAACCCCATCAAGTTGGCTGTAGACCTGAGCAGACCATCATAGCCCCTATTACGGTTTGCGTAAGGAGCTTCCGCAAGGCCTGTGTACTGAAGGCTCACTCCTCAGTCTCTAGTCTGTTACACGCCAGGGCACGAGATCCGTCGATGTCACTGAGTGATGCCCACATTGGTGCAGACTCCCAGAGAACGAGCCATCTCTGGCTACCCACTGGGAGCACTCACATGCCCAGGGTGCCGCCTTTCAGCCCCTTTAACTGAACACCTCAAAAACCTAAATTCAGGTGGGCCAGGCCTGGCCCCAGCCAGTTCACTGTCACTATTCTCTCAGAGTGTAGTCTTATTCATTTATCAGACCTAGCAATGTCTCCAGATTATTCTAGAATTCAGCATCTAATCCTTAGCAAGCCAAAGGGTAACTGGAGATGCCTTTGCCTTAAGAGTTGAGGCCTCGGTTACTGTCACCACAGGACACAGCTCTCAGCAGGATGGTTGCTGCCTATAGCTTAGGCCAGAGAGGTCATGGTACCAGTGTCCCCAGGGACATGAACGCCTAATTCTCACTGGTGACAGAGCCATAGAGCCACCCGCCTCACCCCTCCCCCACCCCTTCAGCTGCTGCTCAGTGGCCTCTGGTCCTGCACTGCAGCAGACATGGTTTCTTTATAAGCCACCACAGGGACCTCCAGTCTTCACACCTTTATGGCCAGCTTATGTTATTGACAGACAGAGCGCCATAGTCCATGGTAACCGGCAAGTCCTTCAAAAACCATCCATCCATCCCCACCGTCATAGATGCCTCAAATGCTGAACCTGCTACAGCATCCTCTCCTAGGGGAGACTTTTCCCAGCCACCTCTCGTGATCTCTGTGGATCTGTTGGAGCTCTCCCAACCCCACCCACACATTTAGACCACTTGGACCATTTTAGATCCCCCAAGAAGCAGACACCCAACTGGGATCTGATACACAAGAGATTTATTTCTAGGGAAATGGCTATGATGGACAAGAACAATGGAAGGCCATGACCAGGACGCAGGTGTGACCCCATGAGGCACACAGGGAAGGCAGGAAGGCTATATGGAGAACCACCAGGCTCTAGGAATATACCTTCTATAGAGCCATTTGCAAGCTGTGACAACCACATGGAGTTGGGACGTAGCTCAGTTGGTAACGTGCTTGCCCAGCATGGGTCCGATCCCCAGCACCACAGACCTATGACCCCCGCACTGGTTGTGGGAGAATCAGAAATTTTTAGTCATTCTCAGCTACATAGGAAGTTAGGGCCAGCCTGGACTAACTACATAAGAACCATCTAAAAAAAAAATAACAATTGTCATAAAATTCTGCATCTTCCAAGAATGGAAATCCTTAGTAACCGGCAGGAGCAACCCATAGCCACCGTGATGCTCCTCAGAGCAGTCGGGCCACTGGACAGCGGCACTCAGCTCACCAGAGAGGGAACCGCCAGCAACATAGAGACTTAGCTCTTTTGGAGCACTCTACCCAGAGGAAAAAGTGGCAGCACCTGTGTACACAGATGCTTCTGACTGTGGGCAGTTAACCCCTCGTTTCTCTGAATGAGGATTGGCTTCACTTAGAAGTGAGGAATAAAAACTGAAAAGGGGGTCTGACTCAGTGATGAAAAAGGAGCCCCAGGAGCCTGAGGACCTGAGTTCAATCCCTAAGGGAACGGACTCCCCAAGTGGTTCTCTGGCCTCCACACGTGTGCTGTGGGGCTCAGGTATTCATGTAACACACATACACACACACACACATACACGCACATGCACATGCACACACACATGTGCACACACAAAATACAATAAAAATTGTATTGTAAAAACTGCAGGGGTTGGGGATTTAGCTCAGTGGTAGAGCGCTTGCCTAGCAATTGCAAGGCCCTGGGTTCAGTCCTCAGCTCCAAAAAAACCAAAAAAACCTGCAACAGCCAAGAGGTGACAGCACACCTTTGATCCCAGCACTCAGGAGGCAGAGGCAGGCAGATCTCTATGAGTTCAAGGCCAGCCTGGTCTACAGACCAAGCTCCAGGATAGCTAGGGCTGTTCTACAAAGACACCCTATCTCGAAAACAAAAACAAAAACAAACAAACAAAAAACTTGAATCCATATATGGCTCCTCTTAACAATGGTTTGACTGGGTTGGTTTGTTTTTTACTTTACAATAATGCAGAATACAAATTCAGTAGAAACCATAGTTCAGATCTTGACCTTACATCTTTTCCCAGGATAAAGGCCTATCAGATCCTTCTCCTGTAGGGCAGAAGAGTAGGACACCAAAGCCGGTGCATTGTCTGCCCATCACCCAACAGCATCCATTTACTAGTGCTGTCAGGCCACTTAGTGGCTACAGTGGGCCTCGGAGAGAGATCATAGGCCACCCCAGGGTCACCCTCTCTTGCTGAAGTCCCCAGGCAGGCCCCATTCCCAAGGGGCCGCCACTGATGTCCAGCAGTGTGCTGGGCGCTGGGTTGCTAAACAAGGGCCATGCAGTCCACACATCTTCATCTGACCCTAGTGTCTACTTAGGGTGGATTAAACAGAAAAGACCCCGGAGCCAAGGGAAGTCTGTGTATGCAATTCTACACCTACTAAGCTCAAACTGAGAGCTCGGTGGGGTTTAGCCGGCTGCACAGTGACATCAGGACCTGCTGGTCCCCAGCTCTCCTCGGCGATCTACAGTTTAGGATTCAAGAAACTCATACTGTAAGGTCAAGGTCAACCACTTGTGTGACAGCACAAAAATGGCCTCCACACTCTAATCCCCAGGATGTGACCCGTTGTACCCATGGTAGAGGATGAAGTAAGGTTGCAGGTTGGCTGACTGACCAGTGGGGGATACGCTGGGCCGTGCTAGCAGAAAGACGCAGGCAGCCACCGAGAGCCCTGGAGATGGAAAGAAGCCGCGAGCAGGGAGCACACACCCTCCAGAAGCGCACAGTACCATGCTGCCTCTAGTCGCTTGCCATAGCGTCATGAAGCTACTCATGCGCCATCAGACAGGAGCTGAGGATGTGAGGAGGGAGGAGCCCTGGACGAGGAATCAGGAGAGGGTGGCCCAGGGTTAAAAGTCAGACATGGGGCGGGGGTACCTCAGAGAGTGAGGGCTGATGTCTGAGGAGGGGGAGATGCCATGCACGTGTCAGTGCAGTCATGGGCACGCACCAGCAGTACTGTAGAAGGTGTGTGCATTCACACGCACGCAGACCACACCCTGGTGACATTAACACTCACAGCCTTTCACACACGGACCCACCCTCACCTGCTTCTGCCAGGTTCTGGTGGCCTCTTAACACCACTAGCTGAGTTAGTCGTTGGGGGGACTAGGAGCCTTACCATGAAGGTAAAAGCATTTCTCTTCCCAGGACCCCAGTATGTGAGAATCCTCCAACCCTCAGCCTCTTCCCCACCCCAGGCACAGGATGGCGCCTACCGTGAACGAACTGGTCATACAAAACCCCTGACCATTGTCTATCTATTCAACTTGCGTCCCTTCATGCTCTCTCTGCAGTGATGCTCAGACACTCTGGGTCCTAAATAAAGTCAGCAAGCACTATGTCCAGGGTAGCCAGAGCTGTTTGCGTAAGGGCAGGCAGGAACCAGCAGAAAGGCACAAGGAACACACGACCTTCCGTGGAGAAGAGACTCCTTGACCAGTGGAGTTTATGTTGACTCTTACATGTGGTGGGGGCTGGGCAGAGAGGACGTGGGGGAAGGCAAGGAAAGAAACCCAGCCAATCTCCAGGATCTCCGGGGCGAGGCGTGCTCGGGGCAGGCAGGTTGGGAACTGTTGAGTCTGTTCAGACTTGAGGAGGCAGAAAATCTGGGTAGACTAGGCCCTATCTGGTGGGAAGGCTGGCCGGGCAGGGAGAAGCCAGGCCCTGACAGGACACTTGTATTGGGAGACTTTTCAGGGGGTTAAATGACCTAGTCTGAGGTCACACTGCAGAGCCGAATGGAGCTAGGATTTGAGCCCAGAATTGTCGGGTTTTATCCTGTGTGCCCTTCTTCCATCTAGGCCAGAGGGGGAGGGAACCTGTCAACCCTGCCTGGGCCAAGCTTCTGGACAGCTGTTCAAGGCTGGGAATCCCCTCCTGGGGACCAGACGGGACATAAAGTTCCTTCTCTAGGAGGGAACTTGAGCCTTCTAGGGCCCCAGCTGATTTAACCACTCATATCCTCTGCCACATACAACCAGAGCACTGGAAAGGCTGTTCAGTATGTGGTGGCCTTCAGTCCCTTCCGAGAGGAGCCCAGCCCAGCCCCCCCCCTGCTGCCACACAGCCCAACCATAGCCGAGCCTTCTAGGAAATCCAGGCCTGGGCAAGAAACAAATGAGTTTGCTCTGGGCCCAGGGGGTGGTGCCTGGCGACCCTATGTGGGTCAGACTTTTCTCTCTCCAGGCTCCTGTAGCCTCTTTTCCTGCTTCCAGCATCCTCTCTGCAAGCCTTGGCCTCAGCCAGGCAACGCTTCAACAACAGATGCCTGGACTGTTCCCCCCCTCTCTGGCCACAGCAGATCCATCTCCTCATTCCCCGAGGTCCCCTGAGGTTCCACGTTCTGTACAGCCCCAGCCAGAGGAATGTGAACCATTCCCGGCATCTCCTCCCCTGCGGCCAGCCTAGAGAGAGGCTGGGGCCTCTGGGCCCTGCTGACAGGAAATTAGCTGGGCTTGGCCTTCCCCACTGCCGGCTGCTCTGCGGACCCTGACCTGTGTTTTCTGAAACTTGATCCTGCGAATTTCAGAACCTCTTCCAGGTCCCCAGGAGGCCTTGTGGATCTCTGCACATCCAGCAGGCCTGTACCCCACATACAGGTTGGCCCCTCCTGCCCTGCAGAGGGCTGGACCTGAGACTGGGCTGGATGGAAATCTGGAGCTGTGTCCTGAGCAGACCCCACTCCTCTAGGCCATCAACCCCTGATCTCCCGCAGGGCACAGCCAGGGACAGTGGCTACAATATGGAGTACTGGAGAGGGAGGCATCCCAAAGACCACTTGTGAGACTACCATGGGCTGAGGAGCAAGAAGTCAAGATCAACTGCAGACTGGAGTGTCAAGAGCCACTCGTGTGGGACAAACGTGTGTGAGAGCTCTGCAAAGTGATTGTGGATAAAGACAGACACTGGCCACTACAGGCCTGACCATGAAGAATGAGGGACAGACATTTCCAAAATGACCTTCTAGGTTCCCCAAACTGAATGCCTGGTTGTGTGATAGCCCTTCTCATCGAGCTGCTGATCACTGAGGGACGACCAGAGCTCAGGCTGGGAGAGGGGGACAGCAAATCTCTGCAACTCAAGGCACCAAGAGCAGAAGATGAGATTTCAGGGACCCTCAGAGGGACGTAGGAGGCAGAAAAGCAGACGTAGAACCAAGCCCTGGGACAGCAGCACCGTGAGAGAGCACCCCACCCTTCGGCACACTGGTGTGTTTGGCTGTGTGGCGGAAAGTGAGCCATGCCAGGGGACAGAGGGTGGCCCGGGGCCAGGCTGCGGAGCCAACAAAAGGAGCAGAGAGTTTAAGAAAAAAAGGTGAGCTCCAGGCCAGGCTGGGATGCACACCTTTCACCCCATACTCAGGAGGCAGAGGCAGGTGGATCTCTGTGAGTTTGAGGCCATCCTGGTCTACACAGTAAGTTCCAGGACAGCTAGGGCTACACAGAGAAACCCTATCTTGAAAACCCCAAAAAGGAGGAGGAAGAGGAGGAGGAGAAGGGGGAGGAGGAAGAGGAGGAGGAGGGGGAGGAGGAAGAGGGAGAGGAGGAGGGAGAAGAAGAGGGAGAGGAAGAAGAAGGCTCCAGAGGGAAGGCTAGCCAGCTGGGCAGCCTGAGCTACAAGAGAAAACATTCTCAAGAATAAAAGGCTAAGGGTAGGGGTCAATGGTAGAACACTTGCCTAGGAGGTGTAAGGCTGGGTTTGATGCCCAGCATCCAAATAATTAAATAAACGAACAAGCAAGCTGTGGGGAGGGATCTGGGGTCCTGGGGTTACCAATGACTTGGGTGCCATTGGTGGAGTGGAGAGGGTAGAAGGCGGGCTACAGAGGGTAGGGAGAGATGTGAGCGGTGAGGAAACAGGACAGATGTGCAAGAACCACCTGGGGCGATTTCCTGGAGAACAGGAGGAAGGTGCAGACAGAGGCCTTTGTTTGCAGGCCACCTAGTAGGGCCATGGGGAGCAAAGGTTTCTGCTGAAGAGGACTTCATCTGAGCTGGCAGGAGGACTTGCCAAGGCCATTCAACATTGCCTGAGCTAGAGCAATATACAACCCGTATTTACCCAAAGAGGCAGGGACAGCTTTAGGCCACCCCATCCGACCTGAGGAGGAGACACTGATGTGAATCCTGAGGTTGAAAGAAGGTGGCAGATGCTTCCAGCCCCCAGGGGGTGGCTCCAAGGTGCAGCAGGCATCTGGGACAGTCTCTAACCCTGCAAAGGGGTTTCTGTCACCGAGTTGGCATTGGTCTTACTGTGACTGTCCTCCATGTCCCCACAACTCAGGCCTTGTGATCTCACTGCCTCTGAGCACTTTCAGCCCTGTTAAGGTCAAGACGGAAGTACCATGTCTACCCTGTGGGCCTGTTGTAGCCATTAGCCATTGCTGGGAATCTGCTAGGTGGAATCTCTGAGGCCAGAGGCCACAGGTCCTTCCTGGTCAAGGGCCTGCGAACCAAGAACCCAATGTCCTCTGTCAAGACACCCCTGTCCCCATTCTGCCAGAACATTGAAGAACACTGTGGAGTCCTCTCAGCTTCTCCCCAATCTCACGGCCTGCTCCTCCTAAGTCCTTCAGTCCGTCCTTCACAGGCATCACCTAGCACCATGACCCAGACCCCTCTCTCCTGTCCCCAATGAGCTTTGGTTGCATGACTTCGGATGACATCTAAATGACATACTTGCCAACTTTGTGTCCAGCTCGGACCTTTCCTGAACCCCACACGCATCCAACTCCCTTCAATATCTCTACTTGCAGACACCCTAACTCGAAATGACTGAGAGTAAATACTGCACCCTACCCACAGAGGACTCACCCTTTAGAAATAGAAACTCTTATCTTTCCTGTCACCATGGCCAGTTTTAGGAGCACCATTTGCCTTTTCTCATCTGGCACCTCAACTGGCAGTCGGTCAAAATGTGCCCTCAGCCATGCCTCTCCCCCTGCCTCCAGCAAAGCAACCACCAGCTAGGAGCAAAGGGCCATCTCCTCATTCCCTCCACTTCCCTGCCTGACACCCTCACCTTTCTACCTTTGTCTGGGGCAAAGGTCAGAAGTGAGGCATCAAGCATGGTGAAGTTTAGTGACCTGGGCCTCCTCTGGCCTTGGGTCATGGCCTGGGGCTCCTGTGACCTTGGGCCATGGCCTGGGGATCCTGTGACCTTGGGTCATGGCCTGGGGATCCTGTGACCTTGGGTCATGGCCTGGGGCTCCTCTGGCCTTGGGTCATGGCCTGGGGCTCCTCTGAGCTTGGGTCATGGCCTGGGGCTCCTGTGACCTTGGGTCATGGCCTGGGCCTCCTCTGGCCTTGGGTCAGGGCCTGGGGCTCCTCTGGCCTTGGGTCATGAAATCCCTCTCCTAAGAGCCTGGCCTGCAGGATCTCTGCATGGACACCCCCACCCACCCTGAACAGGTGTCTCCCCGCCTTAACATCACACTTGACAGTTTTTATTCAGACATCTTCCTAGTTCAGCCTAGTCTAAGGAAAGGACCGATGACCCGGGGTGATACAGAGAGAGGCCAGATCAGGAGAACTTTTAGGGAAAATCCTATATTTACTATATTATGGAGATTCATATGGTTAGAATCAGAAGCATTGTGGGAGAGAACTTATGCAGTAGAAAAATTACGTGACCTGTCATAAAAAAAAAAAAAAAAAAAGAAAGAAAAGAACCACCCTCATTAAACGTCTTAGTGACCAAACAACGCCTTCCCTTGAACCCCATAAAAGGAGCCCCAACAACACCCGGGCCCCTGAGTACCTTCCCTCTCAAGGCAGCTGCGCCCTGGCTGTCCGTTCCCAGCTCCCCTGTGAAGGACATTTTCTTGTTACTTTTATAAATCTGTGGGGGCTTTTATTCCAATTCCTTGACTAAGAACCTAGCAACACCCGGCTCGGCCTGGACCGGCAGCAGCAGACACCTTTGGACAGCTTCATGATCCGGTGTCTCTGGCCCTGTGACCCAGCTCTCACTCCATTAGCTGCGCTGGCCTCGGTGTTCCTTAAAGGAGTCCCCACCACAAAGCAATTACAGGTGCCACTCCCTCTTCCTAGAACATTCTTCTCCCAGGTGTCTTCAGGGCTTGTCCTTCACGTTCTTCAGATGTCTGTTTAAACAAGGTTTGTCAGAGACACCCCCAGCACCCCACACAGCATCAACCCCACCCTCTTCAGTACCCTTGCCCCCCTTTCTCCACAGCATCGACCATACCAGTTCACTGTCTGGCTCCTTTAAGAAACCTGTTTCTTGTGGGATTGGGGGGGGGGGGGTTGGGCCTTTCTTCCCAGCACATGAGAAGCAGAGGCAGGAGGATCCCTGAGTTTGAGGCCAGCCTGGTCTACAGATCAAGTTCCAGGACAGCCAGGGATACACAGAGAAACCCTGTCTCAAAATTAAAAAAAAAAAAAAAAAAAAAAGGAGGAAGAGGAAATGGAGGAGAAGAAAGAAAGAAAGAGAGAGGGGAGGAAGGGAAGGGAAGGAAGAAAGGAAAGAAAGAAAGAAAGAAAGAAAGAAAGAAAGAAAGAAAGAAAGAAAGAAAGAAAGAGGAAGAAAGAAAGGAAGGAAGGAAAAAAGGAAAGAAAGAAAAGGAAGAAAGAAAGGGAAGGAAGAAAGGAAGGGAAGGAAGAAAGGAAAGAAAGAAAGAAAGGGAAAGGAAGGAAGGACGAAGGAAGGAAGAAAGGAAAGAGGGCTGGGCCCTCCCCATCGATCACTAATTAAGAAAATGCCTTACAGGTTTACCAAAACCTGATCTTAGGGAGTCATTTCCTCAATTGAGGGTCCCTCCTCTAAGATGACTCTAGCTTGTGTCAAGTTGACATAAAAATAGCTAGCACGACTGACCCCCTTGTCAACTTGACACACAAATGTGACACTTTTCAATTAGAACCTTTCCTGCCTCAATTGTCCCCAGGATAGCATGTTAATATTTCAATATAAAACATAAATGACTTTAAAGTCACACCATCTCTATAAATGCAAACACCTTAAAAGTTTAAAAGTCTCTCAACTGTGGGCCCCTATAAAACCAAAAAAAAGTCAAATACTTCATTACTTCAAGAGGGAAAAACCAGGGCACAAAGTCTTTTAAAAGGCAAAACTAGGGGTTGGGGATTTAGCTCAGTGGTAGAGCGCTTGCCTAGGAAGCGCAAGGCGCTGGGTTCGGTCCCCAGCTCGGAAAAAAAAAAAGAACCAAAAAAAAAAAAAAAAAAAAAAAAGGCAAAAGTAAATTCCAACAGTGAAAACAACCCAGGGTCCGTACTCTGCAATCCACTCACCATTTTCTGGGCTCCTCCTCAGAACGAGGCTAACTTCTCCGGCTCCGCCCTCTGCAGCACGCACGGCTCTACCCCTGCTATCGCCACTCCACTCCACGCAACGCCACAGCCGTCCTTAGTGGTCATCCCACAGTACTGCCATCTCCAACATGCTGCATCTTCTGCTGCCACAGGGCTGCATTTCCACCAATAACCACTCCGGAACTCCACTCATGCCTCAGTTTCCCTCCATGACCCCTTCAGTGTTGGGATTTCAACCTATGGCCTCCCCTGGCCTCTCACTGTGCCAAGCTTTAGCTGTTCCCCATGACCCCTGGATGCCTTCAAAACCAGTGCCACCTGGGAGACCGAAGTGGAACCATCTTGGTCACTGCTGAAACACAACCTCTGTGGAAACACTTCCCAGAAGATTCCACCTCACAATGCTGGTCTCTTCTTAATCACCGCTCACTTCTCAGCTCCAGCTGACCAGCATCAATTGTCCCAGCAAAGCAAAGGTTTTACCCCAGTGGTTCTGGCCTCTTGTTAATCATAGCCTATTCTTTAACCCCAGCTGACCAGAACCACAGATTCTCATTTGAAAATATACTCTGACCCCAACATAAGGGATTCCCAAACTTCCCTCCAGAACTTCATTCACAAGTCAGGCCTCTCTTACTTACATTTCTCTCTCCGTTCTTATCTCCCAAGCTCCCACAGGATAGCTCACCGAGCTTTGAACATTCCATGGCTTTTCTAACCCAAAGGTCCAAAGTCCTTCCACAATCTTCTTAAAAATAACATAGTCAGCCTATTACAGTAATACTCCGCAATCCTGGTACCAATTTCTGTCTGAATTAGGATTACTGTTGCTATAATGAGACATCATGACCATAGCCCCACAGTCCCATAGCACAGCCCCTTACTGAAGGCAGAAACAGGGCAGGAACCTGGAGGCAGGAGCTGATGCAGAGGCCATGGAGGGGTGCTGCCTACTTGCTTGTTCCCCATGGCTTACTCAGCCTGCTTTCTTGGAACCTAGGACCATAAACCCAGGGATAGAACCACGCACAATGGGCTGGGCCCCTCTTCCATCGCTAATTAAGAAAATGCCCCGCAGACTGGCCTGCAGCTGACCTGATGAAGGCATTTTCTCAGCTGGGGGCCCTTCCTCTCTGATGACTACTAGCCAGTGTGAGGTTGACATAAAGTTAGCCAGCACACTGTCCGTGTCACAGCCTTTCGAAACACCCAGGTAGGGTGGACCCAGGAAAGATGGTTTGAGCACCAGGGGAGGCGTCTAACCTGCTGCTCACCACTGGGAACCACAGGGAGCCTTTCCAACAGAAAAGGCTGAGTCAGATCTTTATTTTAGAAAAGTGCCCGACAGCTGTGGGCAGGGCAGAGCAGAGGGACAAGGTCTAAAGGCAGGAAGGCCAACCCGGGTAACACTGCAACTGCCCAGTTGAATCAAGGCATTGGAGTGGGTGGGGGGCATCAAGAAAAGAGGATCCTACCCAGTCCCAGTGGGTGCATCTTCCAAACGTGCCACACCCAAGGCTCACGGAACAAAGATTGCAGGAGCTAGAGGATCAGTTTGCTGTGAGTCCTGTCTCCTAGTCATGTCAGATGCTACACCCATGAAGTCTCACAAACATGGCTACCTAAATGTAAGCTAGTGAGAACACCAACCATAGACATGTCAAAGTGGACAGGGGGGCCCACAAGGCCCCAACCCTCCATAAAGAACTACAGGCAACTAAGGAACGCTAAAAGTCTTTCTCAAGGAAAAGCCACACCAAATGATTTTCTAATGCCAAATGGTCAGGCCTGAAAACAAACATACAAGTAACATACAGACTGAGCAGGGTATATCCAGGAAAACAAGCACACACACACACACACACACACACACTCTCATACACACACACTCACACACACTCACACACACACACAAACACACACCCATGCACACACACATGCACCCACACACTCACATACACATACACACACACTCACACACACATACACACACTCACACACATATACACACACTCACACACATGCTCACACTCATACACACACATGCACACACACACACACACATGTAACCACAATTAATGGGGAAAAAAAAGAAGCCAGGAATTGAAAGAGAGCACAGGGTTTATTTGGGAGTATTTGCAGGGAGGAAAGAGAAGGGGGGAAATGATGTAATTACATTATAATCTCAAAAATAAAAGAAATAATAAAAAAAGAAAGATTCCAGAAACAAAGGCGTGTCCCTGGGAGCAAGCCCAGGCCAGAGGGCTGTCCCTGCCAGATGATGGGCAGCCTAGCAGGGGGTCTGGGTTATGCAATCAGCAGGCAGCTCCCCCACCCCTCCTCCCCCAAGGAGCGCCAGCCCAGAAGCTCTCTGTACCCATCTGCATCAGCCCTGTCCCATAGTCCCAGGTGCCAAGCAGTGGCACGGACAGCTCCAGCCCCGCAGGTCAAGCCTGGCTGTGGGAAGCTGGGCCTCTGTTCATTTTCTCCAAGTCCACAGAGGCTGGGCCTTGGGCCCAGTGAAGTCACTGCCTGGGAAGCATCCCTGGCTCCCTGCCCACCCATGAAGGCTATATTTGGAGCAAGACGACTCCGTGCAGACACAGAGCACTGGACCCACCCTGAGGAGCTGCCCTGACCAATTTTACCAAGCAGGGGGTGGTCACCGTCTCTTCATTTGTCTGTCCATTCATTCTGCTCACCTGTTCATCCAAGTATCTTTGGCACCCCCCCCACCCCAGTACAAAGAAGCGGGTACGTTGAGCTGTACCTTAAGCCGACATCTATGTGTGGGCTTGTGGGCGTTTGCTTTTAAACAGGGATGGCACAACAACTCCAGAGGCGGCTGGCACCGGTGACTCACAGTCAGGTGCACCCTGTCTCTGTGTACCTGTGTACACATGCGAGCCAGCACGTGCTCCCCGAGGAGTGACAGTGACTCAGCTGCACAAGGCATCTGGATACCTGTGTGGATGTGTCTGTGGGCACAGCCCTGAGTACAGGCTCCTGTTCCCCAGGGGCTGTGACTCAACTGCACATGGTGACCCAGGAGCGCTCAGGCCAGCTGTGTCTTCTCAGCTTCCACCAACTTGCCAAGCCAAATAGACAGTGTTGGGTGCAAACATTCTCTCCCAGAGAGTGCCTGGAGTACTGTGAGGCCAGGTGACCTTGGGAGACCAGAAAGCAGTAGCAGTTCTTAGCCAACAGCGGTGGCCATGGATCCCTACCTCGGCCCAGCTCTTAATGCCCTCAACCTCTTTCTTTGCTGATGCTTCCTGGAACCTCAGAGGTAACGCTCCAGTGACCCCATCGTCACACTGGAGCACCAGCCTCGAGAGTCACACACAGAGACCCAGGCCCAGGCATCAGAGCTGTGTCCTTCAAGCTGGCGACACAATCAATGTTCCTGCTGTACCCACCAATCTCTGTTGCAGGCCTGACAATCAACCAGCTTTGAGCAAGCGGAGACAGGGGGTCTGGCGCTGACCTCTGTGCTTCCCCAGAGACTGCTGCCCCATCTTCACCTCTAGGCTCCATCTGTCCCTGGCTGTCTCTGTCCTTATCTGTCCCCAGTCTATCTTTGTCTCTTCTCCCCGGCAGGCTGTCTACCACAGAGGCCTCACTGGAGCGGAGGTGCTGACAGAGAGGGGGTGTGGGGTGGACACTCAGTGTCCCTTTTTCAGCCTTATCAAGAAAACTGAAGTCATTGCTCAGGGGGCTCAAGCTGGAATTTCGCCCTAGATGACCTCCCTGGGTTTGGGGCCTCCACAGAGACAGCCCGGGTCAGGAAGTCAGGAAACAGGCCCCTTCTCACCGACTGCTGACTCTCCACCCTCCACCCTCCCCCATCTCCAAGGCGCCTCCAGCCAAAACTCCAAGCTTGCTGGCTTGCTCCCAGAAGGCATTGTAAAAGATGGTTAGACAGAAAGCTGTGGTGACCACACTGGACCAAGGATGCAATTCAGGGTCTCCTCAGATCCCAAGGGAGAGTGGGAAGAGCCTCAGGGACAGAGAGGGCATAGAACTGCCACCCCAGGCATTAGGCCTGCCTGCATCGTAGAAGTGGTGGGGACCCTCTGGCATAAAGGACCCCTCATTTGGGCTTTCTGGTCCCCAGAGCCTGTGACTCCTTGGGGCGGGCGGACTGCCTGCCTCCCTGAGCCCGACTTTTCACATCTCTAAAATAGGTAAATCATGTCAACGGAATGGGGTGGGGAGATTCGGCGAAATTGGGGTGGCTCCCGGCAGTGCTCAGAGTTGGGGCTGTCCCCACTGACAGGATCCTGGTCTTAACCTGCGGACGCGGTGCACGGCTGCCACCTGGCGGCCGTCCGGCCAGAAGCACAGCGCAGCAGCGAGGCCCAGATCCAACAGCTCTCCCTCCGGAATCCTGGCGACTGTCCCAAAAGGTGAGCTCACACCTGCTTTTCCGTTCCCCACACTGAGTATCACATCACCTTGGGATAGCAAAAGGCTAGAGTATTGTTTGATAGGAGAAAGAGTTCAAATGAGCCTGCCCATCAAAGGAGTCTGGGAAGTCTCCTCAAAGGCATGAGGGGTGTTTTCCACTTAGTATCTGTTTTCATGAAGATTCCTGGGAGAAATGGAGACTAGACGCTAGGATTGGCTTTCTTTAGAAAGGAGATGTGTCCCCAATGTCGGGGCAGGATGGAGTAGATGCAGTTCCCACAGTCAGAGCTAAGGTTTGACCCCACTGCGGGGTCTACTCAGGCTCAGACGGGGCCTGCTAACATCCGGGTCATGTCTGTGGGCGGGGCATTTATAC
This sequence comes from Rattus rattus, assembly GCF_011064425.1. Taxonomy (NCBI): domain Eukaryota; kingdom Metazoa; phylum Chordata; class Mammalia; order Rodentia; family Muridae; genus Rattus; species Rattus rattus. The sequence continues at coordinate 91,165,928 of NC_046155.1, forward strand.
AGTAAGCTGGAAAGCCTGTGGCTCACCTGTGGGAGCTTCTCAGCTTGGTTCTGAGGGGCTTGGGACACAGCTGCTGAAACAATGTCGGGGCACCACTCAGAGCAGCAGGAGTTGGTCAACCCCAAAGACAGAACATCTCTGACCAGAGCATAAAACGTCAGTGGCCACCCAAGAAGTCACAGGTGCACGGCAGAGATGTGGATCCATGGGAACCCGCTGGGCAGTCCCAGCCCCTAGAGATCCCCTTGAGCACCCCTTACTTAGGGCTAAGGAGGCAGACTGTGAGATGACAAGAACTAGGTATTTCTGAGCCCCATTCTCAGACCGTTTGGTTCATTCCTCCTTGGACATTTCAGAAGTTGCACACCTGCCTGTAGAGACACAAAAAGCATCTAAGACATTTCCCCAATTCTCCAGAGGCCTTGCATGAGTAACTTAATACACACACCTGCCAGACAGTCGGCAGAAATCCCCGCCACATGGCCTGGCCTGGCTCAGATGGAAAGTCCCCCTCCACATGACTTCCCCCGACAGCATTATGGGGTGTGGGGAGTGTCCCCACCAGCCTTTAAGGGGCAGATGGCCATCTGGTGCTCCAGGGGTGACATGCTGGGACATCCTCTGTGCAGTGTCATTCTGAGGGCAGAGAGCCTGAATCTAACCCTTTAGTGGACGGTGAGCTGGAACTGTCACCAGCAGCCCCAGGCAATCCCCTTAGAGTCTTGGGAGTCAGGGGCTCAGTTTGGTTGCAGGTGGGTCTTGACTTAGTCGCAGAAAAGAACGTTGCCCATTAACTACTCCAGCACACTATGATGAGTGGCGCCCGTGGCCATCTGAGAATGTCACCTTTCAATTCAGTGCAGCTGTGCCAGCAATTAGCCAGAGATGTTTCTCTGCGGTAAGCAGCAGCTAATGCAGAGCCTCAACTCCTCAGAGCGCTGAGAGCACGTGACTGCGGAGTGATCAGCCCTAACTGCAGCATCCGTAACAAGTCCATCCCATGGCTCAGGGAACATCAAGGCAGAACAAAGTCAGGAGTAGTGCTGTACTACGGAATGCTGCGTTCTTGACCAGACATAGCCACTGTGCTCAGGAAGTCACGGCAGCCATTAACTGCACATGATCAAACCAACAAGACCAGTCAGCATCCCAAAAGGCAACACTGACTGGACTCAGCTACAAAAACGAAAGGGGAAAAAGTGGAGGAGGGTCGTGCTGGGGGTGCAGGACAGGGCTGGGTATAACTGAGATGCACCACAGACGCGTGGGTCGGTAAACAACAAATAAAAGCCTAAAAATGTCAACTTCAAGTAAGGCGACTTAGTGAGTTTACTGTTTAAGCAGGAAGACAAGACACTCGAGGAAGGTGACACTCAGGGAAGGGACATGGTGGCTCTCCACAGACCCGGGGGAGGGGGGTTTGGGGGATAAGGTGACCTGGGGGCTCTGTAAGGAGGTTCAGGTATTGAAGAAGGCATCCCTTTTGCTGGTCCATATGAAGTTGTCCTTGAGGCTTTCTGTAGGCACACTGCGTGTTCGCACGCGCACGTGTGTGTATGTGTGTGTGTGTGCGCGCGCGCGCGCGCGCGCGCGCATGCGCACAGCTGGAAGTTTTGTTCTTGTAAAGAAAAAACATAGGTCACCCAGAGAATGGGCTGAAGACTGGTCAATCTAGTGGGAGGTGTTTCTCAGAAGGGAGCACTGTCCTAATACAGGAAGCATCAGTGTCAAAACCCCTGGTCAGCCCTGCAGGGCGGGGCTCAGAACTAGGAATGTATAGAAGTAGGGGTGAGAGGAGTTGTAGCCATCCTGCCTCGGAGCCACAGCTAAGCCCAGATCTGTGACTGATGCCCAAGCTCCTTCCCAGGTGAGTCCTCTGATCCAAGCAGAGCTGGAAAACACAGACCACTGGAAAGTCCCTTTCCTGCCCTGTCATCAGCTCCCAGCTCAGGACCAGGCTGCAGGTCTTGGGACCCTGAGATGAAGTCTTTTCCTCAGCTCATGTTCTGTGTGAACACTCGTCTATCCTGGTTCTCATACCCAGAAAGGAGTGAGTGTGCTGGCTGCAGCAGATGCCTCAAACCAGCCCCACTTGGAGGGGAGGCTGTCAATTCCTGTAAAGCCTCACTGACCCTGCTGAGGCTTCAGAGTGGTGGACACTAAATTCCAACCCCGAAACGCTCTCCCCTCGTACAAAACTTGCTCAGCAGCCTAGGACAGCTTACCTCCCACTGGACAGACTCTGAGGGGAACACGGAGGTGGCAGCCAGTCTGAAACCAGTCTGTGATGGACCCTGTCCCTGGGGTGCTCCTGGCTAAAGAGCAGAGGGGAAACGCAAGAAAGTGAGGCCCAGGAATGCCACCTTCAGAATCCCAGTTTAGGCTACTGGTGTGTTTGGGGGAGAATTGGGGTGGAACGACTTCGAATGGGGAGGTGGGATCTGTCAGGATGAGGGTCGCTGGACAGAACCCTCTTACCTACTAACAATCTCTCTGGCCCTCTCAACTGCCATGCCGGAGGCAGACATAGAGAAAGGCCCACATTCCTGTGGGTGCACGGCCCTGACAGACCGTCTCTGCTGTAGTAAACTGGACAGGGAGGCTGAGTCTAGACTAGGGTTGGAATTTAGTGTCCACCACAAACGTGCCCACTACCCAAGACCAATGACTTGGAAACCTCAGAAGGGACAATGAGGCTTAACAGGAATTAACAGCACTCCCCTCCAAGCGGGGGTGATGTGAGGCACCGCCTACAGCCAGCACACTCCTTCCAGTTACAAAAACCGCAAATGTTTCCAGACACTGCCAAGTGTCCCCTCAGGAACAAGTGTCCTTACTTGAGAGCGTCACAATTGAGAAAGAAGAATAGTTTGACAAACACGAGGTAGGTGTCCATGAGGGGAGACCAGTTTACCAATACACAGTCAAGCTAGAACAAGGGGCTGCTTCATCCACAGTAAGAGTTTTAATCTTGGTGACCATGGAAAACCAAATAGAAAACCACAATGTTTATTCTAGCTAAAGAAAATCTGAGAAAACAGACAAGAGGAAAAGGCTTCAGAGGTAACAACAACAATAAAGTCGGTTCTGTAGGTTCCTGAGCTGACACAGCCACCAAGGCTTCCCACAGCTGTGAGTCACACACCCAACATGAGGTCACAGCTAACTTCTCGAGGTCGTAACTCCCAAACCCAGTATTTTCAGGAATATCCCTAAACCATGTCCACATGACTGTATGAAACTGAAGATTAGCAAAAACACACATGCAGGCACACACGCACACATGCATGCAGGCATGCACACACTAAACTGGTTTTATTAAACCGGTTTAAAGTGTATGATACTCTGGTATGTTTAATTTTGTTATTGAGTCTATTGCATTAAAAAACAGAAACCGAAAATCCCATAGAAAACATTTTAATATCTTAGAAAAATTAGCAAAAAATAAAAAGTGGAGCACATTACATTGTACATGTAGATAAGAATACTTTAAAATTATAAATATTTTGTTCATTCTCAATACAGTAGATCCCAAAACATTTTCAAATGCTTTTCACTCACAATTCCTACAGACAATCTCGCCTCCAGTTGGAGGGAAGGGTTGATTCCAATGAAACACAGACATTCCCGAAGCTTCCTGTCGTTGTTACAGAGATGAGGCAGGGGGTCTACAGGCACTTAGCTGAGAGCACTGTGAGTCCTAGGAGAGGCCCACGAGCATCAGAGCGTCAGCCCAATGGGAGTCGCTCAGTCCACAGCTGTGGACGCTGTTTAAAAGGGACTTTCACTTCCCAGCCACAGTGCTACTGAAGCCGGTGTGGCAACCAGTAACAGACGCTGGACTGCAGACACCTTCTGCACAGCCCGTACGGCACTGCAGGAGGGAGCACAGACCAGACAAGGAGGGCGGTGGCGGCTATGGTCACGCTCTGGTGTGCTTTAAGACAGCCCAGGTTTAAGGAGGGAGGCTGTGCCAGCCTGGACCCAGCAATTCCTTTACCCCAGTCTCTCCCGAACCCCAGGCCCCTGCTTCCGTCCAGACATTTCATGCCACCCAGTACCTTCTTTCCTCTTCTCTCCAGGGCCACTGGGTCCCTAGGAGACATCAGGACAGGGCCACTGGGTCCCTAGGAGACATCAGGACAGGGCCACTGGGTCCCTAGGAGACATCAAGACAGGGGCACTGTGGTCCCTAGGAGACATCATCAGGACAGGGCCACTGGGTCCCTAGGAGACATCATCAGGACAGGGCCACTGTGGTCCCCTTGGTCTGACTCCCAGCAGCACTGGCAAGGAAACACGGTGAGAATGGCCAGACCCAAGCCTACACGCAAGTTATCTGCTAACCAAGAGGGTTCATGACACGGTGATACTTTGCATATAAATCTAAACTGTATGAAGGCAGCTATAAACATTAAATAAAATTACTTTTATTAAGTAGCCCAAAATCTTAAGAAAAATTGATAAGACTTCCATTGGCAAATGTTTTCTGATCATAAAAGGTAGAGATTAATGAATTCTATCCAGTCCTTATGTAGATCCAGGAACACTGGAATCTATTCTAGACTTGCACGTGTCTAGAATGGCCTCCTTTCTGCTCTGAGGCAAGGCTGGACCGACACTTGGGGTTCTCTGCTCTGCTACTGAATCCCACCTTTTCTGTAACACACAGATCCCCTTCCTGCTCATATGTAAGCCTCTGGGCTGTCCATGGAGTCACTGCTGTCACAGAGCCCAGCGGTGTGCTGAGGCTTACCCTCATAAGCACTAGTCTCGGCCTCAGAGCAGGTCATAGCTAAAGGCAGTCCTCAGAGAGAAGCACAGAAACCAAGACCTGTGTCACCCTAGGAGGGGAAGCAGAGAGAGATACAGTCCTAGAGAAAGCCACAGGGTCTGCCATCATCCTGTGACACTTTACATCTGACAGGCCCACATACTGTCAGCTTCCACTGTGCCCATGTAACCTCCCAAACTATCCAATCACCATGGATTCCAACAGACAGGCAGCCGGGGACAGAACACTCGAAGAAGAGGCACTGAGGCGGGATATGTTTTGCTTTGAGGAGAGGGAAAGAAAATGCCATGAAGCGCAAGCCCCGTGTGTGGTGGTCAGGAAAGGAAGTGTCTCAGCTGAAGCTGGGAAGCGTCACCAGCCAGATCCCATCCACAAGGGCAGTGGCTGGTGACCTGTCCATCAGACACCAACACGAAGGCTTGCCGTGTCACTTGACACGAAAAGGCAAGCAGACTGGCCAATCAGTGGAGGGGATGTGCTGCCTGAGGAGACAGCTGACCTCCCGTCCAAGGAGGGGCTGAGACTGGGGGCTGCAAGGGCTGCAGAAGGCGACAGTGAAAGTGGCCCCAGCCACACCCGTGCCTATGTTCTTGCTCAGGAGAGCTGAGACCTCGCTAAGAAGGTAAATATGGCGTCCTCCTCACAGGGAACCTGCTGGAGTCCTGAGGGGAGACTAGAAGCAGCAAAGCCAGTGTCCCTGTCCCAGGCACGAAGCTCGACTCCTCACTGATGTGACTGACTGGGGTGGCCGCTGGGACAGCTGTCAGTCTGTGGTCTTCTTCTCTTTCCAGCTCTTCTCTCTCTCCTCGAGCTCTGCCTGCGTGAATGCTGCAGGTCCCCAGTTGGTGATCAGGTGAGGGTTCTTGGAACCTAAGCGACAAGCGTGCCCTCAGTGCAGGAGCCTGGCCTCTCCACGCCTGTCAGCGCATCAAGACAACCTTCCCACCTCCTCTCTAAGGAATACCCCAGAACATCCACTAGCCAAGAGAGCAGCACGCTGAGCGCAGGCAGGTTACCTGGGGTCACGTACTAAAGTGGACGAGCTCCTTACCTTGGCTTCAGGGTGACTCTGCTCCCATCCCCTGGAGGAGCCCTGGGATGGCAAATGTATATCCCCACCCAGGCACTGGTAACTTAGGCAGTCAGGCCTACACGGTGCTTTAACCTGAGCCACCTCAAGGAGGAGCTCACAAGGAGGAGCTCGCGCTTCAGACCCCAAGGCTAGCAGTACAGGTGGACGCCCCTACCCCCAGTTTTATGTGGTGCTATGTGCAGAAGCAAGGGCTTTGTGCCCCTAAGAAAGCTTTGGTTGTTTGTTTAAATAAATTCAGTCACACAAACACAACAGGAAATAAATTAAAATAGGCGATTTTACATATAAAACTATTACCTGGTTCTATCAAGCGTATTAATCCCTCATGATGGGCCACTTTGTCCTTCCAGCTCTTGGTCGTATTTGTTGCCATCTCTAGCTTCCTTTTGACTCCCTAGGACAAAAGTAGCAGTTTAAGAACCAAGTAGCATGGACTGGCACCTATTGTATACCCACGAGTTCTCTCACGAAATGACCAGAATCACTGTGAGGAGGAGCTGTCACTACCCATTGCACCTTAGCAAACTCAGGCTCCAAGCGCTAAGGGGCCTGCCCAAGGTGCAGGAAGCAGGGCTGGAGGCCGCGCCATCTGACTCCAAGGCTTCTCTCACCTCATGCATGCGACAGTGAGGCCCGGGTCAGCTTCCTGCCTCTGCCCCACACCTGCCCTTCCCCAGCTCAGCTCTCTCAGGAGAGCTGCCAGTCCTAACTTCTGAAGGAAGAGCTGTTCTCTGCTGACACACTCGGGACAGCCACAGCCACGGTGGCTTGAATGAGTACCCCCAGCAGGCTCGCATGTTTGGATGCTTGGTCCCCAGTTAGTGGTCTTATTTGGGAAGGATTAGCCCCTCCTTTTGGGGGAGCTGTGTCACTGGGGGTTCCAAAAGACTCAAGCCACTCCAGAGTTTCTCTGCCTTGTGCTCTCAGATGTGGGTACTCAGCTGTCCCTGCCTCTGCCTTCACTGCCCCAACATGGGCTCTAACCGTGAAACCGTAAGTCCAACTGGATGCTTTCTTTGTAAGTTGCCTTAGTCACAGTGTCCTGACACAACGACAGAGCAGTAACTGGGACAATGGTGTTGAGGAAGCAGCTCCTCACTGACTTCCCCTGGCCTCGAATGTCAGTCACCTCTGCAACCCTGGGCCCCTCCAATGAGGTCTGAGTGAGGAGCTGGGAGCAAGCGACCTCCCTGGTTCTCTACCTCAGGGTGGGGCACTGGGTACTGCTTACACTTGCTGTCCCTGTGTTCTCGGAGTCCATTCTGCAGCGTGGGGACCTCTGTCACAGGGCGTAACTCATTTTCCCCACTCACACTCCTGCATGGTCCCTGAGTGGACAGATGTCTCATCTCTATAGAAAACAAAATAAGACTGACTTCTTTCTTCCTTCTCTTTCCTAAGCAAGATTCTGCCAAGTGAGTGCTGGCGTTCATTTGCTTTTGTTTCTGAGGTTGGGTGCAGAGCCCCGCCCCCGCCCCAGCTGATCTACCCCCAGCTACAGGTGTGTCAGGGCTAAGTCTGGGCCACCTCGTACTGCTCCAGGGCCTGCTTCCGCTCCAACTCCAGCTGCTCCAGCTGTGCCATGGCCTCCTGCAGGGCCTGCTCCTTCAGGACCCGCTGCTGTTCCAACTCCTGCTTCTCCGCCTCTGTTGTCTGAATGGCCTGCTGCTGTGCCAGGTGCCACTTTTCCAGCTCTGCCCTCTTAGAAGACTCTTCCTCCAGCAACCTGTAACACAGAGGACACTTGGGGTCAGACCCTGCTGGGGACCCGCGCCAAGATGCGAAAGCATTTCAGAGGACAATTTCTCAGTCACCTAAGGCCTCCCATCTTAAAAGGAGACTAGGAGCCAAGCAGTGTGTATCAGAAAGCCTGCGATCAGCCCCTATGTCCTGCTCCAAGTGTCCTCAGTCTTACATGAAGGACAAAGAAAATTAGCATTTAGGCAATGGCGAGTGTATGCCAAGAACTGAGCCAAGTGTGTTTTCTCCAATGTTTTGCAGAGTGCGCGAAACTGATTGCACTTATGCGCCCTCTCAGAAACATCAGAGAAAAGACAAGTGCAATCTGAGTAGTTCTCCAATTCCATGAAAAGTCACATCTGAGATGGAGAAGTAAGGCCCAGCGCTTAAGTCATCTACCGGCCAGGGGGTGGGGCCAAGCCCTGTAGCCTGCCTGGTCGCTATGACATTAAAACATCTATTCGTCCAATAAAGACCTAGGACCAACAACAACCTGGGACATACTAGTCCCTCGTCACAGACAAGGAATGTGTGCACAGGTGTACTGCAGAGGTCACAGTGGGCCTCAATGCCAGTGTGTGATGCCAGATGTTAGCCGCAGTAACAAGCTGGCTTGGATTAGCCAACTGCACTTGTGTTTAAATAAATAAACCAATATACAGCTCAGACCTGCACTCAAGATGCAGGGAGTGTGGTCAGATGCCGACAATGGTCAAGGCACAAGCCTCACAAAGAGCCAAACAGTCAAGTCGCATGGCACATGGCAGCAGGGCCACTCCCACCTGCAGCCCCTGCTCTCTACAGCAGCAGCAAGGGAAGAGGAAAGGACCATGCCACCCGTCCCAGACTCCAAATGCCTGGAGACACACTGAGCCCACCCAGCACTGCGGACAGCCTGACGTGCACCCCTCATTCATCTCTGTCCATTATGCATCTGTGTTCTTTCCCAGTGCTCGTCACAGACAATGACAGTGCTCAAGTGCAGAGGGCAGTAGGCATTCAGAGGGCTGGGCTGCTTCATGCAGCTAGAGAATAGCACAGTAGGGGTCTGAGGGAGGTGGAGCCCCATCCCCCACAGTACAGAACCTACAGCCTGCCCTTGGCAGCAGAGCATGGTGGAACGAGAACTGAGCTTGGCAGAGCAATTGCTCCCCCTGGAACTCAAAAGCAGCTGGCACAGAACCAGAGACAATGGATAATTTCTCTTCCTGGTGGCAGGGGCGATGGCAGTGCTAACACTCAGTACCTGTGTCTGTGGCATCCTCCCCACGCTCATCCCCCTGGTTCCTGCCACTGTTCAAGACCAGGCCACCTGCCCTCCATGGAATTGGAGAACTACTTAAGAGTGTTCCCATAAATCTCCTTGCCTTCCCTCTTCCAAGTTGGTCTCTGTGGTTTGTAAACTGACCTCTGACTAAAGACTTCAGCTCCCCCACCCTTCCTGTGTCTAGGCTTCCTCCTTTACAGAGAAGGAATAAGCCAAGTGTGTGCACACGCCTGTCATCCTGGCCACTCGGGGTTGAGGCAGGGGAATCAGTTGTGACCTGGACCTTAGGCCTCCACAAGAGCAGCCAGCGCTCTCAGCTGCTGAGCCGTCCTGAGTCCCTCTACTTGTTTTTCTGCTGTTGTCTTGGCCTAACACTATCATCCAACATCTTCCTTAATTCTGCGTGATGTATCTTCCCCATCCGTGAATGAGGTGAAACCAGAAAGCTACATGCAGTTATGCTAAATACCAGACCTGCTACATCTACCTTCATCCTCACAGTCCTGAAACCGGCAATCAGCGTTATTTTATGGATAAAAAACTAAGTTTGACACAATGAAATGCTGCTTTAAACTCGAGTACCATGGGAATGAAGTACCCACACCTCACTTAAGAACCCAGATCCTGGCTGCCGTCAAAACATGAAAATCATCCCAGCAGCCGGCGGGAGGCAGCAGCACACACCACGGCACAATGTGGACCCTTTCAGGCACTCAAGAGCTATTCCTAGGCCTGGATGTAGCCCAGGTGGTAGAGCCCTTGTCCATCTTGTGCAAAGCTCGGGGTTCAATAGCCAGTAACATGGTACATGTCTGTAACCAGGCATGAAGATCGGGAGTTCAGGGTCATCCTCAACTACATAGCATTTTCCTACTGAGGACAGCCTTTCTCGCACAGTGATAAGCTGGCCGAGGTGGTGCACGCCTTCAATCCCACTACTCGGGAGTCAGAGGCAGGTGGACCAGGTCTACAGATCGAGTTCCAGGGCAGTCAAGGCTACACAGAAAAACCCTGTCTTGAAAAACCAAAAATAAAAATAGCATTAGTTACCCCGGCACTTACCAACTCAGCTGTGGATACTGCCCTAGCTGGGAATGCAGACATTAAATGAGACCTAAACTTGGTTGCCTGGTTGAACTTCTGAGACGGGTCTTATATAAACGGAGCAAGTGGCCTCAAACTCGCAGTAATCCTCCTGCCTCTGTTTCCTAAGTGCTGGAATTAGAGGCATGCACTACCATGTGTAGCTTGCAGTTTGGCTATTAATGTATAAATGAAGATTATCTGATAAGAAATTCAGAAGAAAACTTTTAGCATTTTATTGGAAAGTTCTGGAAGCTAAGTCATGAGCTATCTCATTATAACTTTACTCACTAAAGGTTTAGAATTGAGCCAGACATGGTGGTGCACGCCTTTATTCCCAGCACTGAGGAGGCAGGGGCAGGTGGATCTCTGAGTTCGGACCAGCCTGGTCTACAGAGCAAGTCCCAGGCCATCTGGGGTTACATAGTGAGAATCTGTCTTAAAAGTAAAGATCAACCTTAGTTTGGTGACATAAAAACTTACAGCCTTTTAGCCGACCCTTCTTCCAGTCCCACTCCTTCGTATCCCAGGGTGCAGGCTCTGTTAGCCTCACCTCAGTTCCTGTTCCTTCACAGTGTGGTAAGTCACTTCCTGCTCTTGCCACCACGCCATGCCTTCCCAGCAATTACAGACTCCCCTCTGGAACCACAAGCCACAGTAAAGCCCCCTCCCCCTAGGTGTTTTTATCATTATCAAAGCAAGAGAAAAGTCACCACTGCATAAAGCATCATTTACCCCACACACAGGAGAGCTGGTACTTCAGTGAAGTTCAGAGTTACCCGGTCTTCTGAGACTGAATCTCTGCCGTGTTATATCCAATCTCCCTCAAGACTGCTGAAACCCCATGCCTTCCCCAGATTCTGTGCATTAGAGTAATCTATAAACTCCCGACTATAAATCTATGGCTCAAAATATGTCTAGTGTCACTCAGAGTGCCACTCTCTGGAAGTGACATGGGATTTGCACCTTCTCCTGAATGACCTACTAATGCCACTGTCAACAGCACCGTTGGCAGCTCCGAGTAGCTGGCTGGGGCAGAGGGCAAGCCTGTGGAGTGGCTTCTTTTCTCCCACCTTCACGTGGGTCCCGTGGACTGGACCTGGGTTGCCAGGCTTATGCAGCAAGCGGCTTTACCCACTGAGTCATTTTGATGGCCCCAAATCGTTTATTTTCAAATGATACATTAGATGTCCGTTAGTCACGTGTGTTTGGGTGTGGCTGCATGCTGAGGTGCACATGTGGAAATTACACAGGTTGGCTCTCTCCTTCCACCATGTGGATCTCGGGGATCAAACTCAGGTCATAAAGCTTGACCTTTGCCCACTGAGCCATCTCACCAGCTCCATCACTTTTGGTAAAGTATACAACTACAAGAGACTCCTTTTCCAGTTTATTTTCCATTTTTAATATTTAAATTATTGTCATGTGCATGTGTGTGGAGGTCAGGGGGAGGTCAGGGGGCAACCCCGTGAGTCAGTTTCCTCCTCCATCTTTACATGGGTGGCAGCAATAGAACTAGGGACATGAGGCTTGCACGGCGTCAAGCATCTTAGCATCTTTTACCTGCTGAGCCCTCTCAGGTCCTTTCCTTTTCTTCCCAGGTTTAAACAGCATCTTTTGCTTCTCTCTATGAGAATTGGCAGCTATACAAATTCTACATGGGGCGGGGTGCTATAGCTCAAGGCCCAGGTACATCTGTGGAGCCTCCCACAAGGCATCAGGAGAAGTAGAGGACAATGGGTTAAACCATGACAGCTCCTCAGCCCTCTGGCATCCTCCCTGATGTTACAAAGCCCAGAGCAGGGGCTGGTGAGATGGCTCAGCGGTTAGCACAGGCTGCTCTTCCAGAGGACCAGGGTTCAATTCACAGCACCCACATGGCAGCTCACACCGGCCTGTAACTCTAGTTCCAGGGATCTAATACCCTCACACGGATGTACACGCATTAAAAAAGAAAAAAATTTCCTCTGGGAATGTAAGTATCATAAATTATAAACTGGAATTTAAAAGTTCAGGGTGTGGGAGAAATCTAGTTCCAAAACTTTAGAACTCGGGATTACATGTAATAGATATTGAAGAAATGGTGCCAATCCCACACAATCAAACAGAGAGTACACACTCCCTTCCAATCCACCAAACTCTGCTGCAGCCTGACCCAAGGTAGGCCTGCCTCTGCGGCAAGGCCACTCGGGTCAAACTCAAGTTTCCACTAAAGCTGATCGGCTGACAGACGCTCTGGAATAGAATGAAGGGCATCCCGGCAAACACAGCCACCAGACTGTTCTCAGTACAAGGCCCTTAGACCCCCAAGCAAAGGTTTCTGTAGCCCGGGATCACGAGAAACACCCCTGCCAGCCCAGTGTAGACTCTCCCAGGCGAGACAGCGCACGCTCAGGCTCCCTTTCTAACAGCGGGCTGAGCCGCAGGCCCCGAGGGAGCTGCACACCCATCTGCACCTGGCCTGCAGCTTGCGCACGGTCTCCTCATCCTGCCGGGCCTGCCTCTCGTCCTCCAGTGCCTCCTGCAGCCTTAGGTACATGTCTTCCAGCTCCCGGACTCGCTGCAGATACTGCTCCAGTTCAGAGGACTTCTGGGCAACCTGCTCCTCCATCTGCTGTCTGATCTGGAGGGAGAGAGGAGTGTGGTCTTGCTTAAATTGGGGTGACCGTCCCCAGGGCGAGGTTCCCACCGCACCTCTGCCTTTCAGCTAAGGGTGTAGGAAAAGGACGCACACACAGCATCCGCACTAGGAGTCCAAAAAAAATGAACTGCGACCCAGCGCTCACTCCCGCTCTGTGCTGTCCTTTCTACTGTATATTTGTATTCAAGTCAAGAAAAAGTGTAACTTCTCTTTAGATTCTTTTCTGTTTTAAAGTCAGAAACCTCTTTGCAAATCTTAAGAAGAGTGAGCCTTTGCCCAGGCAGAGCAGCTGATGAGCTGCAGGTCCTACTGCCTCTACTTCCTTCCCCATCCCTGGGCACCAGTATACTCAAAACGCGTGTGGCTTTCCCCTCTGGATTGAAGAGGCTTTAATCCCTGTCTTCAAAAACACAAAGACAGGGCTGGGGTTCAGCTTACTGGTAGAGTGTTTACTTCACATGTGTGCCCAGTACCCTGACACACACTGTCACACATTGGTATACTTCTCTGCACCTTAGAATTATGTCACTAGCATTAGCTCCCTGTGTCTGTGAGTCCTGAGAGCTCACAGAATGACCTGTGCAGGGAGCACACATCAATCACAATCACACTAGTGCTCAGAGAGACAGCAGGGAGGGAGGGCAGCAGGATATCACATACATCGCATGCGCCTTCCTGAACACACGCAGGAACCTTGCCTCTAAGAACAAGTGACTAACACCAGATCGCGTTCAGACACAGGGCCCAGCACAGCAGCACTCCATGAGAGACGTGTGCTCCGGTAACCACCTAGCTCCAGAAAGCAACTGGACCTTGGTGTGGTCAGAACAGCAAACGGCTGTTCACCTTTGAGCTGTGTTCACCTTGCTCATTAAGGAGGAGAAATGCTGTGTGTTTAGGTGTCCTCTCAAACAGCTAGTGACTGCCACACTACAAAGCTTTTGAGAATGGAAAGGTCCTGGTTGCCCCAGGATGACAGAGACACCTCACAGCAAATGAGGACATGTAACCAAACTGCCTAAGCACTCCTCACCCCACCGCACACAATTCTGCTTTAGGGGTGTGGCAAACAAGGTGCCCATCCTCTCCCTCCACCTCTCAAATACACAGAAGATGCTTAAAGAATAGTCACAAACAAGCGCACGACTCCCCAGTCGCCACCACAAGGCACAGCAAAGCCAGGGTGAGGTAGCAGCCAGGCCTTCCTGAGCTGATCGGCCGTTCTGACTTACCAGCTTCTCCCGCTCCAACTCTGTGCTGAACCTGGTCTGTAGCTCTACCTGAGTCTGCAGGCGCTTCTTTTCCTCGTCTGCGGCACGAGATGCTGCTTCCTCCAGTTTCTAATCAATCAATCAATCAATCAATCAATCAGAAACCCATTCCCAAAAAAAGCAAAATTGTTACAGTGGAAGAGAAAGTCTTGCTTAAGCATATAACAAAACCATACGCTCAATAAAACAAAACTAAGTAAAAGCCGTGAGACACACTGGAATTCCATCCAGTCTGCCCAGCCAGCATATAAAACAAATCAGGTATGAATGCTTGAGTATAAACATTGTACACAGAGAATCTGAGGAGGCCACTGAATCATAACCATTTGCAACTACGCTCACACGGTTTGACCGAGTTCTGGAGCTTTCTATACAGTGCTGTCTCCTACCACGCTATTCCTTACATCTGTAACCAGAGCTCAGCTTCCAGGTAGGTGACACAGACAGCTCCCTCAACACCCACACCCATCCTCAACCCCTCCAAGACCAACTGGTTTCAAAAAAACCAAACATATTAAACTCTGCAGGCCATCCCATCACATATTCATCTAGGAAAACTCTGGAGTTGAGGCTGTAGCTGTGCAGTAGGGTGCCTGCCTGGCAAGCCACGAGGCCCCACAGTTGATCCCCTCCACCCTCAAAGCAAATCACAAACAAACAAAAACACAGAAAGCAAAACAGCAACAAAAGATAATCAACTGGACCTTAGGACACAGAGACTGGGGCATTTCAGGCACTCCCTCCCCTCCCCCAGGCAAGGAGTGCTCCTGGTAGATGAGAATGAGACAAGGGCGCCCTCTGTCCTCTGCTCACAGCTCGGGCTACAGTAAGGGAGGAGCAGCTGCTGGGTTTTCATGAAGCTTCCCCAGGGTGGGGTCAAGGGCACTGGCAGGCAGAGAAGACAGGTCTGACCACCCTGGTCTCAACTCACTTGGGCAAAAGGTCCACGGAGAGAAGGGAGTAAAAGTGACAGAGGCTGTGCCCTCTGCTTGGTGGCAGAGGATCTTAAAGCAGGACTGTGGATGGCTCCAAGTCTGTGCTGCTGACTCCACCCAAGCTCACGCAACTTGCAATCCTCCTGCTTCAGCCTTCCAAGTGCTGGGGTTGTAGGTCTGTGCCATCACACACACCCAGCCTTCCGGGGAAGTTTTGCTCAAGGAGAAAAGCAGGCTCTGCAGCCCTCACCGAACCTAACTTTGTTACGTGAGGCAGGCGTACAAACTAGATTCGGGCAGGGATTAGGAGTAGCCCCACCAGGAAGCAGCCAAGCAGATTAGTTGAGCCTGACAGAAGCAGGAAGGTCTGGCTAGGCAGAGCCCTCTTCAAGACTGGCCTTGAGAGGAATGGCTCTGAAGTTAACCTCAGACAGTAAGCATTCCTAGGGCTCTGCAGAAAACATTATCAACCATCCAGAAACCAGTGAACTCTGGCAGGCAGGCAGGGGTGAGTGCACTGAAAGTGTACAGTAACAGGGAGGGGAGGGGGCCTGCGGAGGGAGGGTCATTCCAGGCGACTGTGGCTGTGCACAGCCCAGCTTGCAGCCCTGAGGAGCAGACTGAAGGCCTCAAGGGTCCAGGAAATAGTCCAGCCAAGTCACTAAATAAATAACCACACAATGACAAGCTTCGGGTAGGGGCATCAGGATCAGTATCCATGGTTCCCACACCACCTTATCTTCTAAAAACATCCAGTTTTCAACTAAAAAAAGAGTATGAGAAACAGGAAAGTGTAACCCCTATGTGGGAAAACAGTCAACAGGCACTGCCTTTGAAGCAGCCCAGGAGGCGTATCTACAAAGCCATTACAGTAAATATACTATAAAGAATGAAAGGAAGTCATGGTTAAAGACATAATGGAAGGAATAGCAAGATCCCACACGTGGAGAAAGCATATCGATAAAGAGGCTCCTTTAAGAGCCAAGTGGAGATTGCTGAGCTGTAATGTTCAAGAACTGACTGAAAAGTCCTCTAGAGGGCCGGGTAGAGCAAGAGGACAGTATGCACAGCATTAGGAGGCCAGGACGTGGTATGCCGGAGCACGCCTATGATTCCTAACTTGGAAGCTGGAAACGGAAAGATCAGAAGTTCAAGGCCAACATCCCTAAGTAGAGCGCTGAAGGCTAGCCTGGGCTACAAGATCTTATTTCAAAAAATAATCAACCGGAGGGGCTCAACAGTCTACTTGGGCTACTACAAGACCTGCACTAAAGAGATACACAGAAATTATACCGTCAGAAGGACAGAAAAACAAGCAAAATAAACAGCTCCAGAGAATCCAGGCACTTTTATACACAATATTCTGTTCAACAACATATGGAACAACTAAGAAGGGAAGAAAAATACTTGAAGAAATACACTGGGACTAGAGAGACGGCTCAGTGGTTAAGAGCACTGGCTGTTCTTCCAGAGATCCTGAGTTCAATTCCCAGCAACCACATGGTGGCTCACAACCATCTGTAATGGGATCTGATGCCCTCTTTCTGGTGTGTCTGAAGACAGCTACAGTGTACTTATATATAATACATAAATAAATCTTTAAAATAAAAAGAGACATTTAAAAAACTACACTGAAAATTTATCCAACTTAATGGAAAACCAAACCTTGGTCCACGTTCTATAAATTCTAAACAGGTGAAAATCAAAGGCAGCCAAACATGGTGGCCTCAGCTTTAATCCCAGGCAGAGGAAGCAGATCTGAGTTAGAGGCCAGCCTGGTCTATACAACACAGTTTGGGCCAGCCAGACTACATATTGAGGCCCTGAATTAAAAACAAGGACAGCAGCAGCCACACCTCCACAGTAAAAACCACAAAAAGACGTTGAGAGCAGCAAAAAAAAAAAAAAAAAAAAGGACCTCCAGCTAACACCACAGCGAGTTAGTTCCCTTCAGAAACACATGACTCGCCATAGACAAAATACAGTTCATAAACTGAAACACGGATGTCTGGCGCGGCAGCTGACTGCCGAGCCTCCTGCAGCAGAGTGAACAGCACTGTCCAAGATGGCTCTTCCACAAGCCCAGCCCTCCTCCCTACAGATGTGGCCCAGCTTCTGCTTCTCAGTTCTACCTGTGTGTGTGTATCCCACAGGCATAGCCATGGTTCCAGTCTAAGCCCTTTAGCACCATCCTGAAGAGGACAGCTCTGAGCTTTACTCTACAAACAGCTTGCTGGCCCCAGGGCTGGACACTTCCTGAGAACTCAGCTCACCAAACCGCTCTAACCTAGCGTGCATGAAGCCAAGATCCCGAAGCTGGGTGTGGCCCGGGTACTGAAGTGTTCCCTTGCTGTCCCGCGCCCACCTTCCGCACACTCTCCAGCTCCTGCTGCTTGTTTTCATTGGCCGCTTGGAGCTCCTTCATCTGCCGCTCCAGCTCCTCCTGCTCTGCCAGCAGCTTCCTTCGGAGCTCTTTCCGACGCTGGCGGGCTTCCTTGTGTGGTGGGGGGCTGCCCAGCTTCAACAGATGGATGGTAGAATGGATGGCTATGAGGAAAAGGAGAAAGAAGGGAATCATAGTCATAGATCTGAACTGGAATAATATAGAACACCACACGGGGTGAGATGCTGCCAGTGAGCAGGGGCTCGGCCGCAGTGGCATCATCTTCTCCAGCTCCCACATGAGAGAGACGTGCAGTAAAGTCTTCTGAGCGCAGGTCCACAGCTGTGCACCTGCTCACGGACACTCCACACTGCCCTCAAACTCACAGCAGCCCTGCTGTCTATGGTTACCAAGTGCTGATACCACATACCTGGCTTTCCTACTCCCCGAAAAGCTAAAAAAGGACAGGCAAGATGAATCAGCAAGTAAAGACACCAGCTTCGCAAACCTGGACCAGTTTAGTCCCTGGGGCCCACACATGAGACAAAGCATGTGTGCCCATACACACACATCATGAGCATACATACACATAACAACAGTTTTTTGTTTTTTTTTTAATTTTTTTTTTTTGGTTCTTTTTTTTTTCGGAGCTGGGGATCGAACCCAGGGCCTTGCGCTTCCTAGGCAAGCGCTCTACCACTGAGCTAAATCCCCAACCCCTAACAACAGTTTTTAAATGCCAAATAAAATTAGGACACACTAAGGGCAGAGAATCAAAGTTCTTAGCATCTGGTGTGCAGTCTATTACACTGATTCTGCCCTCAGCTATGTCTATGAAACAACTTCCCTCCCTATATGTGAATACATATCACAGTAGTCACCATTTACTGAAAATCTACATATAGCATAGCACGCAGAGACTTCATAAGACATTACATTTCATATAAAATCTCATTTCTTTTTCTGCTTTTTAAAAAATTTGTCTTATGTATATGAGTGGTTTGCCTGCACGTGTGTGTGTATGTGCACCATGAGTGTATCTGATCCCCGAGAAAGTCAATGGAGGGTGTCAGATCCCCTGGGACTGGCGTTAAGGATGGTTGTGAACCATCAGGTAGGTACTGAACATCGAACCCTGGTCCTTTAGAGGAGCAGCCAGTGCTCTTAATCACTGAGCCATCACTCTAGCCCCTTTCTGATTTGACTCTAACTGAAGTTGACCTGAAACCTGTTATGTAGTGCAGACTGGCTGTGAACCAACTGCAATCTACTGCTTCTGCCTCCTAGGTGGTGGGATCACAGGTATGACCTACCACACCTGGCTCTCGGTGTTTTCAACCACTTAAATTTAATTTCTTGGTTAACTAATACCTATTGTTCAAATTCAAGAAGCATGAACAGACATTCAGGAAAGTCTGCCTACTTTTATCCTCCAAGCTTTGGGTTTCCTGTCCATCAACAACTAATGCTAACAGGTTCTTGTGTTTCTTCTAAGATACTTTAAGCAAATGAGTAAGGTTATATCATCCACTTCCTTTTAAATGCTAACACAATGCTCTCTCCTCAAGTTATTGGTTTCTTGAGTTACAAAACCACTCCATAAATTCCTTTTCCGTCTTGTGCATGACCAAAATCTCAACATTTGCTAACATTTTTCATTCACCTAAAGGAAAATCCCATACTTTCAAGAGTAAGGGCAGTAAGACCTAAAATAGAGTTTTATCCCCACAAAGTCAGAATGCAAATAAATTGGCCAATTTTTTTTTTAACTTTTAAAAAGGGAACTTGTTCCTTGGTTTTCTTTCACATGTGGCAATAGGCACAACATAAGGAAACAAACTGTGCCAGTGTCTTAGGCGAGGTTTGAAAACACAAAGTTGGAGCACTGACAGTTTGGTTTGGTTTGGTTTGGTTTGGTTTGGTTTGGTTTGGTTTGGTTTGGTTAGGTTTGGTTTGGTTTGGTTTGGTTTGGTTTGGTTTGGTTTGGTTAGGTTTGTTTTGGTTTGGTTAGGCAGGGTCTAAAGTAGCGAGGGCTGGCTTGGCACTTTGTGTAGAGCGCTCCTGTTTTTTCTGTCTCCCTCCCACATGCTGGGATTGAAAGCCTGTGCCCATGCCCATCTTCTGCTCCCTGTTGTGGAAAATAATAAAAAAATGTCCTACCCTGAATCCATTCTTGTTTCTTCTTCTTATCCGAGGCACTGATTTCAAAGGTCTTATCGAAGCATTTTATTAGAAAAAGACATTTCTTTCCATCTTTGTCAGGCAGAGACTAAAACAGAAACCATGATTATTAGTTCTCTAAAATCTTCTTTTTTGTTTGTGTTAGATTATTTAAAAAGCAGCTGGGGGGAGAGAAAGGGAAGAGAGAGAGGCTGGGTTTGACCTTAGGTGGGGTCATGTTTACTCATGGCAAGGTGGCATCTTTGTCACCCACATACGTGGATGCCAAAAGGTCCAGAGGAAGATCGGATGTGGCCTCTTGTGGGGGTGGAAATGACTTCCATAGTCCTCAGGGACGCTTCAAAGTGTAGTCCATCAGCAGGAAACTACCATTTTGTTTATGGAGACAGGGTCTCACAATGTTGACTAGGAGGATCCTGAACTCACAACCCTTCAGCCCCAGCCTCCTAAATACTGGGATTTGTAAGGCATGTGTCACACCACACCTGGCTTAGTTTTCTTAAGTATTTCAATTAATTTCTTAACTATATAAATCTAACTGAAATTCAATGCCAATGAAAAACACCTACAAATGCAAATGTCTGATTACTAATGCTGTCCCCAGGCAGGCAGCCTCATAAGTGGTTACAATGATCCCTGGCTGAAATGCCATATCTACACGAGCTACAACATGGGGTGAGGACAAGAGGACCCCATGCTCTTTGCTTGCACTCTAGCAATTGAGTGTGCCCCTGTAGGAAGAAGCCTAGAAGGAACACTCCCATAACTGTTGTAGGAGGACACTGACTGCTAGGTTTTTCCTACACCTGAGGTGTTACCGCTGGTGCCCTGTGGTCCTTTATGAGTAAAATGGCAGAGCTCATGAAAATCCTGTAGATCTCAGTTCAGCTGAGCACGAGCAAACCACACAGTATTAATATAGCTTTATACCATTCTATAGTTTGAGTGCGAATCCCCATATTTTAAATGTTATTCAACAACACCGAGACACTAGTGGTGGCTACTGTACAAATCAAATCTAAAAAACAAAAAAGTAAATTTTTTGAGACAGTGTCTTGCCACACAGCCCTGGCTAAGCAGAGCAGGCAATCTCCAGCCTCCTGAGTGCTGGGATTAGAGATATGTGTCACCTTGCCCTACAAAATTTACGTTCTTGAGGACTCTGCATCGTTACAGAATTTACAGCTATAAAATATATCACTCAAGGCAGGCATGGAGGTTCGCACTTGTGGTCTTTAGTACTGTGTAGAAAGAGGCAAAAGGATGAAAAGTTCAAGGCTATAGCAAGTCTAAAGCCACTCAGAGGAGAGCCTGTCCTCATAAAGAAATACATCCTGTCTTTAACAAGAGGAGTGCGGTAGCACACGCTGGTAATCCCTCGACCTGGGATAGACAAGGCAGGAAGGTAAGGATTTCAAGGCCAGCCTTGACTACAGAGTGATACTATGTGAGACCCTATTGTACCAAAAAGATCAATTTTCTTCTCTTTTTCTTCTCCAGATCTTTAGTCTATTGATAATTTCTAATATCATCTCACTGCAATTTCTTTTGCCTTTTTAATGACTTGATTTTACTCAATCATTCCTTAAATACAAATCTTTCAGATTTATTCTTTTTTTTTTTTTTTACTATTTTTAAAGGGTTTCTTCTTTTTTTTTTTTTATTAACTTGAATATTTCTTATATACATTTCGAGTGTTATTCCCTTTCCCAGTTTCCTGGGCAACATCCCTCTCCCCCCCCCCTTCCTTATGGGTGTTCCCCTCCCATCCTCCCCCATTACCGCCTCCCCCCAACAATCACGTTCACTGGGGGTTCAGTCTTGGCAGTACCAAGGGCTTCCCCTTCCACTGGTGCTCTTACTATGCTATTCATTGCTACCTATGAGGTCAGAGTCCAGGGTCAGTCCATGTATAGTCTTTAGGTAGTGGCTTAGTCCCTGGAAGCTCTGGTTGCTTGGCAAAGATTTATTCTTTATACTTTATTCACAAGCATAAGACAGAAAATAAATTCATATTAGGTACACATCTTGTCAGCTCTCTTTAATTTTCGGTTTTAGAATACTATATTTTGAAAATTTCCACTTGTGGATTATTTGCAGGTTTAGTCTAGAAGAGTGAGGCTGGGAAAACCCATGGACAGCAGGGAGCAGCAGAGGGCGGCAGAGGGCGGCAGAGGGCAAGCATGCAGAGAGGCCACACCCACTCACCTCCACACAGCAGTTTTCATCCAACATGATGTCTCCTTTCTTATCTTTCAGATCCTCGCTCACATAGTAGGAAATTATGTTGGGTTTTAATACAAACCAGCGCTCAGTCCAGTTTTTCCGTTTGTGGCCTTTCTTCATCATGTAACCCTATGGCAGGTTAAACCAAATGTCACCGGTGTGCTTTTATGTGCAAGAGCTCACAGTCCTTTGACTGTATGATTTACGCCATTATCTGACACCTGGTCCAAAATATACAAATGTCAATGGTTCTCACCTGTGTGGACAATGAACCGGAGTCTCTGAGAATCTGTGATCCAGAGACATGATCCCCAGTGAAATCCACATAACCACACACAAAGGTTTAATATAAATTTAGACATTTCAGAGTCTCTGCAAGTGACATACAGATAACAGAACCTTTGGTATTAATTAATAGTGAATTTTCCCACATTGCCTTACCTTTTAAGACATTTATTGAAATATTTACAGGTGAAGAGAAATGTTTGGGATGCTCACTCAGCAAAGGAGACATAAAGGTGTGTGGACAGAGACAGCACACACATCCTTGGGATACCAGATCCCTATGCAGTCTCCAGCCTCCTGAGTGCTAACTCCTGAGTTAGGCCTTAATTAATGCTTACTGACGGAACAAAGGACAGGGACAATAATCACCTACTGAACAAAGAAAGTGATATGTATGGAAAACTGAAAGATTATTTCACATAATGTAAGACTCTGTGTGTGTGTGTGTGTGTGTGTGTGTGTGTGTGTGTGTGTGTGTATACATGCTTGCAGCGGGTGCCTATCTTAATCCCAGCAGGCGGACTGAGGCCACCCTGGTCTATACAGTGAGTTTCAAGCCAGCTAGGGTGAGAGCCTGTCTCAAGACAGACAGACGTTCTATTTAGTAAGTATTTACTTTCCTACATGTATATCAGACACTGTTTGGTGCTGAGGAAAAAATAGTCACTATGATAAATACAACTTTGCTATATGAATAGAGCTGTAGCTCAGCTGTGAAGCACTTGGCTCGAATGCATAATACCTTGGTTTAATCCTCAATATCCCAGCAGGGTGGGGCAAATCCTGAAAGTCTAATAACAGAGAAAACAGAAAACTTTATTTTTGTTGTAAATCATTTAAAGAGTGTAAGTGACTTATGGAGAGGGAAGGAAGCTATTTGGTTTCAAACATCAGATTCTAGAAACGAGGGAGATGGTGTTATGGCCCTCTTACCTGTTTCAATACATCTAAAATAAGCTCATTGAAGACCTCATTAATGGCCATAGACACTGTCTGACGATCCATGCCCTTGCTAAACTGTCCATTTCCAATTAGTTCAATAAGTTCCCAGGCAGACAGGCCATCTTTATTGTCATCAAAGTTTATTTTGTAATGTTCAAATTGCTCTTGTTGCCAACCTCCTCCCATAGCTTCTGTAAGTTTCTTAAGTAGGTATTCGATCTGTATGGAAAAAAAAATTTAGTTATTTCCTTTTAAAATTTTTTGTTAGTTTTTTCTTTTTTTGAGGAAATTATGTCGGGTTTTAATAATTTCTCTGTATAGCCCTAGCTACAATGGAACTTGTTCTGCAGACCAGGCTGGCCTTGAACACAGAGATCCCCAGCCTCTGACTCCTAAGTACTGGGATTGAAGATATTCTCCACCATCACCTAGCTAATCATTTCTTATTTTTAACATAGGTATCCATTTGTATTATTCACCCTAGTGGGTTTAACTCAGAATGTATTCTTTATGCTTCCAAAAAGCACTTGTTTTAAAAGGAAAATCTGCCTTTGCTAGGGAAAGCTGTGCACATGAAACAGCAATGGCTGCTGTCTGCTGGTGTATACTGAATCGAACCGGACAGCCCGCACTTGTACGTGTATGGAGCCAAGGGAAGCTGCAACACGCCACACACAAACAAATTACTGTCACCTCTTTTGGGGAAAATACTATACCAAGAACATCAATTTTTCTTCCTCCTGTTTTGATTTGTCTGGTTATACTGATACAAGGTCTCATATAGTCCAGACTGGTCTCAAACTTACTATATGTGGCCAAGTATGACCTTGAACTGATTCTCCTGACCCCACCTCCCGTGTACTGAATTACTGATGCATACACAACCAGCACCCAGCTCTGCACTCGAATCTCACTAAACATTAGTGTTAAATCGAAGAAACATCTCAAGTGCACACGTTATCCCCTAATTTACAGAT
Source organism: Rattus rattus (assembly GCF_011064425.1). Taxonomy (NCBI): domain Eukaryota; kingdom Metazoa; phylum Chordata; class Mammalia; order Rodentia; family Muridae; genus Rattus; species Rattus rattus. Next base: position 91,189,747 of record NC_046155.1, read on the forward strand.
TTGCTGTGTAAACCAGCTACTTCTTTCTGTTGTCTCCATCCACTAGAACACGGATGTTATAAATATGACTGGACTCCCAGTATGAATCAGAAAGGCTTACTAAATCCTGAAACATCAGACATTATGTAGGAAAATATTGGAGGGTGGGGGGTGAGGCAGTATGCTGAATAAGTAGACGGCAGTGCTTATGTTCAGCAGCCCAGTGTGATAATTCTCAAACACCGCCACTCATCTCTGCCTTCCAATGTCTCCCCTCTATCTGATACATCTCAAGAGCATGCTCAGAGTACACACTGATGGGTCTGACCATGACAATTTCATATGTGCACATCATCCGCTTTGCAAATATTTACCCCACCTCTTGTCCTCTGATCCCCTCCTCTCGCTGCTGACTTCAGCTGGTGTAAAACCATCCACAAAACCCCCCACCCGTATTCCATGTCCTTATCACTTACGTCAAACCCACTCAGTAACAAAGTGCTCTGACAATATTCCTGAGATCAATGGTTTTTCACTATGAATTAAGCCAGCATTTTTGTGATGGAATGAAAACATTCTACTTCAATCACAACAGGGCCAAAGACAGTTTTACACGGTTTCCGTGTACGTGTATTTGTTTGTGCTGGGTCAAAGTATAAAATGCTTATCTTCCTATAACGTTGAAATGGAAAATAAATATTTAGTTGGGTGTCATGACATACTTAATCACAGCACTTGGGAGACTAAAGCACAGCTATTTCAGGCCAGCCAGGGCTACATAGTGAAACTCTGCTCAAAAAATTAAAAAAACATAAAAAAGAAAAAGAAATAAATAATAAATAAATAAATAAATAAAAATAGAAACCCATAGGAGAGAGAGAGAGAAAGTACTGTTTCTCCGGATGGTTCATAAGTGTGGTCCTCCTCCATCTGAAAGCTTCAGGCCCCACACTTGGCATCTCTCTGTAGGTCATGCTGCGGTTTAACAAGACCCCAGGTGTCCTCACCAACCAACCCTACAGCAGGCACTGCATTCCCTACCTCCTCTCCTTGTCACTGCACTCAGTGTGCTGGGTTCCATGTTCTAATCCCCATTTGCTTTTCCACCCTTTTCTGAATTCTTCACAGGTGCCCCATCTATCTTTGAACTCCAGGAGCTCAGCGGGGGACCTCAAGTACAGCAGGACTCAGCTGACCCCTAAAACGAATGAGCTAAGATCCAACCTCCTCATCTGTGAAGTGGGGATAATAATACTCATCACATAGAGAGACAGAAGAAGACACACAGAGAACAGTCAGCACAAAGCCGCCCAGCAGCCACACCATCGGTGTCGGTCGCTTCCCCTCTCCACACTGGGTGACATATTATACAATCATTTAGAACTACACGAGAAAAGTTTACCAGGTATGGAAGCAAAGAATGCAAGCCCGTGGTTTCACCTGCATAAACAGAAAATGCAAGTTTTCTGGCAAACATTTGTCAAAAACACAGAAAATACTTAGTTACAAATAAGACTTGGGGTTCATTTTTCTTTTTTATTCTTTGTCTCCCCATTAATGTGATTATAATGCTGTTTGTGAAATAATAAAGTGTAACGGGAAATGGAAAGAAATTCCATTTACTAAGTACCACAAGTTCAAAACCATCACAAGTTTAGTGATAGACGCTCCTTTGGGATGAACATTAACAGAGGCCTTGAACAAGTGTGAGCAGTGCAGGAAATGCTCTCTGTAGAAGAGAGGCACACTTAGGCCCTTCTCTGCCCTTGGTGAAGCGGTGTCACTTACTGCTGAGCCCCTCCTACTTGAAGGGGGTGGAGGGCAGTAACAGATGATGGAAGAGGAGAAAAAGATAATGGGAAAGATGATTAACGTCAAGAGAGACTAAAAACAAAATAACGAGAGAGAGAGAGAGAGAGAGAGAGAGAGAGAGAGAGAGAGAGAGAGAGAGAGAGAAAACACAAGCAGTAAGCATCAGTTGGTGGCAAGAGGATCAAATCTATCCCTGGCTAAATAGAGAATTCAAGACTGTGACTTAGCTCATCAAGGGAATACCATGAGGAAGCACACATTATGGCCATGTGTGCACAGGATGAAGGACTACAGTGGGTTTGACAGGATGCTGCAGCCATGACATCTGCACAAGTCAAGGAGACAGCCTTTGCTTACCCACCACAGTGAGGCCAAGCCACCACCTTCCAGCTCCAGGTGACCTTTTGTTTGCAACTCATATTCTCTATTCAATTCTCAAAGCAGCTTCCTGAGTTCTTCTGGAACCTTCTATAATAGTACCTCTCAAGCCTGAGAGGCTGACTTTCAGCCCCTGCACCAACAAGCCCTGGCTCCCAGCAACTGTGTCTTTCCTGTTGACTTGGGACACATTCATATACATTATAACCAAGGAGCAGAAGGACCTTTTGACTGTAGCACAAAGAGACACTTTCTCACTCTACTATTCAAGTAAGCTGGAACAATGAGTCAAGTGTGTGCCAAGCTTGCTTTACAGAAGAGCCCCAAGCAATTCTAAGGCTCGTTCAGCTCAGGAAGCAGCCTGCTTCCTCCTTCCAGGCAGATTTCACTAAAAATAACAAAGAAACTTCAAGCTGGATGTGATTTTTCTAGGTCTTTGGCTTGAATTTTTATTCTGTCAAAAGTTCTCTCTGCCATTAAAGGAGCAACCTACATTTTACCTCACTTAAGATCTCTTTAAAACTATTTCAAGTTTGAGTTTTCACTGCTGAAAGGCAATTCTTCCAAGTAAGTGTGTGGCAGAAACATCCTGTTTTGTTCTTGGTTCTAAGGGAAATGACACTAATAAAAACTACACTTTATGCTTTACAGGCATACGTTTCCAGGAACATCGCCAGAAGAAAATGTGGAACCAACTCAAAGGGGCTCACGGCGCTCTCGTGCTCTCTCTCTCTCTCTCTCTCTCTCTCTCTCTCTCTCTCTCTCTCTCTGTCTCTCTCTCCCCCAAATGTGCCAATAGAAACACCTTGACTTTACCATGTGATTTAAATATTTATTTAACATTCTTAACATTCATTCTGGGTGATGGAAAACACAGTCAAACGAATACTGTAGATGCGTTATTCACACACTGCCACTGTTAAACAGTATTGGCTGAAGTAGAGAAAAAACCGACTCTTTGGGTACGATACATCATATCTATGATCTCAGCGCTTGGGGTGGAAACAGAATAGCCACAAGTTTGAGGCCAGTCTCAAACCATGTCTCAGAAAACAAAACAAGTAACAACATCAAAAACTGTAAACTTAAAACACAAGTGAACATTATGATAGATGGATTACTAGAAATATAAAAATTACACAGGAGTGGTGGATCAGGAGCACACGTTTGACCTAGCACTCAGGAGGCAGAGAGGCAGGTGGATCTCTGGTGAATTCAAGGCCAGTCTTGTCTACATGGTAGGTTCCAGGCCAGCCAGGAAGAGCGATCCTGTCTCAAACAAACAAGAAACAAACAAACAAGTGGTGTGTGTGTGTGTGTGTGTGTGTGTGTGTGTGTGTGTGTGTGTGTGTGTACAAGATAAATACATCCTATTTAGACTCTATGTAATGACCAGTAAGCTTCTCATATGTACATGAGACTCTCTGAACTTGTAAGACTTTAAAATTCCCAACAGACAAGTAGAACCCACAAAGACATTGCATTTTAAATTTTATTTTTTAAAAATGTATGTTTTTATGTTACGTTTTCTAAAACTCTGCATTTCAAACACAGTTCAAATATATAGTTTTTATGTTGTTAAGTATGTAGAAAGAAAACAACATTGACTAGGTCCACAACCTAGTGTGACCTTGAGGTGCAGTGCTTGGTCAAAGGGCAGGTGACTTGCTGGAGCTCAGTGTGCCAAGGCCATGCTTAAACCTCAAGAGGCTGACTCAGGAACTGAAGCAATTCCACATTAATCTGCTCCAGTAACCCATTCTCTACCCCACAGAAATACTCCTGCTCACTGAAGGGTATAATTCTAACTCCATTTCTACCGCTGTCATGTAAACCAGGTAGGCCTCAACCTCCTGATCCTCCTGCCTCAACCTCCCCTGGTGCTGGAACTGCAGCACACGCTCCTGATTCTGAGAGGCATTCTCCATCTCAGAAGGAGGCACTCAAGGATGCAAAGCACAGAGTGAGCACACAGGAGACTCAACAAAGTCCGCTGCACCAGAGAGAGGTCGCTCTCCTTCCAACAGGACTTCATGTCTGAAGGAGACAGAATGTTCATGCCAGCCTGCGATGATGGAGTCCAGGCTGGGCTCTGGGCTGCAGCAAAGACAGCGCCAGGCCTGTTAAGGCCCACGTGGGTCCTGTTGCTCCTCTGGGTTATCAAGAAGCTGACCAGAGTAAGTGGCTCAGTGATAACAAAGCCCCCAATCAAGAAGGCACTTCCTATGTCTACAATAAAGTAAGCACTCATCCTTGCTGCTTAAGTGTGAATTCTGAAAGAAAGACAAAATGGCTTGCAGGTCCGCCATGGGTATTTTAGTAACAGAAAAAAAAAAAATCTAAAATGTCAAGGATAAGAGAGCCATCCACTTCTAGTTCCAACACACATATAAACTTGGAATTCTGAGTGTGTGCACAATATCTTCAAAGACCATATTGGAAGGCCGGGAATGGTGGCACGCACCTCTAGACCCAGCACTCAGGAAGACAGAGGCAGGCAGGTCTCTCTGAGTTTGAGACCAGCCTGGTCTACATAGTCTGTGCCAAAAGAGCTAGGACTCTGTATAGAGACCCTGAATCCAAAAAGAAAAAAAGGCCATGGGGTTGGGGATTTAGCTCAGTGGTAGAGCGCTTGCCTAGCAAGCGCAAGGCCCTGGGTTCGGTCCCCAGCTCCGAAAAAAAGAAAAAAGAAAAAGAAAAAAAAAAAGAAAAAGAAAAAGGCCATGTTAGAAACCTTTCATGGAGCTGGAGAGATGGGTCAGCAGCTAAGACCACTGCCCACACCCACCAGGTGGCACACAACTTTCCATAATTCCAGTTCAAGGAAATCCAATGCCCTCCTCTGACCTCTAAGGCTGCCAGCACCAGGCACACATATGGTGCACAGACATATATGTAAACAAACACTGATACACAGTAGTAGTAGAGCAGCAGCAGCAGCAGCAGCAGCAGCAGCAGCAGCAGCAGCAGTAGGAATAAAATTCTCTTCCAAGAAAAGACATACCCCTGAGCAGCAGCCATGTCTGTTACAGGCCTCAGGTCACCCATTCTGAATTAAGCTGGGCAGTGCTCTAGGGTGTTGCTTTCCATGTCCCCTTTAACTGTCACGTAACTTAATACCTAGACAGGATCATATTTAACACCAAGACAGTGTTCCCCCACAACCATAGAGAAACTGCCTCTCCCTTGCTACCAACGGCTACCTATTGTTAATCCGGAAGCCCCTTCTTACCACTATCTGATTTTTCTGCAATTTACATTCTCATGTGCCTCCTCTTATCTCACAGCCTACACGGTTCTGCTTCCTTTACCAAGTCGACTTCCTCCTGCTGCTATAGAAACAGCCCCAAGGTTCTCCTTGGCCCTCACAACTCCTACTATGGTCACTTCCTCCCTGTAACCCACTCCTGTGGTTTCTCCATGTCTCTCTCCAGCCCTGGCTTCTCACACACTCTAGCAGTGTATTTCCACAAGGATATTCTACCTATAACACTAAACATGCCACACCCATTCCATGACCCATTTGGTGAGCATGTATCCTGGGTTCCAGCACTACATCAAGTGTTTCAGTACCGTCAACTTCTCTAGCCTCACAGGGTACACTGTAGAAAGCAGCTATCTCCATTCTAAAGGTGGGGAGACACAGATTGGAAGATTACTTTGCACTCTGTGAAGAAGTGGTAAAGCTGGGTTTCAAAATCAGTCTGTTTCAAAGACCATGCTTTATAAAAAGCATTGTGCTACCTCTAGATGCCCAGGATTGAAATGTGCCTGTGCTTCCCATGACCAGGCACTATCAACATGTGCGGACAGGGGACAGAAGATAGAAATTTAATCTGCTGGTTATGACCAGTTAGCTGTGCTCTGCAGAGGACTCCATAACATCACAATCACAATTTCATGAGTGTAACTGCCTCACGCGGGAAACTGTCATCTTGACTCAGAAAGATCCATGTCTGGTCAAACCTGTCCTGCATGTCTGGTTTCCAGGAAACTGCACAGGAACCTTACTCCTAGTCCCCAGTGCCCTCACCTGGGACATTCCAGGGGTAACGCAGGATAGAATCAGCAGGTGCTTTCCTTTTCGTTGAGGTCTAGTGAAAGCCATCCCCCTAGGCTTTAAACTTGAAGTGGAAAAGCAGTAGCTCCTCCTAACACAAGAGAACAGTGTTCTGGGTCCTACGTATTCCCCACAGAGCCAGCTCGTCCACAAGCAGACAATCACGCTGTCCCTTGCACTGCAAACACTCTTCAGATACCATGAGGATGGGGTCACCTGCAATCACTCACTGTCCCTGCAAAGCTCCAAGGGAGATTTTTGATTTCCCCCAAATCCCCAAGTTTGAGCTTTTCTGTTTTCAACCTGTTTTGCCTCTGATCAAAAAACAACAAAAGTAAAAACAAAAACAACAATTATCAACATTGAATCAACACAAATTTTGCAGGCCAGGTCCTCTAGTACTTATACATCTAAAAAGTCCCCAAAGCCACACCTTACCTCTTCTGGCACAATAATTAATGGATACTTGTCCTCCGACAAAAAGTTGAAAATGACCCACACTTTGAATGCATCATCTTCTGTAATGAGGAGTGGACTCTTTGTGAGGTTTTTCTTGACACAGAGGGTCCAACACATTCTATTGAATTCAATCTTGTCAAAGTTGTCTTGGACCTAAAAAGGAAAGAGGAAAACTCACAAGCCAGCCCAAAATAAGGTCACACACACACACACACACACACACACACACACACACACACACACACCATGCACACACAAGCACAAGTACATAATAAAACAAGATAGGCCTTACTTAAGCTTCCTACTAACCAATAGTCATACCCCACGTTTCTGCTCCTGATATTAACACTAGGTGGCTCAGCTAAATAATTCCACTCAGCCTCTGTCCTTGACACTGAACACAGATATCCATCAGAGCTGAGAATGCCAAGCACTGTAGGCCAAATTCCGTTATCTTTTTTACCCCATTTTTATTTATATAGACAAAGATGAAACCTTGATGCAGGAAAACTGTACCCCTGAGACAGCTGTACCACTCATATCCTAAACCTAACACTCTGAGTCGATTACTGTGCTATGAAATAAAAGGCAAAGTTGAAGAACTTGATCTATGTGCTTACATGTTAAGTTTATTAGAGAAAACATAGTAAGTAGACAGTATTATTAGTACGTAATCAATAGTTTCTCGTTCCTCAACAAGAAAAATGTATACCATAATTATTACTTTCCAGAAACAGATACCACTCAATACTAGCCTGTCTCTCTGAGAAACATAACCACAATTATACTATGGTCTGACAAATGTTGTAACTAAGATTCCATGGGAATCCTGAGCAGCTAATCCAACCTGAATGAGGGGCCATTGATATCTGAGCTTAGGTGTGGCTCAGTGGTGGAATGCTTATATCACATGTTCAAGGCCTGGGTTTGTAAGTAGGAAACTACATGCTGGAAGGTGGTCTCAGTTGGACAGAATCCACCTGGTGGTCATTTAAACACAAAGGAAGGTTATTAGGAGAACAATGAATCACAGATCCAACATCATCGAGAAAAAAGAGGCGGTGCACCTGTGCCAGTACCACAGTACAGTAGGAGTCAGAACTTCAGCCTGAGTCAGTCAGAGGATAGACTAGTGGGGACCCCACAGCCAGTACAACATGAAGACAGCACCTCTGTGCCTTTCCTGGGGCCTCTATGCCACTCACACAGGGTCTCCCTTAGCCTGGGGCACGTTCTCATGTTCAAGTGTCATGGAGCAGGGAAAATAAGCACCTATACTTTTCTGTGTCTCCATGTGAGACAGGTCTTGCTCCCCACCAAGAGCCTGGGAAATGTCTCACATTAGAGTTCAATGCCAGCCAGACCAACCCTGGCAAATGTGCATGACAAGGAGAGTCGAGGCTATAAGGAGAAGAGCTGATCAGAAAGAGGTTGGTCACTCCTGGTAAGGAGTCAGGACTTTATCTGTACTGACAGCTGAAGGCTCAGTGGTCTTCATTTTTTAAGCCATATTCTGGGACAATAAGGAAGGCAGTGTGGAGGAGCTGGAGAGCAGGAACAAGAGCAAGGCATGTTTCATTTATCTTTGGAGAAGCACTCTGTGTTGTGTATAATGTGAAGCCTTTGCTGGCCTCACAGACGCGTCTCTTGATCTTTAACCAGTCTGTGGTTGGCAAGCCAGCCTCCGAGAAGTCGAGAGATGCTCTCTGTACTCTGTCTTTACCCCATCACTTCCCATGCTTCTCCATGTGTGGCAGATCAAGTGTCCCTGCTTGACTTGTTTATTTATTTAGCCCCAACACCATTTATTGAAGACTTATTTATATGTGAAGGTCAGGAGCTATCTTTCAGGGGTCAGTTCCTTCCACCACGTGGATCTTGGAAACCAAACTCAGGTTGCCAGATTACCAAGTGCGTCAGCGACACCCCACCAGGGATGAACCCCTGAGCCTTGTGAATGTTAGGCAGGCATTTGAACTTAGTACATCACCCCTAGCCCTCACTTAGACTAACTTCCTATTAATTTTATAATTTGAACAACACCCCTGTTTTATAGATCAGGAAATAGGTTCAGAAAACAGTGAGGTGCTTTACTCAAGTTTACATGATTGGTTCACATGAAAACTAAAGCTTAAAGGCCAACTCTTTCCACTCTGTCAGAGATAAAAAAGCCCTGTGCGACACACGTTATCTGTGCAGAACTGCTTATAACAGCCATGGACAGGACACCAGCTCAAAGCACTAAGTAAAAGGCAGGCCATGTGGAAAGGGCATGTGCATAAAAGCACGAATTCCTGCTCTGAGGAACAAGAACTGATTCCCTGATTGTATGGTAACTCGAAAGGAGTGGCTTGATATGTAACTGGAAAGTGAACTGAGGCCACATCACAAAGGGCTTAAGAAATGGTACCCAGTCCAGTTTAGTACTTTGTAGAAAAGAGAGCATTTGAAGTGGACCTTAAAGGACTCTGGAGACCAGCTAGATGGCTCAGTGGGTAAAGGCACTTACTGCTAAGCCTGATGATGTGAGTTTGGTACCTGGATGCCACACAGTGGGAACAGAGAACTGACCATTGAGTGGTTCTCCTTTCTCCTTTTGTAACACAGTGATGTGCACACACACTAAATACATGTTCTGTTTGTTTTTTAAAATCAGGGGCATTGACGAAGACAAGGAAAAGCATCCAAGAGCAGGAGAGGAAATGGCTGAAGCAAAGGCACGGGGCAGCAGCACTCACACAGGGTGACCTGGGCTGACCAGCAGGAAGATGACAGATCAAACACCAGCGGTAAAGTCAAACTTATGCTACGCCAAGCACAAGAGGAAACAACGGTTTTTAAAGGTAGGATGCGGCTCTGCTTGAAAAGAGCACACTAAACACACTGACATGTTGTGTAGAGGTTTTCAGGAGGTAGAAGGAAGGTGCACAAAACAAGGGAGAAGGAGGGAGGTATTCATCTGTGGACATCTTTACGTTGATATTCTAGAAATAAAGAGATATCCAAAAACAAAGAAGGGAAAAGCAAGCCACAAGAGGTCAACTTGTGAGACAGAAGACAATGGCACAGTGATGTCCACAGACAGAGGATAGAAAGCAAAAATAACTGGAACCAGAAAAAGAACTCCAAGGTGGGCACAACACACCTGTAATCCCAGCACTTGGGAGGTAGAGGCAGGAGGATCAGCAGGTCAACATCATCCCCCTCTACTTGGTGAATTCAAGGCCATCCTAGGTTAAGAACAAAGAACTTCAGAGTGAAACCTTATCTGGAAAAATAATAATAATAACATCACATCCAACGGTGAGAAGCAGAAAGCCCTTCCTCTAAGAGGAGGAATAAGGCAAGGACATCCACCTTGTTACTTCTTGACATAATACTAGAAGTACTAGCCAAAGCAATGAGGCAAGGAAAATAAGTAAAAAGCACACAGATTGGAAAGGAGCAAGCCACGTAAGTCCCTAGTGTGGATGACTGAATCTCATGTACTGTGTATCTCTTCTTACTTCAAGAACGTAAAAGACTTACAGTGAAAACTGTAACATAAAATACTGCTGAAAAAAAAGATATGAACAGGTAGCAACGCATCTCATTATGTTCATGGATTAGAAGACCTAAGATGTTCGTAACACCTAGAGTAATCTACAGAATTTATGAAATTCCTACCAAAATGCATTTTTGCAGAACCAGACACAGAAAAAAAATTCTAACATTCATATGGAATCTCAAGGGATTCTATATAGCCAAAAACAATGTTACAAAAGAGAGAGAGAGAGGGAGGGAGGGAAGAAGAGAGAGAGAGAGAGAGAGAGAGAGAGAGAGAGAGAGAGAGAGAGAGAGAGAGAGAGAGAGAGAGAACAAAGCTGGAGGCCTCACATTTCCTAAAGTACAAACAAAGCTAAAATAACCACAGCGTTACATTATGAGGATGACAGACCTGGAAACACACAGAACAGAATGAGTCTTCAGGCTTATAATCATGTGATCTTCAATAAAGGGCCAAGAATACACAGTGAAAAGACAGTCTCCTCAATTAGTACTGTTCCAGAGACTAGATAGTAACACACAGTAGAATGCTCTTTACACAAAAATCAACTCAGAAATGTTTGAAGCTAGCTCAGTGGCCGAGTGCTTACCTAACACGCACAAGTCCCTGAGTTCGATCCTTAACAACACATAACTGGGCAAGGTGGTGGCAGCTGCCATCCAGCACTGGGTAGATCAAAAGCTCAAGAACATCTGTAGCTACACAATAGGTGTGAGGCCAGCCTGGACTACATGAGATCCTGCCTAAAAAAACAAACAATTATATCAAAGTGAATTAAAGATCTAAACTATACTTCTATACTTATACAACTTCTCAAAGAAAACATGGAACACTCCAAGATACTCTAACAACAAGGGTATCTTGTTTTTAGTAAGCATGCATTTATAAGGGGTTAATTATTAGAAAACAAGATTCCTACAACTCAATGACAAAACTACCCAACTTAACAATGGCCAAAGGAAAAGATCTAAATGAGCAAAGGCTCGACTAGACAAGCCTAGATAGATAGATAGATAGATAGATAGATAGATAGATAGATAGATAGATAGATAGATAGATATAATATCCAGAGAATGTCTACAAGTGACCAATAAGTCTAGGAAAAGATGTTCAAAGTCACTTATCACAGGGAAATGCAAATCAAACTCAATGAGCTAAGAGCTCATACCTATCTTTTGGCCATCATCAAAAGAAAATCAGTGAGGTGAGGGTGTAGAGAAACTGAGCAACGGAACACAAACGGCCCAGTTTCTGTACATCCCCCTTTGTGTGCTGTTGCTAAAACTGAAAAATGGCACAACTACTGAGAAAAGCGGTACAGACGTTCCTTAAAAATTAAAAATGAAACTACCACATTATCCAGCAATCTCATTACTGGGTAAATATCCAGAAGAACTGAAAACGGGACCTTGAAGAGATACTGTATCCCCAAATCCACTGCAGCACTGTTAAACGACAGCCAAGAAGAAACATTCAGAAAAGGCAAAGCCATGAAGCAGAAAGTAGGTTACTCGTTTCCTGGAGTCTGGGAAAAGGGAGAACTGAGAGTGATATAAAGGAATACAGGATTTCTCTGAGGGATGATGGGATAGTGAATGTCCTGACAACTACTACTATTTATAACTATTCAACTACTAAGTTGTGCACTTTAAGATAGTAATTGTGAGCTAAGCATGGTGGTACACACCTGTAATCTTAGCACTCACAGGGCTAAAGCAAGCAGAGTGCTGCAAGTTAAAGGCCAACATGGACTGCGTAACAAATATATAGAGGCCAACCAGAGCTGCGTGGCAAGATACTATCCCCAAAACACAAAAACAAAAACAAAAACAAAACTGGGTATCATCAAACATGTCTTTTATCAGAACACTTGTGAAGCAGAGGCAGGCAGATTTCTGTGAGTTCAAGGACAGCCTGGTCTATGTAATAACGTCTGGGCTAGCCAGAGAAATCTTGTTTTTAAAAAAAAAAAACCAACCAAGGTAGGGAGTAGGCACTGGGGAGGTGGTTCAGTGGGTAGAGTGTCTGTCACACAAGCATGAGGACCAGAGTTCAAATCCCCTGAAACTAACATAAAGTTGGGCGTGGTCACGTGTCTGTAATCACAGCACCCCGATATACAGAGAGAAGGGAGGCAAAGACACTCACGAGGTAGTTAGACTAGCATTAACAGTGGATAAAGAACAAAGAGATCCTTACTCGTGTGCGCGCCAAAGAGGATCAGTTTGGGCTATGATGATGTCCAGCATGTCAGAAGGCAAACAAAAGAACAAGTTTTATATGATGTGAACTGTACCATAATGAGAAAAAAATAATTGTTTTATGAGCCATAAAACCAGAGCAAAGGTGTGGAGCTAAGAAAATGCAGGACAAGGGAAGGCTCCTGCTGTAGTCTCATGCATTTCTACCCTCAGATTCCTCCCTAAACACAAGCTCTTCATTGTCCTAGCCCAGTGGCTCTCACCCTTCCTAATGCTGTGACCCTTCAATGCAGCTCCTCATGTTGTGCTGACCCCAACCATATAATTGTTTTGTTGCTACTTCATAACTGTAATCTTGCTGTTATAAATTGTAATGTGCAGGATATCTGATATGTGACCCCAAATGGGTCCCAACCCACAGGATGAGCACTGCTGCTCTAGTTCATACCAAAAACAAAACACAAAGCACAAATCCTTTCCAATATAAGGCCATATTGTATTCACATCTGAATCCCCAGTGTCTAGTATGCAAGGTTTATTTGCTTAACTATTTGTAAAGGAGCCAAGTATGGTGATTTATGCCTGTAATACCAGCACTTGGAGGACTGATACAGGAGGACCACCATGAATTCAAGATCAACCTAGTTCAGGCCTGCCTGGGGGCTACAGGACTACAGAGCTCTTTTTTTTTTTTTTTTTTTTTTTTTTTTTTTTTTTTTTTTAAGTGGTAAGCATTTACCAGGTATCAGTCACTGTACTCAAACTCGACAGCAGTGAGCTGACCGTCGGGCACAGAATGCCCATTCCAGAGGCTGAACCAGATCCTTAACACCACTGTTGTAACAGAGCAGCGCAGAATGCTGTGAGAATTCCAGTTCACTCTGAAAGGGTGGGGCACTACCTAGGGAAGTGACTAGAGGATGAACAAGACTGGCTGTATTCTAAAGTGAAGCCTGACAGAGGGGAAGCAGGAAGAACCTCGGCATAAGAGGAACAGAGAAAAGGCCAAAGTAGTCAGTCACGCTGAAGCACAGCTTAAATGTCTACCAACTGATGAAGGTGTGAACAAAACATAGTATGTCAGTGAGAGAATGGGGAGAGGGGAAATGAAGGGAGGGCTTTTTTTTTTTTTTTAAAGAATGCTTACTGCTCTTGCTTCTTGCTAGGAACCCAAACTTAGTTCTCAGTACTCATGTCAGGTGGTTCATTATTGATAACACCAAAGCCAGGGTTAATTCCATGTCCTCTGCTGGACTACAAGGGCAGTGCAAGCACTTGCATGTATAAATACATACAGGCACATGTGTGAATGCGCACACGCGCGCGCACACACACACACACACACACACAAATAAAACTAAAAATAAATCTTTTTTATTTTTAATAATATTCTGCCATAAGAACTGAAACAAGAGAAACAGGCAAGGTGACAGATGTCAGATACAAAAGCTGAACGTGGGATGATTCCATTCAAAATGAATGGCAAAAACAGGCAATGTATAGACCAGTGCTTGCCTAGAACTGTGGGGGAAGATACTATGAATGATAGTCAGATTAGATGTTTTTTTGGAAGGGAATAACCAAACTGTTCTAAAATTGGTTATGGTACGGTTATACAAAATCAGCCATACTAAAAACCAACAAACTATAATATAAGATTAAGCAGCTAAATTGCATGGGATGTGAATTTTCTGCCAACGGCACTGCTATTTCTTTTTTTTTTTTTTTTTTTTTTTTTCTTTTTTTTTTTTTTTCGGAGCTGGGGACCGAACCCAGGGCCTTTTGCTTGCTTGGCAAGCGCTCTACCACTGAGCTAAATCCCCAACCCTGGCACTGCTATTTCTAAACATATCGTTTCTTTAAACCACATTGCTCTTGCATTTACTGACCACGTATTTAGGAGCATAAAGTCATGAAATGCCTTATTCACTCAAAAGTGCACAGCCTAGAAGGGATGGATAGTGGTGAGTGCCTACAATTCCCAACCCTAGGGAGGTGCATATAGGACAATCAGGAGGTTCAGGGTCACCCTAGATGACTGAGTAAGTCTGAGGTCAGACTGGGCTACATAACCTATTTCAAACCACCTCCCCCTCCAGAAAGAAAGGATTTATAAATATGATGAAAGGCAATCTGGCCATTGTAGTAAATTAAAACTACTTAATCTTTAGGCTGGAGAAATGGCTTAGCAGTTAAAGCGCACTGGCTGCTCTCCCAGAGGGCCTGAGTTGGATTTCCACTTGTGGTTCAAAATCACCTATAACCCCAATTCCAGGAGATTTGACCCTCTTCTGGCCTCCGCAGGCACTAGGGACACACATTGTGTGTAGACATACATACAGGAAAAATACCCATACATATAAATAAAAAAATGTTTAAAGTTTTTTTTTAATTTACTTACTTTAGAACAACATAGGTAGATGCAGTGAGAAAAAACATGGACCAGCCTGGGCTAATGCTTAAGGACAATACCACCCATGGTCAATGACAGTTGAGTGAGCGACAGAGCCAATGTGCAGTCATTCATTAATAGAAGAAACAAGGAGCAGACTTTTATGGGGATCAAGATGACTCTCTGGTTAAGAGCACCTGCTGCTCCTCACGAAGATCCCAGTTCCGTCCTCACCTGTAACTCCAGGTTTGGGGGATCTGTCTCTGGCTCCCTTTGGCACTGCATGAATGTGGTGCACAAGTATGCATGCAGGCAAAACACCCGTGCACATAAAATATATATTTTAAAATTTTTCAGAAACTCTGTCAAAAAAAGCTTTGAAAAAGAACAGTTTTTATGCAAGAACTGTAACTATTACATGAGCACCAAACATGGTAAGAAAGTATAGAAAAGGAAAACTGCGAAAAGTGCGGCCCAGAGGAAACAACGCTGAGATGAGACACTGTGGTCTCTCTGCTTCCTAAGTGCAAATGACAACAAAGCAAAGCGGACTCTGCTGGAAAGCATGGGCATCACCAACGAGAACTCGGCATGTGGCCAGCCACTGGACTACTGGTTTTAGTCAGATAGCCCAGATGAACCTTTAACACTCAAGGAGGAGGAGGAGAGCTGCCAACAGGGAGGCCGGCAAGCCTAATGAGCATGGATCCATGGGAGAACCCATGTATCAAAACATGCTGAGGCAGAACGCTGTAGCTAATGAGACATGGTTTTTGTAAAAGGAATATCCCAGTCAGACGGTGGTGGCACACCTTTAATCCCAGCACTCAGGAGACAGAGACAGGTGATCTCTGTGAATTCTAGGCCAGCCTGGTCTACAGAGCAAGTTCCAGGACAGCCAGGGCTACACAAAGAAACCTTGTCTCAGAAAAAAAAAAAAATAACTGACCAATGTCTTCAATTATTCACCATCAAGTAATCCAAGTATAATGCTTTCAAAAAGAGAAGGAGGGTGAGGAGGAGAAAGGAAGGAAAAAGAAGGCCTATAAAACTAACCCCCCCCCAAAAAAACCTACAAAATTAATACTCAGGAAAAGTATTTGGTAAATAATAACAGACTGGCTAACCATCTGAAGTTTCAGAAAAACTGAAAGTAAATTCTGTCCGTGTGACTAACATCAGAAATGTCTATCTGGCAGTAAATGCAGTTGCCAAAAACTAAAGTTATTTTTCCAAAAGCAGGTTTTAATGTAATGCACTCCAGGGCCCAGACTATTCAGAGTAAAACTCCCAGGCAGTAACAGAAGATGCAGAGAAAGCGACCAGTGGACACAAAAAACACTAAAGAGACACAGAAGAGATCTAAAAGCATCTGAGACAACTGGATAAGAGCCAAGATAGTCTGAGATTATTAGAAAGTTTTCAAAGTAACTCCACCCCTGCCTTCAACCATCATGCCCCCTATGTAGAAAATAATAATAGTAGCAGTAATAATAATTCTGAAAAAGAGTAAAATTTAGTCTTTAAGAGTACAGTTAAAAGAACACTGCTGAGAGAAGTTAAATGGTTTAAGTTCAAATTCTGCTTACAGGCCAGCAAACGCTCAGTGAGGAAAGGTGTTTGCCGCCATGCCTGAAAACTGAGTTCAATCACCAGAGCCCACACAGTGGAAGAAGCTGACTTCTACAAGTTGACCTCCAACTTCCACAAGGGCACCCTCTTCAACTTCATACAGACAATAAACACATAAAATGTAATTTTAAAAGTTGTTTTAGGACTGGAGAGATGGCTCAGTGGTTAAGAGCACTGGCTGTTCTTCTAAAGGTCCTGAGTTCAATTCCCAGCAACCACACGGTGGCTCACAACCATCTGTAATGGAATCTGATGCCCTCTTCTGGTGTGTCTGAAGACAGCTACTTATATACATAAAATAAATAAATAATTTTTTTAAAAAAGTATTAAGTATTGTTTTAATCTATTTGCTGCTTATTGGCTAAGCTACTTCTGCTCACAGAGTTACCACTGGGATCCAGCAAAGTTACAGGAATGTACGTCTAGCAAGTGTATGGTCAATAGTTCATATTCTCACCGCATAAGGAACAGCAATCTTCCTCCTGTCATTCCTCACACTATTTGGCTTTATTTCTCCCCAAAGCAAATTTCAAAACAAGATGGTAATCTTTAAATTTTTCTCTTTTTTTTTGAATATTTATTTATTCTGCAGGCCAGAAGAGGGCATTGGATCTCAAGACGGGTGGTTGTGAGCCACCATGTGGTTGCTGGGAATTGAACTCAGGACCTCTGGAAGAGCAGACAGTGCTCTTAACCTCTGAGCCATCTTTCCAGCCCGACAAGATGGTAATCTTTGCTGATTTGACCCCACTGCATGGAAATTCTGACGCTTTCCTAGGATGATAAGATGGCCGGTCAGCTTCCGCTCCAGGTGGCCAGGCATCGAGAACAGGGTACACTATTCCATCACATCCTCACTGGCTGCATGACAAAGCTTTACTCCAAATGTTGGGGTTTCCCAATTCTGCTATCTGTTGGGGAATGTTTTCTCCCCAGTTATAGAACTTTAAAGTATCAGACATTGAGAGTGTTTCAAAACTTAACATGCAAATCTAAAAACATACTACACCAAGAGGAACAAACTACAGTAGCACAGAATTTCAGAGTACGAGGCCAGTGGACCATGCCCCTGCTGCTGACTCAGCCCATGCTAATCCTGGTGCTGGAAAACAAAGCAATTTCCAGACTTCTGAGAATTCTGTGGTATGTTTCATAACGTCTTAATAACACAA
The DNA here is from genome assembly GCF_011064425.1 of Rattus rattus. Lineage (NCBI taxonomy): Eukaryota > Metazoa > Chordata > Mammalia > Rodentia > Muridae > Rattus > Rattus rattus. Next base: position 91,207,379 of record NC_046155.1, read on the forward strand.
ATAATTCTCCTTACTGCCTATAATTTGTTTATTTTGATTTTAAAAATAGGGTCTCATGTAGTCCAGGCTGGCTTGGAAATTACTCTGTAGCAGAGGGTGACTTTGAATCTCTAATCCCCCTATATCTATCTCCCAAATGATAGAATTATAGTCATTTTCAGCCACCCCAAGTACTATCCATAATGTTTATGATTATGTCTGGACATGGTTGTACATATCTTTAATACCAGCACTCTAAGAGGCAGAGACAGGTGGATCACTGCATATAGTAACAGGAAAAGTCTGCAGCCAGCCTGGTCTACCTATATAGCAAGTTCTAGGAAAGCTAGGACTATACAGAGGAACTTGTCTCAAGAAAACAAAAACACTTAAGGTACAGAGGGTTGGTTCAAACATACCTTAGGGCATGCAACCCTTTAATACAGTTAGTTCCACACACCATGGTGACCACACACACACACACACACACACACACACACACACACACACACACACACACACCATGAAATTCTTTTGTAGCAACTTTATAACTATAATTTCACTACTCTTATGAATCATGATGTGAATATCTGACATGCAGGACACCTGTTACTGGACCTCAGAGAGATCCCAACCCACCCCAAGGGTTGAAAACCACTGTGGCCCTAGAGTGTGTCTGTGACGCCACTCCCAGGGAGGACTAACTTAGGAGGGATGACCCATCCTGATGTGTGTGATGCCATTCTGCCGGCTTTAGAATTAGGCATAGGGAAAAGGGAAAAGAGAGAAAGTGAGCTGAGCTCCAGCAATCATCCTTCCCTCTAATCTGCTTCCCGGTCTGCCTGATGTGAGCGAGCAGCTTCGGACCTCTGCTGCCACAGCCACTAACCCCTCCTACTGCTAAGCCTTCCCCATCAGGTCTTGATTAAAGCAGGAGCCAAAGTATCTCCCTCCTTAAGTTGCTTCTTGTCGGGTTCTTCAACATAGCAACAGGAAAAGGAACTAGTGCTCACCTTAGGATAAGTGTGCGATGCAGTTTGCTGTGTGGGATCTACCCAGTAACAATAATCATCCTTCCTACCCCTGCTTAACTCCATCACACTCATTCTCTCACACCCCCTGCCACACTGGAGAACCCTACTTTCCAGGATAAGTAAAGCATCCTGACAGAAGATGGACACAGAGCAACACAAACACATTTTTAATTTGAAAGAAGGAACCAACCTGGGGGTATCCGACGGAAAGAGGAGGAGCAGAAGCCTCAGCCTCCTGAGGCCTCAGCACCCAGCTTCTTTTTTGTTTGTCTTTGTTTTTAGAGACAGGGTTTCTCTGTGTAGCCCTGGCTGTTCTAAAATCCAGAAACAACACCTACCTCTGCCTCCCAGAGTCCCGGCACTAAAGGCGTGCGCCATCATATCTGGCTTCATACCTAGCTTCTTAATGTGCTCACCAATAAGGGCTGCCTTGGCCCACTTGATGCACAAAAGCAAAAAAGGAAAAGAAAAGGCTGTAGGTGAGAAGGGTTAGTTAGCATCATACCTTTTCCAAAATGAACTTGTTTAAATATGGCATGTAGCCCTGATTGGAGACAGGCCCCTCATCGTCATCCCGGAAGTGCTCCTCAAGGGCAACAGGGTCGTGTGGAACCTTCAGCACCGTGCACAGGTTATGGGAAAGGACCTAAGAGAAGGGGAAAAAAAAACAAAACAATGTAAAGACACCCACTTACCACCATGTAACACTTAACCATGTGAACACAACATACTCTTAAGTAAAAGAAGATGAGAAAAATCACGCACAGGGCATGGCTGAAGTTTCTTCATTCTTTTTTTCCAAGATCTGTTTCACTTCAATCAAGTTTATATACTACCTGCTCACAATGAGCTGGGCTCCATGACGGCCTGAGAACAAATACTCCTTGTCGATTTTTATTAACTAGTCCACATTAAGGAGGGAAGGGGAGCAAGCACAATAGAATGCATTCAAAATTAAATTCTCATGGCAGCTTGGCCATGAGACTTTGTCTAGGGAAACTAGCAAACGTTGTAATATATTTTGGAGACGGTATTTGACCTAGACAAGACCCAGCTGCTCTGGGCTCAATATTTCCCATTTATTAGAAAGAATCATATTAATATATAAATATATCAAGTATTAATTTTTAATCTTCAAGTATACTAATATATCTAAATTCTCATGACTTTAGGCTAAGTTTGGCATCAGCAAAAAGACACAAGACAGGGTTGGGGATTTAGCTCAGTGGTAGAGCGCTTGCCTAGCAAACACAAGGCCCTGGGTTCAGTCCCCAGCTCCGAAAAAAAAAAAAAAAAAGACACAAGACAGTCATAGCAATCTGCAATCCCAGCACTTAGCCCTTGGGAAGCTCGAGCAGAAGACTGAGCTTGTAGTCAGGCTGGGCAACAAGTTTCAGGCCAGACTGGCATATCCCTAGTCTCAAAACCAAAAGGGATAAATATTCACAGATACACAAGAAAGGGTAGGCCAGAGCTAGAGATGCACCTCAGGGGTAGACTTCTTGCCTAGTGTGCGGAGGCCCTGGGTTGCATCCTCAGCAAAGGAGGGTGAGCGGAGTGGGAGGGAAGAGAAATGTTATGCCAGAGCACACACGAAGGACTACAGCTATGGTACAGTAACCCAAGTGCACACTTTAGCACTCGTGAGAGAATCAGGAAACTCAGGTGCCTCAAGTTTTAAATTAAATTAAAACCGAGAAACTTCCATTTCACTCGAACACTCTGAACAGGTCACATTACAAAGGCAAGGCCACATTCTTTGCCACATTCACTGGTCATGGTTGTGCACTTTAGTCCTCTAGTCCCAGAGGCAGGTGGATCTGAGTTCAGGGTCAGCCAGGGCTATACAAAGAAACCCCGATGGGGAGGGAGGGAGCCACATTCATCTACCATAAGCACCTTCAATTTCATTAAGGAAGTCAACTTCTGCATACACCTATTTCAGTTAGGATTTTTTTAAGATTAAAACTTTGAATCTATAAAAAGAACATTTGCATATCTCCTCTCTATACTGGTTTTGTTTCTCAAAGCTTCATCTGTGTGGAGATCCTTTGTGCACGCTCTATCAATTTTAAGGAAGTCAATTTACTAGTGGTCGTAAGTGCAGCAATGCTGACATTTACCAGCCCTACAAAGCAGGCTGAGTGGCTGTGTTCCTCAGATCCTGTACTTGCCAGTGGAGCCTCCGAGAGGAACATGGTAGGGAGTGTCATGAAGCCTTGCACACTATAGTCAACAAAATCCTAAATTATTATTTCTTCTGTCTACCAAGTATACCCTACTTTACCACAAAGAGGTTTTATTCTTTTAAAGATTTATTTGTTTGTTTATTTGTGAGATTTATTGCTGTCTTCAGACACACCAGAAGAGGGAATTAGATCTCATTAAAGATGGTTGTGAGCCACCATGTGCTTGCTGGGATTTGAACTTAGGACCTCTGGAAGAGCAGTCAGTGCTCTTAACCACTGAGTCATCTCTCCAGCCCCCAAAAGAGGTTTTATAAGGATTGATTTCAAGACTGTAAAGTGCTTTAAAATAACAGAGAAAAGTTCCCACACCAGACTCAAAGACCATCTGGACATAAAAATCATTCGGGACTTTACCAAGTAAAAATCCCCAGCCACTGGTTAAATTATGGTATGTCTATAAAACGTCAAAATCATGATGAAGCTCACTGTGTACTGATAGGGAAATAGCTCCAAGATAAAGCACATTTTGTAAAGGGTATATAATATTCAAGTGTCACAAGATAAGTGAAAAAGGAAGAAAAGTAAGAAATTCCTAAGGAATACACAGGAAAATAGTAACAGTGAGAGAAAGGATTTGGTTGATAGGAGGCCAGGCACAGAAGACAGGGCTCATAGCAACTCCTTTAAAAGAAAAAAAAAAGTTATTTGCTTTTGTTGTCTGGTTTATTGCTTTCTGTTCTTGGATTTGAACCCAGGGCGTTATACATGGCTAGGCAAGAACTCTACATCTGAACTACTCTGTACCTCTCCTTTTGCTTAAGTGCAGAGACAGACAGACAGATACAGACACAGACACACAGAGCGAGCCTGGGAGATGGTTCAGAGCGCTTGCTGCTCACACACAAGGACCTGAGTTTAAATCCTGGCCCCCAGGATGTAAGGCAAGCTGTGGGCACATGCGCTTGTAGCCCCTGCCCAGAGGAGAGCAGGGATGGCTGCATTTGCAATCCCAGCACTCTGAAGGAAGGCTGGGAGGCGAGCACCTGGACACACTAGCTCGAATTGATTCCGAGTTCAGAGTACAGAGCAATTAAGGAAGATACCTGGCATTTAACTTTGAGCCACCAAAGTGCATGCACCCATGTGTACATAAACCACACAACACACACACACACACACACACTTTAAAAAGATAGTTGGGTGGGGAGAGGGTCTAAGGATACTTCGCTAACATGCACAAGGCCCTTGGTTTGATGCCCATCATGGCATATACTACACACATGGCACATGCTTACAATCCCAGCACTTAGATGTGGAGACAGGACAATCAGTTCAAAGTCATCCACAGTCTGGGATATGTGAGACTTGAGACTCCCATGTTCTCATAAAAATAAAAATAAATAAATAAATACAGAAAACATACCACATAGAGGAATAAAATGTGAAAATATCTGATAAACGCAAAGCTCTCCACTTGGAGAAACGGCTCAGAAGTTAAGAGTGCTCATCGCTCTTGCAGACCTGGGCTAGATTCCCAACACCCACCCACACGGCAGTGCACAGTCATCTATAACTCCAGTTCCGAGGCATCTGATGCCCTCTCTGGCCTCCTTGGCACCAAGCACACACGTGGTACACAGGCATGTATGCAGGTAAGACATTCACACACAAAATAAAATGAATAAACCTAATACATTTTTTCTTAAATATTTTTAAAAATAAGATTAAATTTTAAAAAATAAAGCAAAACCCTCAGAAAACAAAAAGGCACCAATCTCTCGCACACCTTCCTTATTCCCTGCATTTGAGTTTCACAGATTCTCTCCTGAAAGTCCTGCCGTGGGGCCTGGACACCATCCTTCTCACCTTATAAACAGAAAGTACTAGCTCAAAGAGATTAAGCTGAATTTTCTTGACTAATGTTGGCACACAGAACCGAGACCAGAACTTGGGCTTCCTGTGTAGTAGTAAACTTGATTTTTCGGTTCTCTGAGAAGAATGTTGTTGTTCCTGGGTGTCCCTCCCATAGAACCCCTCCCTCACTCCCACACTCAAGAGTTCTCACTTTCTCTAATAAATCTGTCTGCCCTACTTCCAGAAAAAGAAAAAGGAAGAGAAAGAAAGAAAAGCTGTTTGCTGTTTGTATGTGGACATGCACAGTTTGGCCCAATGACCCTTAAGATTCGATGAGCACTCTAGACCGTCTTGTTGAACAGATCCAGGGAAGGCTGGGTTTACCTCCCACTACGTGGGGGTTTTCTTAACAACCTTTCTAACTCACGCTATAGTAACAGCACTTGGAGGAGACCTGGGCCTCAGGATGTGTGGCTGGCCTGGTCTCAGTACCCTCAATATAAAATAAGGAGACGGGCTTAGTCTAAACTTTGGAAGGAAAAACCCAATGATTGTTAACCCAAACTCATTTCATGAGTTAATTCTGTAAAAAAGAGCTATAATTTAGATCAATGGATCGCTTTGTTACCATTTCTTTTTCTAATTTTACTGTAAGGCTGAGAAAACGTAGTCTTCAAAAAGATTAACAACAAAACAACACAAAACAAGTGAAAAACTTTCCAAAGTGGTATTATCTTTAAAACTTTCATCAACAATTTTTTAAAGACCTAGGCAATATCCCTTCTTCTTTAATTTAAAAAAGTATAAAGAATTCAAAATGTAGGGCTTAGGAAGTTCCTCTGTCAGTAAACTGGCTTGCTTCTCAGGACCTGAGCTTCACTGCCAGCCCATGCAAGCCTGGTGGTGTCACTTGTAACCTCAGCACTGGGGAGGCACAGGCAGAAACCCCTGGGGCCGGCTGGCCAGGTAGTCAGGCCTACTTTGTGAGCACCAGGACAATGAGGGACCCTGTCTCCAAAGAGGTAAACAATACTCCTGAAGATGATACCTGAGGTTCTTTGTTTCCACATCCAAAGATACACACACACACGTGTGTGTACATGTACACACACGCACTCGCGCACACACACAATTTAAAAAAAAAAAAAAGGAAAAAGGATAAATTCTGATGCCCAAAATACAAGCTGGTAAAAAGACTGGAAGGTTAGCCGCCAGGTGGTGGCACTCACCTTTAATTCCAGAACTCAGGAGGCAGAGGCAGGAGCATCTCTCTGAGTTCCAGGCAGCCTGGTCTACAGAGTGAGTTCCAAGACAGCCGGGGATACACAGAGACACCCTGTCTTGATTTTAAGAAAAGTATGGAGAAAGAGGTTGGAAAGTTTCATTAACCTCCACAACAACCTGGGTCTTTAGAGCAGATCTACGGTCTACACCGTCCACTTTAGACACTGCAAGGAACGTCGCTTTACCGATGAAGACGTTAAGTGTGAAGATTAGAAGGCGTGCCCCAAATTAATCTTGCACGTCAGGAACTGAGATTAGAACCCAGGCTGCACGCTCTGGATTCTTTCCTTGCTGCATCGCCTTTCTCTCCGATGGTAGACTGCCTTGCCTGTGAGTGGTAACTGCAAAGACACGTGTGCGTGCTGCTGTCCAGGCTGCAGGGGTCGTAGTGCTCCCTTAGTCAGTTCCCCAGACCCAGCGAGATGACTGGCACTAACCCTGTGGTGAAGAACGACTACAAACCCAGAACTTTTCCCTGTGTGGAAACCCTCTTCTCCCAGCACAGGCTTATGAGGAAACCATGCCCAGAAGCATTAGCCCTTTCTCCGCATGAGAAAGCAGAAAAACAGACCAAACAAAAGCAATCAGAAGCAAAAAAGACTCCAAGTCCCTCATTTGTGAAAGGACTGCCATGAGCTGCTCCTGCTAGAGTCTTTACAAGCTGCTTGGAAAAGCTGATTTATCCCACTTCAAATGCCTGCTCCCTCAAAGGTCATTCTTTAGCACCCACGTGATGGCTAAGCAACTTTGCTCCCAGTCCTCTAGTCTGAAGAATAAATCATTGTTACACAAGAACATATCCACATCCATGCCAGACACTCATCTCTCTAAGCCCTTCGTGGCCGCCTGCTGCTGGCCCTGTAGTGGCTCTGCTCTGAAGCACCGACTCCGTGTGAGTGGCTGCTGTGCACTGCTTGCATTTATCCTTTTAAGCATTTTGCTCCAGCTATCATAAAATCAAGGATGGTGAGCAACTGGTGGTGTTTTAACACACACACACACACACACACACACACACACACACACACACACACACACAGAGAGAGAGAGAGAGAGAGAGAGAGAGAGAGAGAGAGAGAGAGAGACTGAGAGACTGAGAGACTGAGAGAGAGAGAGAGACTATGGAATGTTCGCCCTCCTCCCTCTCAAAGATGATGTAGAGATTCTAAAGGGCTCTTTGAAATGTGCCCAGAGTCACACAGTTTCCCTTTACAGGATGTGCGCAATGGGCAAGATTCAGCGCTGAGAAAAGGGGGTGGGGATCTCTGTTCCAAACACTTGCCTGCCCTGGCACAATTACAGAACTGTAATTCATAATGAGTGGTCCTTTTTAAAACATGAAAATTCCTGTCTGATTTACAAAGTTTCAAGCTAATGGCAAGTTACCAGAAAATTCTTCCTAACAAAGAGTCAGAATGACCAACTTCCTACCTCGTCTATGCCCTGCCTTAAAGGCATTGTCTACTAAGAGTTCTGCCCTCTTTCCACATAGAGTCATTTTCCCTTTCTGCCAACAGCCTTTCCTCCTGCTTATCCCTGCTGTGTCTTACCTGCTTCTTTTAAATTATCTTCATTCTATTCAGCATCAAAAACAAAAACAACAACAAAAAACCCAAGTCCAACTATAGTCAATTAACATCCTAGACACTTTTATTAAATAAATCTTCAAGTGTAAATTTCATCTCTTAAGTTTTAAATTTTCCCTTCCAGAAAAAAAATAAACCCAAGCAAACGCAAAGGTTAATGCCATAATATCCAAACCACTCTTAGAAGTAAAAAACAGAAATAGGAACATATAATAGGAAAATGAGCAATGAACATGGATAAAAAGCCGATAAAGGAAACTGAAGACTAAAATGTGAGACATCTTGCACGCTCAGTTCCCGACTGGACACCTGAAGCCAAAAGCTGATTGTTGTGTGTGGGTTTTGATGGCTTACCGTCTCCCTACATCTTAAATTTTTATTACGTTATTTATGTATGTGTTGGGGTGGAGACAGGAGCAGAGGGTATGCATGTCACAGCACACGTGGAAGTCAAAGAACAAGTTGGTTCTCTCTTTTGCCACGTGGGTCCCAGAGATCAAACCACTGTCAGGCTTGACAGCATCCTCACCGACTCATCTTACTGCTTTCTACATTTACTGTCTACGGGGAGAAGGCGAAGCACATGTGCACCACGGGGGAGTACAGAAGTCAGAGGACAGCTTTGGGGAGTAAGTTCTCTCCTTTTCCAGGGAGCATTCCAGAGACTGAACTAAAGTCGTCAGGGTTGGCAGCAAGCCTCCCCCTTCTCTCACCAAGCCATTTCACCAGCCCTCATCTGTCGGTATTTAAGAGAATTTTTAAACATGGTTTGTTAGGCTAGCAGTCTTACAAGGACGCTCCACTTAAGGAGTTGTAACTGAGTGTGGTGTGGCATGCCCCTTTAACCCCAGCACTCAGAAAGCAGAGGCAGATGTCTGAGTTCCAGGCCATCAGGGCTACCTGGTGAGACCCTGACTCAAGAAGAAGCCCTGAACTATATATATTGTGTGGAGATCATCCTCTGAATTGCTTCTTGGTTTGCTGTTTGTTGTTTATGGAGGGGTTGTTGCTGTTCTCATTCAGTTGGGTTTTTGGACAATTGGTTGGTTGGTTTTTTTGTTTTGTTTTTCAGACAAGGTCATTTAAAGTCCAGGCTTGCTGAGGATGAGTGTGAACTCCTGATCCTTCTACCTCTACCACCAAATACTGTGATTACAGCAATGTGCCAACCACCATGCCTAGCCAAGTTTCTTGTTTCTGTGATTTCACGTCTTGTAGTGCACTACAAAGATTAACTTCTACCCTATTCTTTGTTGAAACATTCTTTACAGTGAACAAATAAACGATAGGACAAGATACCCAACCTTACTAATGTAGACTAAGATAAGCTGCCTTTTTGTTGAGTAACATTGATACTTAAGCAACTACCACAGCATCTACTCTTACAGACTCAGTCAATGCCCACTGCTGAAGAAAGCACTCTCCTGACTACAGCATGACTGACAGGTAGGAACAGATGATCATCTGAGCAGAGACAACAGAGAAGTGACCTCTGCATTGTAGCATGTTTGGCAATGTGTTTGAAGGAAAACAAAAACATCTAAAAATTCCATGAATGAAAAACAGTAAAGTAAAACAACACATTAACACTACGGAACAGTTCAAAGTGTTATAAAGAATGACATTGGTTTGATATTGAAAGGTATTCCCAACACAACGCTATAAAGGGAGATCACAAAAGCACATGAAATATGATCCTACTTATGTCAAAGCGTATGTTTGTCTCAAATTACACACACATGTATGTGCGTGCGCACACACACGCACACACACACACACGCACACACACACACGCGCACACACACACATACACACACACACGCACACACGCACACACCTGCATACCACCACGCGAGTATGTATTCAATAATAGGAGTATTAGGAAAGATAATCACTGAAGCCAGACGTGTTCATCTGTAATTCTGGCACTGAGGCGGCTGAGGCAGAAGGACTGCCAAGAGTTTAAAATCAATCTTGATCCTATAATGACCTCCAGGTTAAAGAGTGACTTCCTGTCTCAAAAAAAGAATCATCAGTGAAAACAAAATTCAGTAAGCTTCTGTGACTTGCACCCCGTGCACACTCCTTGCGCACGGGGTCTTTTATCCATGTGTGCAACACTCCCCAAAAGAAACCCAATAAAGTACTTCATGAGAGATGTGGCCAACAAACACTGATTGCTAAATCAAGGACACGACATTTTTTTCTTTTCTTCTCCACCATCCTTACACGTATGTGCACCTTTTACTTTACCATCCTTCCAGAAAGAACTTTAACTACAATGTCTCCTTTAGATAACGTTTGGGGTCATTATTAGTTATTGACAGTACTACAGCTAGGCAAGCACACCTCACTGGGCTTGAGATCCCGTGGGGCAGCCTCACTCCTTACTCAAGTATAAAGTCTGCCTTGCATGCTTGATGCCCTGGGGTTGATCCCCACGTGGAGGTGGGAGAGACCTCAAATACAGACTTCTAATGAAAGGAAAGAGTCGTGGGACAGCTCAGTGTAGTACTCTCTTCTCCAGGAAAAAATCTGAAGCCATAGTGTACAGTCAACCAACGACCAAGTTCTCAAGTCTGAGGTTTATCTACCTCTGCTGTCTTCTGTCCTGGCCTCCTGCCTTGGTGTGGTGCCTACGATATGGCTTCTGTCCCTGCCAGCCTCCCAGCTAATCTCTGCAGAGACACATTCCAACAGCTCCCCAAAATGCATGAGATCACAAACAGTACCAGATCCCCAGAATACCAGATTTTCCTCATGTGTGAATGATAAGATAATAATAACACAATAAATTAACAACTAGGGCAACACACTATAATAACTTATTTAAAATTCATGAGCTATTCATTTCTGGAATTTTCCACTTGATATTTTGGGCTGACAAGTGACAGAAGCAATAGAAAGTAAAAACCAAGGATAAGAGACAGGAAAGGGAGAAGTATCCTGCCTCTCAATCTTCCCATTTAACAGAAAAATACAGAAATAGAGGGCTGGAGAGATGGTTCCCTGGCTAAAACCCTTGATGCCAAGCTTCACAACCTTAGTTCCCTCCCAGAACCCACACAGTGGAAGAACCACCTCCAGCAAGTTGTGCTCTGACCTCCATGCGCATGCCAATATATGCGCATACCCCCTCCACTCACAAAATAAATGAAAATGAAACTAATGGAAAGTTACCCAAGTAAAAGGGCCTCAGAATTTTAATCCAGTGCGATCTACCAAAGTCTGCATAAAACAGAGGTTCTCAGTCTCTCACTGAAATCCATGTCAGGTGCCAACAGCTGTCTCTCAACTCCAGGAGAACAGCTACCTCACTGAGCATGCATCATCCTATGTCAGAAGGAACTGCTGAGGGCAGACAGTAGCCCTCCTTTCACAATTCAGTGAAATGCAACACCTTCCAATGCTGTCTCTACAAGCAGTGAGAACTGGTTTGGCTTTGATAGTGGTGTTGTTTTGTTTTTTGTATATTGGGGAGGGAGGGATTGGAAGTCTGGAACCAAGACCCTCCCTCCTGTATACCAGACAAGTACTCTACCACTAGGTCATACATGCCCTAGCTCCAGAATAGCTTTTTTTTCTATCTAGTGTCATTTCCGGCTGATTCACCATGCACACATTTATGAGTCTTCTAATTCAAAGCAAAGGTGACAAAGCTAATTATTCCTAAAGAGACAAGAGATACAGAAGGCCTAGAAATATTCCATCTTTCTTCTTCCTATAAAAATATTAGCATATGTGGAGTTCCTAACCAAGGCTTTTCCTCTCAATTGCTGAGAGCTGCAGTGTCAAGCAGACTTGTAATACAGAAAGGACTGTGAATAAGTGACAGATTGCCCAGTGACAGCATCCTGTGAACCCATGAGTTCGAGGCCAAGCTGGGCAAAACAGTGAGAACCCCATTTCAGGAGGAAAAGAATTAGGCACGAGGGCTCACTACTATAATCCCAGTACTGGGAGACTGAAGAAAGAGGGTCGCCTTAAGTTTTAAACCAATCTGACGTACACAGTAAGCTCCAGGCCACAGTGGACTTTATCCAGACAAAAAGACTTCGTCTCAAAAAAGAGAGCGGGATGAGGACTAAAGGAGCTGAGACACAGGCTGCAATTCTGTTGGGAGAAGGAGACATGAGAGAGAGAGAACTCGACTGCTCTCATCTTACCACTGACAGGAAGGAGGTTGTGAACACCCCTCAGCTGGGTAGGAATGGGAAACACCTCTCCAGAGGAAGAAAGCTTAGAAAGCAGGTAACTCTAGCTTCCTTACTGTGTCCCTGTAAGACTGTGGTGAGACCCAAAAGAAAGAGGAAGTGAGGCTCCAGAGGTTGTAAACTCTGAGATGTTTGTGTTGTTGTAGACCAGGCTGGCCTTGAACTCACAGAGCTCCACCTGCCTCTGCCTCCAAAGTGCTGAGATTAAAGGCATGTGCCACCACTGCCCGGTAAACTCCTGAGTTTTAAGACCAGAAATGCTGGGTTAAAGTGGACAGACAAGACCAAAAATCATGCCCCGAGACTCAAGTGTTCTCTTCAATAAGACAAGGGTGTACTTTTTTTAAGACTTATTTATTTTTGGTCTACAGATCAAGTTCCAGGGCAGTCACGGCTACGAAGAGAAAGAAATCCTGTCTCAAAACAGAAAAAGTAAAAACAAACAAAAAAGATTTATTGTATGTGCATCAGGGTTTTACATGCATGTATATATGTACACCATATGTATGCCTGGTGCCCGTAGGGGTAAAAGGAAGTATCAGATCCCCCCTCTTTAGCCCCCAACTTGTATTTTTTTAAGCACCATAATTTCCAAGTTATCACACTGAAAATTTTCTACCAAAGAATGGAAAATAGAAATTCACTCTAATTCACTCCTACCCACTTTAAGATTTGGAAATGTCTGATGTTCTTTTTATTTAGAAAGCTATCTTTACTCTTTTGTTTTGGTAAAATATTAAAACTATTTTCGGGGTTGGGGATTTAGCTCAGTGGTAGAGCACTTGCCTAACAAGCGCAAGGCCCTGGGTTCGGTCCCCAGCTCGGAAAAAAAAAAAGAAAAAAAAAAAAAAAACTATTTGCAAAGACTTTTTTCTTTGAGGCATCTTCTGTGTGATCTAAACCAGGCTTTCTCATTCTCTCAGGCCTGTCTCAAGCCTGAGGAGTGCAGCAGTCAGCGACCTCCACCATGCTGACTGACGACGACTTTTAGTAAGCTCACTCATAATACCAATCCTCCAACCCTGCTTCTTACAATTAGAGTGTTTGGTTTCCCAACATAAAGAGCTGTTACCTCAGTGGTTAGCAGGTTTAGAGACTCAGTGCTATTCATGGCAAGAACATGAGAACTAACCACTGCTTGGTGTGCTGAATGTCACACAGAGTAAGGTCTTAACGGCCATTTCCTCCCTTTATGCTTTCAACTGATTTCTCTCAATTACTTAAACAATCCACATTAAAACTTTGGAAGCTAGATGGCTACACGGGAACAAAGCACAAGGTATTATTCAAAAGACATGCAAACCATACCACGGTTTAGAATTAAAAAAACAACTGATTCAAAAATTCTTCAAGCCTAATGGTTCAGTCCTATAATCCGACCTCTTGGGAGGCTAACACAGATGCATCCCTGTGAGTCTGAGGCCAACCTGGGCTACAGAATAAGAATCTATTGGGAGAGAATATGAATGAATATCTGTCATTGAGAAAATAAGATGCAAATTACCCATACTGCCCCTCTTAACGTGATTTGTATTTAAATGGTCACTATAGTTGTAAGCTCTTCAACTTCAAAAATGAACCAAAAAGAAAAAAAAAAAAGTGTTTCTAAAAACAAAAGCATCGGAACAGGGCCAGCACATTTATTTTAAGATATTCCCAGCACTAATGTGTAATTCACACTGAAGCCATAATTGCAAACTAAACTTTATAATAGAGGTTGCAAAAATATCACTAGAGTTTGCTATATTTAAGAGAAAAACATTCACTATATAACAGTAAGAGTATTAAATTAAGGTACATTGTGAACTCTGGAAGGAACAGAACGGCAGAGAACTAGTGTGGGCTGGGAGACTTTTTCATGCCATAAATGCCCTTTTTTTAGTCTTATGAATTTAATGCCATGTGTATAAGTGAACTACGACAGTTCCTCTTAAATAGTTAAGTAATAACATTTATTATTGTGTTGGCATTGTATATAATTCTTAGCAAGGAACAACCAGTGAAATGCTAAACAATGTGATGATAATTTTTAAATAATCACAGAATAAACAACAATCGGAGCCCAATAAAATGACATTTGCTGCCAATCCTGACTAGCTGAGTCTGATCCCTGGGACCACATCTAGAAGGAAAGACCCATGTCGCCCAAGTTAGCCTCTGACCTGTGTGTGCACACTGTGACATGCTCACACCTCCCTAAATGGAAAAATAAATGTAACAGAAGAATAATCATTTCCTCTATTTCAAATAATATACCCAAATTTACTTCCATTATGACTTCTGCAAATTTAAACCATGACCTAAAAGTAAAGGCTCTTGGGGTTGGGGATTTAGCTCAGTGGTAGAGCACTTGCCTAGGAAGCGCAAGGCCCTGGGTTCGGTCCCCAGCTCCGAAAAAAAGAACCAAAAAAAAAAAAGGTAAAGGCTCTTTCAAGTGGCAGATTACTAAGGTCTCCTAAACTATGGAATCTACACGCAATTGTCTCTCATTTAAAAATAATAATAAGGGGGGCTGAGGAGATGGCTCAGCAGTTAAGAGCACTGACTGCTCTTCCAGAGGTTCTGAGTTCAATTCCCAGCAATCACATGGTGGCTCACAACCATCTGTAATGAGATCCAATGCCCTCTTCTGGTGTGTCTGAAGATAGCTACAATGTTATTCATGTACCTTAAATAAATACTCCTTTAAAAATAACAACAATAAAGGTATTGGGAGGCAGAAGCAGGTGAGCTATAGGTCAGCCAAAGCTACATACTGAGACCCTGTCTCAAAAAACTAAAACATGAGCCCCAAACCCCACAACAGTTAGGAGTCAGGCGGATGGATCTCTGAGTAGGAGGCAAGCCTGCTCTACAGAGTGAGTTCCAGGACAGCCAAAAATACACAGAGAAATCCTGTCTCAAAAACAAAAAGCAAACAACAAACGAAAACCATGAAACAAGTAGGAATAATAATAGAAGCTGGGTATGGTGGTGGGTGCTCACAGTCCTAGGGCTGCGGAAGCTGAGACAAGCGGCCCCTAGCTCCAGCCAGTCTGTCCTGTGAGCCCCAGAGCAGCAAGGGACTGTGTCTCAAAAAAGTAAGTAGATCTCACTCAAGGAATAAAAGCTAAGGTTGTCCTCTGGCCTCCACATGAAGGCACACATGTGCACTTGCACATAATCACACACACACACACACACACTCACACTCATTTTCTTTCTCTGTTTCTCACAATACACACCCGTAAGTAAATACATACAGACGTAGATAGATATATACATAAATACATAAAATAGCAAATACAACTAGACAAGAGACTAAGACGTTGGCTCAGGGACTAAAGGCTGTGCTGGCTAACCATGAGAACCAAAGTTCAGATCCCCAGCCCCAAATGAGAGCCTGATGTGGTAACTTGTGCACTGTAACCCCAGCACCCCTACCAGGAGGTGCAATGTAGCTAGTCTTTGCTACTTTGTGGGTTCTTCTTTTTTCCCACCCTTCATCCTCCCAGTTTCACCCCAGCACTATAAATAGAAGAGAAAGAAGGATGGAAGGGAGGGAGAAAGGGAGGAAAGAAAGAAAGGAGAGACACAGAGAGAAAGACAGACAGACATCTGGAATCTAAGTTCTTTCCTCTTGTTTCTTCTTTTACCACAGTTACTAACAAGCCACAACTAACCTCCCTAAACAACCAACAACCCACCCCACCTCCTCAGGTCCCTAGCATCTATGGACCCTCTGTAAAGTTCCCAAAATTCCAAATGTCACGCCATCAAGGAACTATCTGCAGCTTGAGAAACCACGCTTCTGCTGGTATGAGGCACTGAGGCAAATCACAGTAAGATGCTGTGAACACTCCAAAGCAGCCTCGCAGTTCTACACTGGGATCAAAATGAAAGCATATTATAATAGTCCGTGTTTTTTGAAGAGAGCAAAATTCCAGAATTCTCAAAAAATGTCACCATGGAAGGCAGGGAAAGGACTGCAGTAAGTGTCCAGGCCGACTAGTTTGCTGTAAGCCGCAAGGAGCAAAACTGTTTTCAAGAAGGTGGAAGGCTAAGACTGACTCCAAGGTTGTCCTCTGACTCTGTGGGACACACACATAAATAAGAACAAAAACAAAAACAAAAACAAACCAAACCAAGGGAAAACATTATTTAAAAAAAAAAAAAAGATATTCAAACTTCAATTCAGCCATATTTATTCAGCTTCCCACAAATAGACCTTTCCTACAAGAAAAGGTGCCAGGGTCTCTCCATAGTTGACAATCTTTTAATAGCTATCAGAAAACACAAGAGCATTGCATCCAAGATGAGTGATGTAATCGATTTGTTCTAAGAAAGAAATATTCTTGGAAACAAGTTTGAAGGTTTCTCCCCTATGACTCTAATGCTATCTACTCCCACTGACCAGCACATCTCTAGTCAATTAGAAAAGGCTGAACTTAGTAGCCAGGAGTGGTGTAATCCCAGCATTTGGGATATGGAGGCAGCTGGATCAGTCAAGGGTAACCTTGGCTACATGAGTCCTTATCAGAAAAATAAAATGGAGGTGAGAATTGGGCTAGAGAGAGGTCTCAGTGGTTAAGATTGAAACTGTTTTTGCAGAGAATCCAAGTTCAGTTCCAGCAGCCACATCAGGTAGCTTGAAACCATCTGTAACTCAGGCACTATGGGATCTGATAGCTCTTGTCTCCACAGGTACCTAAACTCCTGTGCACATAACTACTCTCAGACGCACACACCACATACCTAAAATTCTTTTTTAAATTATTACAATTTTAAAATATTTTTTTTATTTTACGTATGTTGACATTTTGCCTGATGTATGTATGTGCAGCAAGTACCTGTCTGGTACCAAAGAGGACATCAAAAATCCTGGAGCTGGAATTAAAAACCGCTGTGAGCCACCATGTGGGTGCTGGAATCCAACACTGGTTCTGTGCAAGACCAAGTGTATTCAAGTGTAGTGATGCACACCTTTAACCCAGCCCTCAGAGGCAAAGGCAGCAGATCTCTCTGAATCTGAGGACAGTGGTCTACACGGTGAGTCCCAGGACAACCAGAGCCACATAGGTTGGGGTTTGGGGTTTGAGGGAACACAACAAGAGCAACAAGTATTCCTACAGCACTGTGATTAAACTTGTTTTTATATTTATTTATTTTATGTCTATGAGTACACTGTAGCTGTCCTCAGGCACACGAGAAGAGGGCATCAGATCCCATTACAGATGGTTGTGAGCCATCATGTGGTTGCTGGGAATTGAACTCAGGACCTCTGGAAGAGCAGTCAGTGCTCTTCAACCTCTGAGCCATCTCTCCAACCCTGATTAAAATTTTTAAAAAAGAAATTGAACATAATCTCTCTTAAATGTCTGTGTATTCAAACCTATGAAACACAGTAACACCAAATCAATATTAGAATAAAGTAATGAGTTGCTTTTTAACAGTATTTTATAAATTGGGCTAATGGAGCTGATGGTTTCTACAGTGGGCAGAAATGGTTCCCTTCTTTGGAGGAGAAGGGGACTTTTGAAAACTTTCAGGAAAACCACTGACCTGCAGTAACCTTATACCCACTCATTTTAACAGAGAAGCATCCCTGTGACAACACTGAACTGCTCCTATCAAAACTTTGCAAGTCACACAGGGTTTTGACAATGTGTTCCATGTTTTAATATTTATTTGCTTGTTTTCACGTGTAGATGTGTGTGCCTGAATGCATATGTGTGCACTGTGTGTATGCAGGAGCCCCTGAGGTCAGAAGAGAGCACTGGATCCCTAGAGCTGGAATTACAAATGGCTGTGAGTAGCAGTACATGCTCCTTAACTGTTGAGCCATCTCTCTACCCCCATATATTTATTTTACTGACAAGTTCAGTGAAAGTCCGTATTTGTAACACCGAATTACATTATTGATTTTTTTCCTTTGGATTTTAAGTTTCAAACTGAGTATCTTCTATTCAATATTTCTACCATCTTTGTGTTTCCCTCTGTACCACAATACATGATGTCATATATGCCTACACTGAATGCACGTAGAGGTCAGTGGACAGTGCAGGAATCAATTCTCTCCTTCTACCACAGGGGTCCCAGGCATCAAACTCAGGAAGTCAACTTTGGAAGCAAGTGCCCTTACCAGCTGAGGCAAACAGTCTCGCTCTGAGCTTTGGCTCACTATATAGCCAAGACTATATCAAACTTGTACTAATCCTACTGCCTCAGCTTCTCAACTGTTGGAATTACAAGTGAGAACTCCCATTGCTAGCAGACTTCCTGTCTTTTCAAGATAGGGCAATCATCTGAGCAATATAGTCTAGTCTATATGAACAGGGGGCAGAGAGAAGGAGCAAACAGGTATTCTCTAATGATTTCATCCTCTTAATTAAATTTTGTTTTAAAAATTAAATTTTAAATTAATCCAAACTCTTTGAAAGCAAAGACTCCTATTTCTTTTTTCTCCCATATCTCACAATTCTATCTCCTGCACTGGGCACAGTGCCCAGCACATTCTGTTTTATCAAATGTATCCATCTGTGCCAAAGGTATAAAGGTAAGCCAGCAAGACGGCTCAGCAGTACAGCCTGAAGAGGTGAGCTTATCCCCACCTTGCAGGAAGAGAACAGATGCTCGGAAAGTTATTCTCTGAACACCACAGACACACCATGGTCTGCATGTCTCTGATTTCACACACATGAACACACACACGCACATGAACACACACACACACACACACACACACACAAAATAAGTTTTTAAAAAGTTCTAGTTATGAAGGTGAGCTGGAAAGGTGGCTCAACAGCTAAGAGCATGTACTGATCTCGCAAAGGACCAGAGTTTGGTTCCCAGCACCCACTCATAACTACCTGTCACTCCCATTCCAGGGAATTTGATGTCTCTGGCCTCCTCAGCCATGTGCAGCCATGTGCATATACCCACACAAAGACAAACACACACATAATTTAAAAACTAATAAAAATAATCTTTTAACACTAAAAATTTTAATTAAAAAATAAATTTAAAAGTAGAGCAGCAAAATGGCTCACTGGGTAAAGGCATCTGCACCAAGTCTAACCTGAATCCAATCTCCTGAGTCCAGAGGGTGAAAGGAGGGAACTGACTCATTTCCGCATGCATGTCACAGCACACACATGCTCATATGATTGTGCACACACAAAAATATACACTATAAATAAAATAGCTAATGAATATAAACAAATGAAAAGATAAAGCAGGAGTTTGAGGCCATTCTGGTCTACAGAGTGAGTTCCAGGACAGCCAGGGCTACAAAAAGAAACCTGTCTTAGGAAAAAAGAAATAAATAAACGAAACATGGTTTCTATCTGCAATCTCAGCACCTGAAAAGGAGAGACAGGAAGATTGATGTGAGTTTAAAGCCTGCCTGATCTACACAGCAAGTTCTAGCCCATTCGGGGACACACAGAAAGATTCTGTCTAAAAATAGAATAAAATAAATATATATAAATGGATGTATAAAGTATAGCTCAGTGATACAGAGCTTGCTTAGAATGCAGTAAGTTCAATTTCCAGCACTACAAAAGCGGGAGGGGTGTGTGTGTGTGTGTGTGTGTGTGTGTGTGTGTGTGTGTGTGTGTGTGTATGTGTGTGTGTAAAGTGTTTGGGGATCTGAATTCAATCCCTAGCTCCTCTGTGAAAATACTCAACATGGTAGTGTGTACTTAGAATTTGGGCACTGGGAAGGTGAAGGCAGGAAGATTGGGACTCCAGCCAGCCAGTCTAGTGTAACTGGTAAGTTCAAGCCAATGAGAGACCTTGTCTGAGAGAGCTGCATGGCACTCCTAAGGACGGCACCTGAGGTTCTCTCTGCCTTCCATAACTACCGTGAACCCATGTGCATCCACACATAAGAACACATGCATACAAAGACACATATACTTGTTTTTAAGTAAAAATAGGACTAAAAGTAGAGCTTAGGGGTGGTGTCCTCACCTAATATGCTGGGTTCCATCCTCAATACAGAGAAGAAGAAAAACTTAACAGTCTAAAACTACTAACCTTTCATTAAATTAGTATAGTGCAGGGGAGGAGGGCTGGAGAGATGGCTCAGTGGTTAAGAGCACTGACTGCCCTTCCAGAGGTCCTGAGTTCAATTCCCAGCAACCACATGGTGGCTCACAACCATCTGGAATGGGATTTGGCACCCTCTTCTGGTGTGTCTGAAGACAGCTACAAATATACACAAATAAATAATTCTTTTTAAAAAATTAGCATGGTGCATGGTACCTTATACACAAATCAATATATGAGTTCCAAAACACAACTTTCCCCAGTGAAATGGAGTCAGGCACCAAGAAAAATTTAAATTAAAATATTTTCAGTTCCAAAAACACTGGCAAGATGTACACACTGAACTAATCCGAAGTCTCTTATGTCATTGCAGGAAAGACCAAATACAACTTCACAAATATGCTACCAGCTTGTGTTTGAAAACTATGAACTGAGAGTTTACACTTCCAGCCTAGCTTGATGCCAATAATCCCCTAAGGGGACCAGCAAGATGGCTCAGTGGCTAAAAGTTGCTTGCTGCAAAGCCTGATGACTTGAGTTTGACCCTGGGAATTCATACAATAGAACAACAAAACTGACTCATGAAAGTTATCTTCTGATCTCCATATCTACACTGTGACAGGACAACCACAGAAGCAAGCATGATCGGCACACACACACACACACACACACACACACACACACACACACACAAAGACATCAAATAAATGAAGACCAGCAGAGGTTTCATTTAATTTAAAAAAAAAAAAAACAAACTAGGTTTTTTCCCTCAAACAAATTTTTTAGATGTATTTATTTACTTATTTTATGTACGTGAATACATGGTCACTGTCTTCAGACACATCAGAAGAGAGCATTGGATCCCATTACAGATGGCTGTGAGCCACCATGTGGTTGCTGGGAATTGAATCAGAACCTCTGGAAGAGCAGTCAATGCTCTTAACCACTGAGCCATCTCTCCAGCCCTCCCTCAAATTTTTAATGGAGTACAATGAAAGTAAGAGAATGTTATGTCACCAATTTGAAGGGTCAGGAGAGGCTGATTAAAAAACACTGGCTTAAAATGTGAAAAGCTTGTCAAGCTTGGTGTCACACTCTTTAATCCCAGAACTAGGGAGGGAGAAGGAGGTGGATCTCTGTGAGCTCCAGGCCAGCCTGGTCTACATAGTGAGTTCCAGGACAGTCAGGGCTATAGAGAGAGATCCTGTCTCAAAATAGACAGGCAAACAGACAGACAGATAGATAGATGCAGACAGACAGATGGACAGACAGACAGAGATAGGCAGGCAAGCAGACAGACATACCTTGGTTCTAAACTAGGTACTGCTTACACTGTAACTTGGGACAAATCACATCTCTGAAGCTTCAACTACTATATCAACAAAATTGAGCAGTACCCTGGGACACTCTGGAGGGAAGATGAGCTATTTTCTAAAGTTCTTTAAAAGTTAGAGAACTAGCAAGCGCAAGGCCCTGGGTTCAGTCCCCAGCTCCGAAAAAAAGAAAAAAAAAAAAGAATTGAACAGATGATGATGATGTTTTTCAATGTTTGTAGAGTAATAAACATGGTAATTACAACATAAAGCAGCTTCCTGGCATAAGGTTTCTACATTCCCCTTAAAGTGGCAAAATAGTAATTCTAAGTACACAAAAAAAAAAATTAAGGAAGAAAGAAAACCGAAGCCAATCATAAAATGGCAACCTTAAATCTATCAATATCAATCATTACATTATATGTAAATGGCCTAAATACTCTAAAACACATCAGAATGGTTAAAAGAAAACCTGGCTCCTCACTATCTAAAATGTATAATAAAAGTAAAAACAAAGTCATACAGCTCTATTCAGATCACAAATCAAATAGAAATAACAAATCTCCAAGAGTGAATGGATAACTATGGCACAACTATAAGATGCAATTCCTATCGATAACAACACACACAAGACAGGTTAATTTCTAAGGCATTCATCTGAGTAAAGGAAGCGGGTTTCAGAAGATCCCATTCATATCACACTAGAAGAAGGAAGACTAGAACAGATAGATCAGTGGTTACCACCTGTTGAAGATGGGGCAGTATGACAAAGCTCTGTGGGACGGAACTGATGAAACCCTAGTTAGTGATAGTGACTTCCTACGTGTGCTAAAACTCATTGAACTGTACACCAGAAAAAACTATTATTAGCTTTTAAGAATATTATTTTTAAATTATGAGCGTACGTGTGCTGCTGTCCACAGACTCGAGAGGCATCCCCTGGAGATGGAATTATAGGCTACCCTATAGCTATGTGAGCTAACTCCACGTGGGTGCTGGGAACGGAATTCTGGACTTCTGGAAGAGCAGTCGCCCTTAACCACTGAGCAGCCATCTCTCCGAGACCCTATATATTACTTTTTTTTTTCTAAGTAAAAGTATGTGGCTAATTTCCATCGGTCCTTCCAGACTATGATTTAATGAATAAGATCAAAAGGAAAACAAGTGAGAACGCCAGATCCTGCTGGCATAAAAGTCACTACTGAAAAGAACTTCCTCATTTACTGCACAAAATATACAAAGCAAACCCAAACTTCGGAAATTTCTCCTCAGGAGAGGCTAAGAAAACCTAGTCATTCAGATCCAAAATGTGTATATTTTAAAAATGCCTGTTGAATGGCTCCTCTTGTCTGTTTCTATATTTCAGGCTTTTCAAGACGCTGCCAATTTCTCCTGGCTGAGTGCCACTTTGGGTTTTACTCAACTTACAAGTATCCCTTTATGCGTACCTCATACTATGGGGTCTTTGGGCAGCCCTTAAGAAGGACTCTACAAAAGCAATGGCCTTTGCAGGGAGCCCGCAAGACACGGGCCGCTTGGCACGCGCTCAGTAGCCCCAAGACCTGTGGACGCCGGCGGGGAGGCTCTGCTCAGTGTCCCGGAGACGAGGCTGAGGCTCCCGGGCCCCCATACATCCCGTCGCCCGGGGACGCTCTGCAGGTCCCGCGGCGCCTCTTGGAGCGCACCTCAGCCGTCCTGGGAGCCGCAGGAGCGCTCCCGCCCCCGCGCACCGCCCGGACGCCTGAAGGAAGAGTGAGGACCGCCGCCCCGCCGCATTCCCAACCAGCCCTCCCTGTGGACACTGCGGCGGGACCCGTGCCCTACGGGAAGCGCCGGCAGGGGGCTCACCTTGAGTTGCGACTTGGAGACCTTGCCGCTGCGGTCCAGGTCGAGCGCGGTGAAGGCGTGCCAGATGGCTTTGAGCAATTCGTCTTTCAAGCCCCCCATGGCCGCGGCCGCGCTGCCCCAACAGACCCGATCCCCGTCGGCCCTTCAGCTACTCTGCTTCCAGCAGGATCTCCACAGACGACGCTGCCCGCCGTGCGGTCACCTGACCGCTGCAGGCCCCGCCCCCCCGAGGACACGCCCCTCTGGTCCCGCCCCTCCGCCTTACCAGCCAGCCCCTGGAATACCCTCTGTCCACTACAGGTACGTGAACACTACCCTTGAGATGGGTTTCCACATCAACTCAGACCATTTTCAAAGCTCGTATGTGCTCCCAAAGAAATGTCCACCAACCCGAGGAACGCGCAAGACTGGAGTGATCAGCCTCTGCGGCTTCTGCAGGAGTCTCGCAGCTATTAAAGGAGGTTGGTTCAGTCCTGGGATTGAGTCAAGATCTCAAGAGGCCAGACGAGACCCCGAAAAATGCCCAGGCAGAACCTGGAATACTCCAAATCAGGAAGAATGAAGAAAGACAGAAACAAAAACAGAAATCTGAGAAAGTTGCTTCATGCACTTTACAAATATGTTGTGATGGCCTCTGTAGTAGTCTCTGGGGGCACAGCAACAAGATTTTTTTTGGCATTTTTATTGGATATTTTCTTTATTTACATTTCAAATGTTATCCCGTTTCCTGGGTTTCCCTCCGGAAACCTCCTATACCATCCCCTCTCCCACTACTTCTATGAGGCTGCCCACCCACCAACCCACTCCCTCCTGCTTCCCGACCCTGACATTCCCCTACTCTAGGGCACAGGACCAAAGGCCTCTCTTCGCATTGATGCCTGATAAGGCCATTCTCTGCTACATCAGCGCTTGGAGCCATGGGTCTGTCCATGTGTACTCTCTGGTTAGTGGATTAGTCCCTGGGAGCTCTGGGGGAGTCTGGTTGGTTGACACTGTTGCTATTCTTATGGGGTTACAAACCCCTTCAGCTCCTTCAGTCCTTTCTCTAACTCCTCCAATGAGGACCCCGTTCTCAGTTCAATGGTTGGCTGTGAGAGTCCGCCTCTGTATTTGTCACACTCTTGTAGAGCCTCCCAGCATACAGCTATATCAGGCTCCTGTCAGCATACACCTTTTAGCATCAGCAATATTGCCTGGGTTTCATGGCTGTATATGTATTAGCTGGATCCCCACGTGGGGATCTCATATAAATGTAATAAAATAAATCGTTTTTTAAAAAAATGATGTTTGCAGCTAATCATCAGACTTCTAACTCCTCCATTGAACTCCCGTAAGAAGTCAAAGACTGGCTGATAAGACAGCTCGATAAAGGCTCTCGATGGGGTTGGGGATTTAGCTCAGTGGTAGAGCGCTTGCCTAGCAACTGCAAGGCCCTGGATTCGGTCCCCAGCTCCGTTAAAAAAAAAAAGAAAGAAAAGAGAAAAAGAAAAAGATAAAGGCTCTTGATGCCAAGCGTAATGACTTTGAGTTCCATCTCCTAAACCCACATAGTGGAATGAGAACCGCAAGTCATCTTCTGACTTCACCACATGCCCACACACCTACACTAAATAAATAATGTGTAAAAAGAAGTCGATAAGTTAAATCCAGCAACATTTTCTTTCTAACCCCAGTCGCTGAGGGTCAGTTCACATCTTAGGAAGAGCTTCACGGAGGTGAGGTTGCTGTCGCTGGTGGATTGTGCTCGTGTGAACGGAAATCATGCAAATCACTCCATCCATTTTCCTAATAAGAATGGTTGACCCGCTTAAAAGAACCCATCTCGACCGACCGAGAGAAGTGCCGGAATGACAATTTCACATCTTCTGTCTCTTACACTTGAACTCTCCTAGCTTCATATCCTCCACAGATAAAATGGGCATGGATACCAGATGTTCCAAAAGGCTCTTTTCCACTGCCTGGGGAAGTGACTATGACTGGGTAACTTGAATCTCATCACAATAGCACAATCCTTAGACACATGAAAGGGATAACTATCAAAAGTCAAAAGCTGGAGATTCTCAGATAAAAGCGTAGTTTATTTCCCCTCTTTATAGTTCCTTTGGGCTGAGGGTGTAGCTCAGTTGGTAGAGAGCTTATCTAGCATGCACAAAGTCCTGAATTTGTCCCTAGCACTACATGGTGCTAGACCAGGCGTGGTGGTGCATACCTGTAACCCAACACTTGAAATTTGGAGGTCCAGGGTCATCCTTAGCTACATATGGAGTTCAAAGACAGCCAGGACTAAATGAAACCCTGCCTGTAAATAAAATGATAAGTAAACTTCTTGATGTCTACACGTGTCTTATTTTAAAGGGGAAAGAAACAGATTTGGGAAGAGTCAAAAAAATTGCATCAATGAGGTTAAGGCCAAAGCTGAAGGTAGGAACGTAAAAGGACCATGATGTCACCTCTTCCTCACTTTGACAACCTTAAGGGTGCCGCCCCATTTCATTACCACTGGTCAGGATTATTCTTGCCCTCCCAGAATCCGGTGTCTATTGTTGATCTTCTTTAGCTCCAGACCAAGTCTTCGGTCAGCAAAAAACACAAGGTTTAACCTCTAATTTATTTATGCCAACTCAGCTTGCCCTAAGTAGTGGCAAAAAAAAAAGAAAGAAAGAAAAGAAAAGAAAAAAGAAAAACTAAATCAGGCATGGTAATATACACCTGTACTCAGTAAAGAGAGGTAGGGGATGGCTACATGTTTGAGGCCACTATGGTCTGCACACTGCATTCCAAGGCTACGGAGCAAAACTCTGCCTCAGGAAAGGAAGAAAGAGAAGGAGGAGAAGAAAAAGGAGGAGAGGAGGCAAGGGGAAGGAGAGGAGGAGGGAAAGGAGGAAAGAAATCCTAATTCTGAAAGTTCAGTTTAACCACTAGATGACACTTTGAGAATCCAGACACACTCAGCATATTTCTCTAGGCTATCCTGTACTTCCCAGTGCCCACTTCTAAAATCCACATTCCTTTTTCCTTTAGGTTGGTTAGTTTATTTGCTAGTATTTCGAGTAAGAACCACCATGCCTTGTTCCTATTTTTTTAAATCCAGCCCTGAGGATCATGCACCATCACTTATTCAATGTCTTACTAATTTCTCAAGTCCATTCTAGTTAATTGGGAGTGAAACTATTAAAAGAAGATCGGTAGGCTCGAGTCATTTGGGGTCAGTTGGGAAGATGGCTGGTTACTACACAGATGGGGACAGAACCTTGGTTTTCCTATTCACTTATCTATGAATAAATATGAAGTGTTACTTCCTTGCTTGTAAAATGGAATGGAGTACTATTATTTATCTGGAGTACTATTAAATAGCATAATATTTAAATGATTAACATGATAAAATAGAATAACATGAGGCTCAACTGAAAAGCTAGCACGGCACACAGTATCACAGTAAGGCTTGTATAATGGATTTGTCCTATGGCAATTTAACCGAACTACAATGTAGTTCCCTAAAATTCCACCCACCCACCTTTTTTGACACAGTGTTTCACTGTGTGGCTTTAGCTGGGGTGAGGGGGACTTCCTATATGAACAAGGACCTGCCTGGTCTCCAGCTCATCACCCTTTTGCCTGCCTCTGCCTCTGCCTCTGGAGTGGTGAAATTAAAGTATACACCACCACCACACCTGAAACTTTTTTCTTTATATTTACATGTGCATGTGCTTTGTGTGTGTGGGTATCCAAGGAAGCCATAAGAGGGCATCATATCTCCCTGCAGCTGGAGCTACAGGAGGTTGTGAGCCATGTGAACCATGGTACTGGGAACCAAACTCAGATCATCTACAAGCCCAGTACACACTCTTAACCATCTGGCCAGGCCTCACGATGAACACATTTTAAGTTCTAGCACTCAGGAGACTGAAACAAGAAGATCATCAAATCAGGGATAACTTGAGCTGCGTTGTGAGGTCAGGGCCTGTCTGAGCTGTACAGAAAGGCTCTACCTCAAAAACATAGAGAGGGGTGCAGAAGTTAAGCCTGTCTCTTCCTCCCAGTCCCATGCTCACAGAAATAAGACTCAGACTCAAAATATATTTACAAACATCTTGCCCCGTCACTAGGCTCTTCTCTGATTAAAACCATAACTTATATTATCCCATTTATTTTAATCCACTTTCTGTCACATGGCTGTTTACCTGTGCTGAGGTACCAAGGCAATGTCTGGCTCTATCCCAGAATTCTTTCTACCTCCCAGATGTCTCTCCTTCTATTCTACCCTTTCCTACAGGCCATAGGTTTTTTTAATTGACAGGTGATGCATCCATACAATACACAATACAGTCTGTCTACATGGGTGAAAGAAGAAAGTAAAGAAAAGAAAGAATAAAGCAGATATTAGTGTCATCCCCAAAATTCACATGCTGAAGTCCTAACCCCCAATCCTTCAGAATAAGATCACATTTGGAGATGGGGTCTTTTTAGAGATAATTCTGATCCCATATGATTGGTATCCTCATAAAAAAGGCCAAATTTGGACACAAACATGCACATGGGGAGAGCAGCATGCAAATAGGAAGGCAGACATCAGAGTCATACACTTCTACATGCTAAGGAACACTCAGGAGTATGAGCAAACAGCCAGCAACTGTTTCCTCACAGACCTGAGGTAAAACCGAGCCTGCCAACAACTTGGTATTATAATTATTAATAATTCCACCCACACCCACCATCCACTGCCCCCTTCCATTCCCCCAGGCCCCACCCTTACTCTCCCAACACCCAACAGTAAATCCCTCTTGCTTAATGCTGGCACTAACAGGGTTTAAGGTACTCATTCTGGGATACTTTGTGACAATACTTCCAGAAGCAAAATAATACAGTTGTAGTAAAGATGACCCCTGTTACATAGTGACATTGTTGCCTGAAGTTACAAAAACTAGAAGTGAGAGGCTGGCCCGATGGTTCAGTGTTAGGCAAAAGCATTAGCCACCGATGGTTTAAGCAGAGTCTGAATCCTAGAACCCACACGCCGAAACAATCAACTCCAGACAGTTGTCCTCTGTTGGTCCAAATACTCACCGTGATGTGTGTGCTGACACACATGCATACCAGTGTGCACACATGCACCAAATGAATAAATGTAATTCTTAAAAGTTCAAAAATAGAAAGGAAGTGGGAGGTGTTGTCACACACCTTTAATCCCCGAGCTGGGGAGGCAAATCCGTGTGAGTTTGAGGCCAGCCTGGTCTACAAAGCTAGTTCCAGGACAACCAAGACTACACAAAGAAACTCCATCTTGAAAAAACAAAATTAACTAATTAAATAAGTAATTCAATAATTATTAAGATTAATTTTAATTAATTAATTGTATTGGCTTATTTATACTTCATAATAATGTTTGTTTTATAATTAATAATTATAGTTGATTGAATAATTAATAAAATTAATTATTTAATTAATTGGTTGAATAAAATAGAACATGCTGATTTAAAAATACTTTAAGAAGGTTTGAACAAAGACCTTGCATGAATGAACCATACCAGGCATAGGATATATCCCTGTGATTTATTCACCAGGGAAGACCAAGAGTACCTTCTCCACGAACAGAATAGACTACAGCTATTACTCTTAGTTGCCCACTAGAATTAGATGACAAAATCCTATTAAGGCAACTCTGTTGTTGCAGAACAGAAATCAAGCTGGAACTAATCTGAAAGTTTCCTCCCTGTTCACTAGACCTCTTAGTGCCAGAGGCATGCAGACCTCTGGAGAACAAAGCCAGCAGGGACAGCAGCAGATCTTGCATCTTAGTTACTGTTCTATTGCTTTGAAAAGACACCATGACCAAGACAATGTATAGAAGAAAGCATTTAACTCAAAGCTTACTTATGGTTTCTAAGGGTTAGTTCATGATCTTCATGGCAGGGAACATGGCAACAAACAGTTAGGCATGGCTTTGGAGCAATAGCTGAGAGCTCACATCTGATCTGTAAGTTGCAGTCAAAGACTGGGCCTGGCATGGGCTTTTGAAAGCTCATGACATACCTTCTCCAACAAGGCAACACCTCCTAATCCTTCCCAAACAATTCCACTAACTGGGGACCAAACATTTGAACATATGAATCTATGAGGGCCATTCTTAAGAACACTACACCCTGTATTCTACAATACTGACCTGTCAGGTAAGATGAACAGTGTATGTTCAGTGAGAGACCTTGTTTTAGTATATAAAGGTCAAAACAGTAGACATCAACTTCTGGCCTGCGAAAGCATGCAAAAATACACACACTCAAACACACACACACACACACACACACACACACACACACACACACACCCCACATACACATGAAAAAGAAGAAGCCAAGTTCAGAAATAAAGCTGCCGCTAATCCTTAGTCTTTGCCAACAAAAGACAAAAGACTCTCCAAGCAGGAAATGGTCAAATACTAAAGACTGGATATGCTAGCACATTTCAGGGAAAGCACAGCCTCCGGGTAAAAATAGTCTCTGATTTTTCTCAACACAGGGAACAGCTCTAAGGCTGAGGACCATTCTTCTAATTAGAAAACAAAGCTCCAAGAAATCCTAAGAGTTTCGTCTCAGAACCAAACTACAAATCCAAGAAAGAGAAAAGTATTTTAGAGACTTTAAGGTGTGGCTTCTTGTGAACCTCAACACTATCACTTGAAAACTCACTGAAGTATTTTTGGTTTTGTGTTTGTCTTAAAGTTTATTTATTTCATTTCATGTGCAAGGGTGTTTTGCATGCATGTATATATGTCCATCACCTGCCCAAAGATGTCAGAATAGGGTGCTGAATCCTGTAGTGGGAATGGGCTAAACGGCTTTAAGCTCCTAGCAGGTCATGCTCCCAGCCACCTGCCAAAGCCCTGATCTCACAAACACAAAGACACACACACACACACACACACACACACACACACACACACACACACACACACACACACACACACACACACACACACACACACACACACACACACACACACACACACACACACACACACACACACACACACACACACACACACACACACACACACACACACACACACACACACACACACACACACACACACACACACATACACACACACACACACACACACACACACACACACACACACACATACACACACACACACACACACACACACACACACACACACACACACACACACACACACACACACACACACACACACACACACCTCAGTTAATTTTCGGAATGCTGTGACTAGCTCAAAGGTTGGGCACTCCTAAACCTTCCCCTGCTGGCAGATGCTCCTCTCTGATACTCCTGAAACCCCTTAACCTTTCTCTGCTACCCCAGGCCCAATCTGGAAGTGGCTAGAGGCCACTTACCAAATTCTTACATGGCTGGTTGACTTTCTCTCCTGAAGTGCTTATATCTCATCCTTCTCCCCCAAATCATGGTGATTTCCTCTCTTCCTTTCTCCTAGTTCCTAGCCCTCACAAATCTAAAAGTCCCGCTTTAGTCTACCTGTCCAGCCACTGGCCATTGGCTCTTTATTAACCAGTCAAAAACTAACTTGAGACAAGGACCTTCAGGGTTTGGATAGCAGTTTCCCAATTTGGGGGGCTGGTTTAACTCAAAGCCTTGGAACCAATCCCCAACAGAATCTCCTGGAAATGGAGTTATAGATAGATGTGAAAGACCATGTGGACGCTGGGAACTGAACCTGGTTCCTCTAGCTCCAAAGGCTTAACCACTGAGCAATCTCCCCAGCCCCTTTCACTGTGCTTTTAAGTTACTTTTATTGGTAAAACTACCATTAATTTGGACGGAAAACAACAGAGATCGTACTCAAAATAAAAAGAGGCCCCAGGGCACCCAGTATTAATGAGGGAGGGTGGGCAGGCTGAAAAGGCAACAGGTTTGCAAACACAGACTATCTCCTTGGAAAATATTTTCATGTCTAAAGGTAGTGTCAACGGGCCAAAGAACAGAGCCAAGAATCTCCTGTAGCAAGACTGGTCATTAATTAAAGACAAAGAAATGAGTCTGGATGAGTTTGAGTTTCTATGGACAAATGACTACTATGTGTCTCATGAGGTCCTTTGCTTCTCCTTCCTGTTTTGAATGGAATTGTTTAACGTTATTCTTATATCATCGTTGCGCGTCTGCCAGCGTTCAAAAACAGGCTCTACTGCTTATCCTTAGAAAAACCTACTTCTTAATATTTGTAATTATGTTATGTGGGGAGGGGGGGCACATGCACATATGTGCAAGCAACCGTGGAAGCCAACGGTCTGGATTCCTTGGAGCTGGAGTTACAGGCAGTGTGAGTAGGAACCAAACTCTAGTCCTCTGTAAGAGCAGCAAAGGCTCTTAACAGTTAAGTTGCTCTCCTGCCCCTAGAAAGACCTATTAATGACTAGTGAGATGTCACAGGTAAAAGTGCTTGCTGCCATGCTTGACACCTGAGCTCAATTCCAGGATCCGGACGGTGGAAGGAGAGAACCAACTCCTGTAGCCTATCCTCCAGCCTCCGTACAGTGCCGTGGCCCACTTGTGCCCACCGACATCAATGGTCACACACACACACTAAATAAACACAATACAAGATCTATTTAAAACTTTGGCCTTTGGCTAGCAACTGGGAACTTTGATTTGTTAACTAGTTAACTGCATTAGTGACTTTTCTCCTTGTTGCTTCCACCACTACCTGCCTTTTTGCTTCCTGGTCCCTCAAGCTGTGAGCAGGCTCATAAATGTTCCCTGCTGCTGCTGCTGCTGCTGCTGCTGCTGCTGCTGCTGCTGCTGCTGCTGCTGCTGCTGCTGCTGCTGCTGCCCCTTCCCCTTCCTGCCTTAAGTTACTTCTTGTTGGTTACTTGGTTTCAGCAACCAACATATCCATACCTCTCAGAACTCTCACTCTGGGCCGTTCATCTCAGGATCATGTTGCCATGATATAAGAAGCTAGGTCATACAGAAAGGCTACATGGGGAAGGGATATAAGCCTATCCCCTTATGTTTCAGTCACACTGGCCCAGACATCACATGTGTGAGGGAAGAGGTTTAGGTTTAGGAAGCCCAGATACGACAGGCAGGCAAGCTGACCCTGCCATCTCCGGCCCTCTGAGCCAATCCAGGTAATCCTCAGACTCTGGGACTGGAACTCAAAGACAAACACCACATGCCACTGTGCCCAGTCTTCTGAGTTGCTGGATGATGACTGGGTTTTGCCACTGTTTGGAGTCAGGTGATTAAATTGCAGTAGAGAGCAGCGGTGACAAGATGTTTCCAAAATGGTGTTTCCTCTCCCCACCCCCCAGAAGATTGTGTCTTAACCTACTCAGATTCTCCCCTCAACACCCCTCGGAAGGAAGGGCCTCCATTCTCAGACCAACCCTTAAACTGCTTTCTATAATGCAGAACTAAAAAAGCAGGGGACTGAAAATCACCAGGCAGAAATGGGTCTTATTTGTTTTAGGGGACAGTGAGGGGGGTGGGAGGAAAATAGCTGTCAGCTGTGGAAACAGCGACACGGGAAGGGCTGAAAACTGAATCCAAGGGTTTCAAATGACTATGCTTTCATAGTGACCAAAAGCTACAGAAAGTTTTGAACTGGGAGGGGAACTGTGAAAAAGTGTTTTCATTTTTGTTTTTAAATTTTCTAGTGTGGACAGCAAAAAAGGACCTTGCACTCACAGATAAGCATGGGAGAAGGCAGGAAAAGTTAAACACACAACTGATCTCTCCTAAGGAGGAAGATTGGCTGATCTCCCGGAATGCTGGGGGAAATGTAGTTTACAATGTGGTAATTCTTTACTACCTGGTGAGCCAGTCTCCACCCATATCCCCAGAATATTATGTTTGTTTGTCCCAGCTCCTTTCCCCCTAAAACCTTGAGCAATACTTCTAGGCCATAAAACTAATCCTTATTAAAAAAAAAAAAAAAGTCATTTGTGGTTTACAACAGCCTAATTGATTTCTATGTTATCTTAGGGCCAGGCCAATCCTGACTCCCACTTGTCTACCCCAGGTGTTCTCCCTAGACCCCTGTCTTGAGCCTTGTTTCTAAGTCAACAAGACCCCATCCGACAGATGAAGTCACATGGACGTTGTAAAGAGCTTCAGCGAAAACGTGCCTTAACCTTTGTTGTACTCACGGGGCTGAGTCATTACCTGAAAACTTTTTTCCAAAATTGTAGTTTGCTTGACTATGGCAAAAATACACAAGCTGATGTCAGACTCTCAAAGTATTGTCCTAACGCTTGGTACCAAAAACTTGGGCTGAACTGGGTTTTGTTCTTGTCTTTTCAAGGATCATTTCAGTGGGCAGGACCCTCCACATTTATGTCTGTGTAAGACATGTATACATGGGTATTGACAGAAACATGAAGAACATGTTGGAACTCCTGGAGCTGGAGTTTCAGGCAGTTATGAACCAGTTAACATGGGTGCTAGGAAAGGAACTTGAGTCCTCTGAAGAGCAGCCGGTGCTCTTAACCACTGAGCTATCCTTCCAGCACCACACCCAGTCTTTATCTTTGAGGTAAGGCTCTGTCATCCAGGCTGACTCCAAATTTATAGGTTCAAGTGACCCTTCTCCTTCAGCCTCTAAAATAGTGAGTCCACAAACACCTGCCATTGCCCCTACCTGTGAATTTTAGTGGCAATGAGAAGGTCAAGATAGGATCTCACTAACTCAGGCTGGCCTCAAACTTACTATTTAGCCAAAGATGACCTCAAACTCTTGATCTAACTGCCTCCATCTCCCAAGCATTAGGACCACAAGCATGTGCTGCCACACCCAGCCACAAGTGAAATACTTCTAAGTTAGCTTTATGGTTTTGCTCTTGGTTTCATTTGTTTGTTTTGTTTTTGAGGATCTTGAGTAGCCCAAGCTGACCCCAAACTCACTGTGTATGAGAGGACTTGTGTGAACATGGTGAGATTATAGACATCGCCATGTGGGGCTCAAGCGCTCCTGAGGATGGAGCCCAGGGCTTGCTGCATGCTAGGCCAGCACTCTACCAACTGAACTACGTTCTTGGTCTGAGTTTGTTTTGGCTGCACAGTCTTTGGCCTTTCATTCAGGACTCGCTTAGTCTTTTTAAGTGTCACAGGGGAGTAGCATTCCCTCTCCTGGGTCCCCGTTCCATGTGTTACCTGCTACAGTGTCAGGGGTTGATAAGGCAGCATACACATGAGCATAGTGGTCTGTTGGAGACAAGGAATCGGTCGTGAGTTTGAATTGCAAAGAATGAGCCACAGTTGCCTGAGCCAAAGATGGGAGCCGAGCCCTCTAAGCAGAAAAGCCATCTGAAAAGAGGATGGTTTGGTGAGAAACCATAGTGAGAGGCAGTGTGACCAGAGCAGGGCGATTGATGAGCAGAATGGAGACAATGGGGGGATTGACAGCAAAGCCCAATTAGACCTGTCGTTAGTCCTGTAGAATGCTTATCTCCCACCAAAGGCCTGAAATACCCCGTAATCAGTGGGCACAATCTGGCAGCCGGAAACAGAAATGCTGAGTGTCTATGGCGGAAGTTGGCAGATGTGGACTGATATCCTGCCCCTGACACTGGGATCCTCGACTGATAACACCCTCATCCTGCCACTAACCGGAAACTTTCCTAGGGAAGTGAGGAGACTTCTGGGCTCAGAGGAAGGTTCACAAGCCCTTCTCAGGATTTAGAATAAGACTCAGGGAACTTGGCCAGCCCCCAAGTCCTCAGAGCCCGGCTGAGTGAGGCAATGGGCTATTCAACTGGCGGAAATGATGTCCTCTCGGCCTTGTACGGTTATTTTATGGTGATGAATGAATAAGATAGTAACAGTCAGGCCATTGAGATGTCTCAGTGGGTAAAAGAGCCTGCTTCCAAGCCTGATGAGCAGCGTTCAACACCTCAATCCCACATGGGAGAAAGAGACAAGCAGCTCCCAAAGCTGTTCTCTGACCTTCGAATGCAGCCACAGGACAACGTAAGCCCCCACTCACATTTAAAATCATATATGTTTTTTACAAAGGTAACAGCTGTCATTCAGATGATGGGGTATATCTGTAATCCCAGTACTCAGGAAGCCAACGCAATAGGATTGAGAGTCCAAGGCCAACCTGGGCTATCTCGATATAGATAGTCCTTTCCTCAAAGCAAACAGCTGTGAAGGAAGATACAGAGAACTCTGCTCTCTTTGGTTTTTAGGTTGTAGATTTTTGTTACTTTGATTGTTATTGTTTGCTCATTTGGTTTTGTGTTAGTCTTATCATTTGCTTGTCTGGTATTTTGAAACAGGGTCTTTAATAACCCTGGCTTATTTATAGTGATCCTCCTGCCTCAGCTTCCCAAGTCTGGCATAATAGTCCTGATAACAAATACACAGCTTCTACAACAAGAACTCAAGCCTTGGGGTTGGCTGTTTCATTCAAGATTTAAGTAATTTAAGTAACGGGAAAAGTGAAGCAGGGCAGACCACCAAAGACTTGGGCGTTGCCTGGCTGCCTTGTGTTCTATGCAAAGTTTCAGTGTAACGGGCCATCCCCTGAGACCGAGGCCAGGTGTGTGTAGCACTGAACTCGTGAAGGAAGAGCACGCACGCCAGCTGGGCTCCCTGAGGACAGAAATAAGAGCAGTCAGCAAAAGCTCGTCAGAGGTGAGAGCTGAGCTTCGAGAGCCTGTGAAAGGTCACCAATGGCTGCAGGAAAGAAGGAAGGACAGTCTGTAAGAGGGACCAAGCCGCATGTGCAGAGGTATGGAAGAAACAGCAACAACAAAAGTGATGAAAAAGGGGGATGCAGAAAAGAGCAGTGTTCAGACTGAGAGGTGTTCGTTTGTTTGTTGTCTTTGTTTTTGTTGTTGCTTTTGCAGGCAGAACCACATTTTCAGCAGATGCTCAGTCTATACCCAGGCAAACCTACAGCAAACATCTTACCTAAAGGTGTAAAAATGAAAACTTCCCTGTAAGGTCAGGGCCAAGGCAAGGTTGCCTGCTGTCTTAGTTAGGGTTTTACTAACAGACACCATGACCAAGACAACTCCTATAAGAACAACATTTAATTGGACCTGGCTTGCTGTTTTAGAGGTTCAGGCCATTATCATCAAGGCAGGAACATGGCAGCATCCAGGAGGAGCTGAGAGTTCTCCATCTTCATCTGAAGGTTGCTAGCAGAATACTGACTTCCAGGCAGCTAGGGTGAGGGTCTTAAAGCCCACACCCACAGTGACACACCTAATCCAAAGAAGGCCACACCTTTTAATAGTGCCATTCCCTGGGCCAAGTATATTCAAACCATGACACCTGCCACTGTCACTTTTACTCAGGATAGTAGTAGACAAAGATAATGAGTCAAAACTAACTTAAAGGGACTGAAGAAATAACTCAGTGGTTAGAAGCACTTGTTGTAAAGAACCCAGGTTCAGTTCCCAACACCCACACAGTGGCTCGCAATCATAAGGAACTCCAATTTCAAGGGATCTGATACCCTCTTCTGACTTCCATGGGCACTAGGAATGCATGTGGTATTCATAACATATATGAAGACAAAGCATTCATAAACATAAAAATTAAAAACATAACTCAGAGGGTGAGGAAATAGTTCAGGAGGTAGAGTGCTTGTGTAGTATGTAGTAAGCCCTAGGTTCCATCCCGCGCTAACTGAGCATGCCTATAATGTCAGCATCTTCACATAGCGAAGCAGAAGATCCAAAGTTTGAGTTCCTACTCAAATACTCAGTGAGTTTGAGGTTAGTCTGGGATAGATGAGATTCTGTCTCAAGGAAAAACAAAAGCAAATGAAAAAATCTAATTTATGCTAAGGACCAGCCAGCCTTAGCTTACTCCAGGGCACTAAGGATGCGGTGTCTGGGAGCAGCAGAAGAAACAACTCCAAGTCAGTGATGGAGTACAAGCTGACAGCTCTGTAGTCTGTTTGAGATGGCCCTCTAGACAGCTCTCTGATAGAGATAGCTCTCTGCTAGAGACAGCTCTGAGCCAGATTTCTAGATAGTTCTTGGAGTTTCCCACCAAAGTCAGAAAACCTGCTAGAAAAATTCTTGCAGCTGGGGATTTAGCTCAGTGGTAGAGTGCTTACCTAGGAAGCGCAAGGCCCTGGGTTCGGTCCCCAGCTCTGAAAAAAAAAAAAAAAAAAAGAACCAAAAAAATAAAAAAAAATTCTTGCATTTTCTGACCAAAGTCAGAAAGTCCACCAGACAAAATCCAACGAGAACTACAATAGCTCTCTAGACAGTTCATGTCTTGTAGACCAAAGCTCCATTTTTTTAAAAGATTTATTCATTTATTATATATAAGTACACTGTAGCTGTCTTCAGACACACCAGAAGAGGGCATCGGATCTCTTTACAGATGGTTGTGAGCCACCATGTGGTTGCTGGGAATTGAACTCAGGACCTCTGGAAGAGCAGTAGGGTGCTCTTAACCACTGAGCCATCTCTCCAGCCCCAAAGCTCCATTTTTTGTTTACATATCAATTCAATCATTTACCCAGATTCCCTTTTGATTATCCCACAAATTAGCATTTTATGACCTAAGCCTCTTGATTCTTAGAAAAAGACAGCAAGTACATTTTTTTAACATAGCAAATGAATTCAGAGATCTGCCTGCCTTTGTAAGCACAAACAATAAACTAGCTGAGTGGGATCCCATCCTGATACCGCCACTCCCTAAATCTCTTTATCTCCTTCCTTAATATCTTTCTGACATGCTGGCTCATTAGAGCAGCTGTCTCTGTTCTTTTAGGTCTAGAAGCCCTTCATAAAATTTATATTATATCCTTATATATTCCACAGTTGAAAAATTCTGTTTATATATTCATGGACTCCTGTTTTCAGGGTTGTTTCCCATAGCCTGAGGGCTATCCTGAAGCTCACAGCTTTACTATTTTGCTGAGGAACACATTCTTGCCTCCTAAACTCATGCTATTGCTAATTATCATGGAGTCATGGACAGGGAGGACATTACCCCAAAGGAGGGACATAAAGTAAAATATATACATTATTATACAAACAAGCCTTCAGCCTACAACAAGCATCAACCTGTGGAGGCTTATGCTCTGATGGGGTGGAAACCATGACACACTGTCCTCCCTTCTGCAGCCATGAAGGACCCAGGACTCGGCAAATTTAGAAGCGAGGCAACGATAGCACATGTCTTTAATTCTAGCACTCAGGAAGTAAAGACAGGAAGATCTCTGTGAGTTCGAGGCCAGTGTGGTCTACAGAACTAGTTCCAGGATGGCCAGGGCTACACAAAGAAACCCTGTCTTGAATAACCAAAAAAAATTAATTTAGAAATATGTTTGGGGGCACATGCCCTTCATCCCAGTACTTGGGAGGTAGAGGCAGGAATCTCACACATGCACACACAATGAAAATAAATTATAGAAATGTAATTTAAAAAAACAAGTTTGTATTGAGCTGGGCAGTGCTGGCACACACATCTAATCCCAGCACTTGAGAGGCAGAAGCAGGTAGATCAAGGCTAGTCTGGTCTATAGAGTAAGTTCCAAGACAGCCAAGGCTACATAACTCAAAAAAAAAAAAAAAAAAAAAAGAAAAAAGAAAAGAAGAAACAAACAAACAAACAAAAATTTTATCAAAACAAAGCATAAATACCAGTAAAATTTAAGGGTACAACCCAGGAAGCCTGAAGAACCCAAGTTCAATCCCACTGTCGACATGGCAAGGGGAGAGAATTGGCTCCTGCAAATTGTGCTTGGGCTTCCACACTTACACTGAGGCATGCATGACCTACATACACGAAACAAATCAATAAATAGTTTTTAAAGTCAGTATCAAGCCTGGAAAGTTGGTTCTGTGGCCAAGAGTACTTCCTGCTCTTGCTGAGGACCTGAGTTCAGTTCCCAGCACCCATGTCAGGCGGCTTACAGATGCTCCTGACTCCAGATCCAGATAACCTCTCCTGGATTCCACAGGTTCCCTTACACAGATGTACACACAGAAATAAAATCAATTGAATTTTTTTTTAAGGCAGCATCAGTTGGATGTAGTCTACATAGCAAGTTTAGGGCAGTCAGGTAAGTGATACCAAAAACAAAGTTAGCATTGACATAAGTCTGTAAGTTTCACATCTCTGATAAGGCTTTAATATTAACAATATATTTTTACGTTCCATAAATCTCAACAAGAGAAAAACTAAACAGCTCAATTCAAAGGTCTAAAGGGCACAAGCAGGGACTTCTTCATTAATATGCAAAATAACACTAATCCTTAAGAAATGAATGTGGAAACTGAGTCACATCCCTAATGTTGCTAACTAGCAGGAGAGGAAAAGAAAACAAAATAAAAATGCTTCAGGAGAGACTGTAATTTTTGTGTGCAGTGTCGTTAAGAGTATAAAATGGCACAGACACTTTGGAGAACTGAATGATGGTTCCTCAAAAAGTTAAAAATAGATTACCATAACCTAGCAATTCCACTTCTGTATACAAGCCCAGAAGAATTGAAAACAGAGCCATACACACACACTAGAAAAAAATCAAATGAATTAAGAACAAGATATAGTTTTTGTAAACTCATTTTTTTTTTATTATTTTTCAATCATGTTGGTAAACTCATGCGAGTTCAGGAGCTATAGTGACAAGTGGCTCTGAGCTGCCTAACATGGAAGGTAAAAACTGAACTTGGACTCTCGGCAAGAGCAGTATATGTTCCCAACCACTGATTTTTAAATAACCCTTCATTTGTTTATTGGAGGCAGAATCTCATTATATAACCAAGGTTAGTCTTGAACTCACTTTGTGACCCGGCTTGTCCTTGAACTCATGACACTCCTCCTGCCTCACTCACCCTCTGGATCCTGGGATGATAAGCATATGCTAACATGCCCACTTTTTGTTATTCCCAGTAATGGAGAGATAGAGGCAGCCTAAGTTTGCTTGGGTTTCTGAATGGAGAAGTACAGTTCGATCTATACACACTCAGTTAGTCAGGTGCAACCGTTAAAGAGGGTAAAGTTCATGCTGTGTGCGTTTTACCACAGTAAATGATACTGGGAGTAAGGAAGGCCATGAAGGCCTCAAATAGAGGACCAGACATAGAGGAAGGGAGTGTAGTTTAAACCAGAGGTACAGAAATCAGGAGAGCAGACCACATACCACAGAGGGTGGAGGCAGAGCTTGAGGAAGCGCCTGTGGTCAGAGGCAAGGGTGTGGCATGAGGGCTTATGGGTAAGGCCAGCTCAGGTATGACGTTCATGTGGACAGATGACACAAGAGTCTTAGGGAAGAATCCCAGGAAGGCATGGCTTTAAGGAAGAACCCTGGCAGATCTCAGTGAGTTCCAAGCCAGCCTCGTCTACATAGTGAGTTCCAAGCCAACCAGGATATGTAGTGAGACCTGTCTCAAAAAAAGAAAAGAAAAGAAAAGAAAAGAAAAGAAAAGAAAAAGAAAAAGAAAAGAAAGGAAGGGCGAATCAAAAACCATGAAAGAGGCTAAGAAAAGGTAGCCAGAAAGATCCAAAGTGTTGTAGCCACTAGCACCCTGGCCCCCACACTCCTTTCAAACTGCCCGGTTGTTTGCTTGCTTTTGCTGTTGGCTTGGTTGGTTTTTTTGTTTGTTTGTCTTTTCCCTTTGAGACAGAGCTTGCTATGTAGCCCTTTTCACCTTCTATCTATTGGAAGAGCCATACCAGGACACAGGCTGTGCAGTCAGGCTGTGCAGTCAGCCGTTCTATGTGCAGGACACCTAACCGACTTGCCACTTGCTATCAAACCCTCCCCCCCCCTGGTCTCCATGTGGCCATCGGGATTATTCTGTGTTTCCTGTCTTTGCTTCAGCTCCTGTTTTTTGAGATAGCTCTCTGGCTTAATCACAGGCTTCAGTAAACATTCTCTTCTCGAAGAAGTTGAATGTGCCCTTCAGAACTCATTCTGATCAGTGGGGATGTCATTCAGCTGATGTAATGCTTTCTGGGGTTAGAAAAAGCCTGGGTTTGACCCCTCAGTGCCATGTACACCAGGCAAGGTGGCACACGCCTGTTATCCCAAAACCCCGGAGGTGAGGAGGTGAAGGTAGGAAAACAGTTAGAGGTAGGTCACAGTTTGAGGCCAGCCTGGGCGACATAAGAACAGTCCCCAAGGGGCTGGAGAGTTGGCTCAGCGGTTAAGAGCACTGACTGCTCTTCCAGAGGTCCTGAGTTCAATTCCCAGCAACCACATGGTGGCTCACAACTATCTGTAAGGAGATCCGATGCCTCTTCTGATGTGTCTGAAGGCAGCTACAATGTACTAATATATAATAAATAAATAAATAAATCTTTAAAAAAAAAAAAAAAAAAGAACAGTCCCCCAAACAAACAAAATCATGCCGTGTCGAAACATTATTGTGAGGTAAGGCAGTAAGAACAAATCCTAACTCAACTATGTCACTGGGGATGGGGCCTTCACAGGGTAATGGATGTTAGAAGAGGCTGTAAGTGGGGAACTCATGCACTGAGACTGTGGCTTCTTAAGAAGAAACACGAACTTGAGCTCTGCCTCACCGTATTAGGCTCTGCAATCCTTTGGAAGTCTACAGATGCCCCTCCAGCAGGAAGGACATCACCAGAAGTGGCCTCCCACTCTGAACCTCCCAATCTTGTGAATCAGGAGGCAGAGAAACTCTGATTTACGTAACATCTACCCTGCAGTACTCAGTGACGGCAAAGAAAAGGTGTCACCAATCAGACCGCCAGTAAGGCTTGAGGAGGCTAGACCTCACTTTTTGCCAAAGCAGAAGACCTTTGCTGTCTGTCCAGCCCTGTCCAGTCTGTCAGGAGAGGGGATTGGAAGATATTGGTTATGAAGTTAAAAGTGAGGAACTGAGTAACGGGGCAATCATCAATTCTAACCCCTTTGTTCCTGTTGTTGCTGTTTGACATGGGGTCTTCCTAAATACTATGTAACCCAGGCACCAGCCTTGAAGAACTCACTACGTAGCCCAGGCTTTCTCAAAATCGTGTGTGTCTTCCACGCGCACATTGCAGCTGCCATTGTGCCTCGTTTTCATTTATTTTCTTCAATTCTTAGTTTGGGTCCCCCCCCCCAAAGACAGATAATTTATTTATTTTATGTATATGAGTACTCTTTCAGGCACACCAGAAGAGGGCATCAGATCCCATTACAATAGTTGTGAGCCACCATGTGGCTGCTGGAAATTGGACTCAGGACCTCTGGAGGAACAGTCAGTGCTGTTAACCGCTGAGCCATCTCTCCAGCCCCTGGTTGGGGTTTTTATTGTTGTTCTTTTGTTTGCTTGGTTGTCAGACAGGATCTTGCTATGTCTCTCTGGCTGATCTAGAAGTCATTATAAACCAGGGTAACCTCAAATTTGCAGCAGTCCTCTTTCTCTGTCTTCTATAATTCTAGAGTTACAGGTGTGAACCACCACACCCTGCTCTGATAATTTTTCTTAGCCCTCTTTTCACAGTTCACTAGCCCTCCCTGACTTTCCCTTCCTCCAGGTATGCTTCAGACAACCTTCATTTCTTTCTTTTCTCCCCCCGACCCCCCACACCCCCGTTGCTGTGGTTTGTAGGTTTTGCTTCTGTTGAGGTCAAGTCTTCCTCGCCTCAAGCCTGCGCTCTTCCAGCCTCAGCATCCCAAATGCTGGTGTTGCTGGGGTGAGCCACCACAGCCGGCTTCAAAACCCTTGGTGCCCACCATGGCTTCTTCCGAGGCACAGTAGAGTGTGAAATCCTGCTGGTGGCTGAGCAAGTCACTTGGAGGACAAGGGCTAGCAGCAGAACAGTGTCTGCTAATGTGCACTCTTTCTTCTTTTACTTTATTTTTTTTCCTTTTCTTTTTTTCGGAGCTGGGGACCAAACCCAGGGCCTTGCGCTTGCTGGGCAAGCGCTCTACCACTGAGCTAAATCCCCAACCCCTCTTCTTTTATTTTAAAGATTTTCTTTTATTGTTTTTAACTACATGCATGTATGTGTTCATGTGAGTGTGTACACACAAGTCCAGGTGTCTGCAGCAGCCAGAGTCATTGGATTCTCCAGGAGCCTGTTTTACATATGAGAGCAGTGTGGGTGCCCGGCATGGGTGCTGGGAACTGACTCAGGACCTCTGGAAGGTCAGTATGTGCTCTTAGCCATTAAGCCATCTCTCCTGCCCCTACTTTTTCTTTTAAAGCTACTGATTTGCATTAAAAGTTTATTTTTGCCTGATTCTATTACTGTGGGTCTAATATAAAATTGTGATTTCTACCGAATGCTTCCTTAGTGTTAACCCTTCCTCAAATCTATCACTGTGACCTCTCCCTCCTCCTTCAGGGTTCTGATTTGAATCACTAGTGCCATTCAGAACAACCTCATTGATGCAAATTTGTCTGCATTCATTCTCGGTCCAAAATAAAGTGAGTCTTCAACTGTGAGACTCATTTTCCAGTCAGCTACACACGTCTATAGCCTACTGTTTATGGATGATCTGTGTTACGCACCAATGTAACGTCTTTTTTGGAAGACCCTATTTAAGTATGAAATAAATGAACAGCTTAATATTCAAATGAGACTTGACTGGGACACTGATAGAGCACACCTTCATCTTGACTTGTTACATGTTTTCAAAAGACCTATTTATTTTATTTCTATGTGTATACGTGTTTGGCCAGCATGTATGTGTAACATATATGTGCCTGGTACCTGAGGAGGTCGGAAGAAGGTTCTAGGTCTCCTGCGAATGACATTATGGATGGCTATGAGTTCCATATGGGAGCTAGGAGTCCAAGATAGGTCTAGCAGCTGGGGAGAATCTCTCGTAC
Organism: Rattus rattus; assembly: GCF_011064425.1. Classification (NCBI taxonomy): domain Eukaryota; kingdom Metazoa; phylum Chordata; class Mammalia; order Rodentia; family Muridae; genus Rattus; species Rattus rattus. The sequence goes on from NC_046155.1 coordinate 91,251,470, forward strand.
CAGCCAAGAAGCTACAATAATAGATTTGAGGAAGGGTTAAAATTAAAAGGGCATTCCGTAGAGGTCACTAACAATTTTATATTAGAACTGAAATAATAGAGTTGGACAAAAATGGAGTTTTAATGCAAATCAGTGGCTTGAAGGAAAGTGCACAAGGCCCTAACCGTGAGCCTCGATGCTGCGTATAACCCAAGCACAGTTCCCACTGAGGGTCTGAGGCAAGGACGTAAGAAATGTAGTCATGGGGAGCTAGAGAGATGGCTCAGTGGTGGAGAGCTCTGCGGCCCTCGCAGAAGACCCAGCGTGGACTCCAAGCTCCCATATGGAACTCATAGCCATCCATAATGTCATTCCCAGGAGACCTAGTACCTTTTCCCGACCTCCTCAGGCACCAGGCACATGCATGGTACACATACATGCTGGCCAAACACGTATACACATACAAATAAAATAAATAGGCCTTTTGAAACTATGTTTTAAGTCTGTCATATATTTAGACAGCATCCAGGAGTGCACTGATACAGAAGACAAGAAAGACAGATATGGTGGAGCAATCATAATTCCAGCATTCAAGCAAAAGGAGCATGAGAAACATGAGACTGAAGCCAAGTGGACTTACAGCACAGACCCTGTCTAAAAAAAAAAAAAAAAAAAAAAAAAAAAGCCAATCTAAATAGGGAGTGAAAACAGAGGGGGGAAAGGAGGACCAGGTAATATAATGGCAATTTGGGAATTTTTGTTTCTTTAAAAAACACAGAGATATTATAAGATCATGTTTTCATTTCAATCCCAGGCATGGGATATGGGGCTGCTTTGATCTGATCACAGCAGCTGACTATGATTTGCCTCATGCTCCAGCGGAGGCAGGGTTTTGCCAGCTGCAGGTAGTTTCTGCAACTGTGACATTTGAAGTTCTGGGAAGGTTTCAGAAGTACTGTAATGCTAGGGTCGAGAGAGGCGGTTCGTGAGCTGCTAGTGGTTGTTGGGAGATTGTTGGTAGCTGGTTGGTGATTGGTTGTTGATTGTGGTTTGTTAAGTGGTTGTGCACAAAGAAGAAACAACGAGAAGAAATTAGATATCCTGACTTCGAAGATCAAACTTGCCCCAAGGAACTCAATGTCCCTAATCGGCAGGAAGTAGTCTAACGATAACGTCGCTCCCTTTCCAGCTCCTGACTTTATTCAAGGGACGCTTTCCTTCCCCTTTGTCCTTTTTTCTCTCTTGTCTAGTGGTAGGAGGTAAATTGGGGGAGGGAGTAGAGGTGGAAAAAGAAGAACCCACAAAGTAGTAAAAGACCAACCACAAGGTAGGGTGTACAGATCAGGTAAAATTAAAGGATCAGTTGGAGTGCTAGAGAAGAGACTTGGGGGAAATTTTCAATTTAAAATAGAGAAAAAACGGGGTTGGGGATTTAGTCAGTGGTAGAGCGCTTGCCTAGTGCGCAAGGCCCTGGGGTTGGTCCCCAGCTCCGGAAAAAAAAAAAAAAAAAAAAATAGAGAAAAACGCTAAGTGGTTCTGATGCACACTTTGCACCCCCGTAATCCCCACCCTCAGGAGGCAGAGGCAGGCTGGTCTACACAGCAAGTTCCAGGACAGTCAGAGCTATACGCAGGGGAACTCTATCTAAAAAAACAAACAAGTAGATGATTAAAGGCCTGGAGAGACAGCACAGTGGTTAGGAGCACAGGCTGCTCCTCCAGAGCACCCAGATTCAATCCTAATACCCACATGGCAGTTTGCCTGTCTGTAACTCCAGGTCCTGGGCATCTGAGACCCTCACACAAACATATATGCACCAAAACACTAATGCACATGAAATAAAAATAAATACAAATTTAAAATATCTAAAAAAACATATACATTTAGGAGACTCTTATAGCAGCACAGCATAAAACACTGCTGACAGATCAAGCAGAGTAAATGTAAAGGGGCCTAATCTTCACAGGGCAGATGACTCCATCGTGTGAAATGTCTACAGTCAGATCCACACAGACAGAAAACACACTAGTTGTTACCTTGGGGAGGGGAACACGGAGAGTGACAGCTAATGGGCTATGGACTGTTGAAAATATTTTAAAACCATGAAGGAGGAGGGCTGGAGAGATGGCTCAACTGCTGAGCCCATACTGCTTTTCCGGAGAACTCCAATGCAATTCCCAACACCCATATCAGCTGGCTCGAAACTACCAACTACTGTAGCTCCAAGGGAGCTTGTGGTCTCTCAGATCCCCTGCACACTGGTAGACACATAGACACATACATACATACATACATACATACATACATACATACATACATACATGCATGCATACATACATACATGAAAATGAACCCACTCAACACGGAGGTCCTGGAAACCTAGATAACTATTCAGTGCCAGTGACATCACGGTTATGAAGGAGAACCTACAACCACTACTTTACTAAACCATCATGATCCCTAACAACAGTCTAAGCACTTGTCCTGATACCCACCGATGAGTGTAGTGTTTGCCCCTCGCCAAGGAAACTTCTCTTTGTAACAGATGGACACCATTACAGAAAACCAGAACCAATCACAATGCAGAGTTGTGGAGTGCAGTCCCAGTGGACACATCTGTAAAACACTCCCACACTAAAGGCTCAGGGAACATTTTGGAAGAGGGATCAGAAAGATTCTAAGAGCCAGAGGACCCAGGATTTTGTTGTGAGATTTTGTTCCTAGTAATATCAGACGCCATACCCGTTAATTGAACAAGGACACCATCAATGGACGTGCCACGTGGATAGGGACAATCCCATGAGGCCTCGACCCTACATAAAGAACTATAGGCAAGAGTAAAGCCCGGAGCAGGGGAGGTGGTCCTTCCTAGTAAAAACCACTCAAATGGGGGGCTGGGGATTTAGCTCAGTGGTAGAGCGCCACCTAGGAAGCTCAAGGCCCTGTTCGGTCCCCAGCTCCGAAAAAAAAAAAAAAAAAAAAAGAACCAAAAAAAAAAAAACCACTCAAATGGTTCTCCAGTGTCAAATGGTCATCCCTGAAATCATACGTATAAGTAACATACATACCGGGCAGGTCATACAGAGAAATACATATGTATGTATACATACATAGATACATTCGATTAATGAGAAAGGAGATCATAAATTTGAAGGAGTAAAAACAGCTATATGAGAGGATTTGGAGGGAGAAAAGGGAAGGGAGAAATTGCATAACTGCATAATTAAGTTATAATCTCAAAAGTAATTTTTCAAAATGTAGGAAAAAAAAAACTGCTGGGCAGTGGTGTATATGCTTTCAATCCCAGTACTCGGGAAGCAAAGGCAGGCAGATCTCTGTGTTTGAGGCCAGCCTGGTCTACAGAGCAAGGTCCAGGAACAGCCAGCTCTACAAAGAGAAACAGTTTCTTGGTGTGTGGGTGGGGTGATAGACAGACAGACAGACAGAAGATGGAAGGAAGGAAGGAAGGAAGGAAGGAAGGAAGGAAGGAAGGATGGATGGACAGACGGACGGACGGACGGATGGATGGATGGATGAAGAGATAAAAAAGGTAGAAGGCCAAGTCTGGGACATGCCTATAATCCCAGCACAGAGGGAATGAAGTTCGGCTGAGCGTGTACAGGATGTTTATGATATTCTCAACACTCACTTCACTTGCATGACTGGTAAAAGCCATTCACCCAAGCTTAGGAATGGACATGTGACACAGTCCTAGCTAATGAAACCTGAGAAAAAGCCTGCCCTGTGGCTTTCAAAAGACCCTTCCTTAGGCACCCTAAAAGGGGCTCACACGTTATCCTCTGAACTGTTGTCTGCAATATGTTGTGGCAATGGAGCAGACATGAACACAGACATGAGACAGGCAGAAGCGGGAGACTCGCGGGAGCAGCCCCTGGGCTTGAGCACTGTGTGGGAGCTTCTCATCCTAAATTGAATTGTTTTAAGTCACTCTAAATCAGGATTTTTGGTTTGGTTTTGATTGTTTGAGACAGGGTTCCTCTGTGTGGCCCTGGACTCCTAAAACTCACTCTGTAGACCAGGCTAGCTTCAAACTCACAGTGGTTTGCCTGTCTCTGTCTCCTGAAAGCTGGGAATAAAGGTGTCCACCACCACAACCCAGCTGAATCAGGATTTCTATTACTTCATCCAAACTTATAGTTCATAATCAGAACTTAAATGAAGAAATGGGGGGGGGTGTTTGTTTTGTTTTCAGATATAGGGGCTCATGTAACCCAGACTGGCCTCAACTCAGTATGTAGGGCACATGACCTTGAATTTCTACCACCTCCTAAGTGCTGTGCCTTTATGGTGTGTGTGGTGCTGGGGACCCCACCCAGAGCCTTGTGCAAGCTGAACAAGCACTCATCAATTGAACTACATCCCAAGCCCAGAAACACGGTTAACTGAGCTAAATCCCCAACCCCCATCTTTCTATTTTCTAAGTTCTGTTCACAAAGTGTATGAATTTGATAAGTTAGACATCAATTCTATTGGAAGCTGAAGAGTGTTTCTTTGCTCACACAGAACCATCTTGGACTTTAAATAACCCTGAAACAAAACTGGATACATAATCCTGAGGGTTGGATTACAGATGTGGGCCACCATGCCTGGTGTTTACAGTGCTGGGGGTTAAGCCTTACACATGTAGGTAAGCACTCTCCCAACTGAGCCATATCCTCGGCCCCTCACTTCAACATTAAAAAATGAAAACATAACTCTACAGAGCCAGAAAAAAATGCATTTACAGGCTGTCTGTGGTCTAAGGATCCATTTAGCCACAGGTTTATAGCCAGAAAACTTCGAAGTAGACGTGTGAGTGCTGCAGTTGCCCTGTGCAGCCAGGGCCAACACTCCTCCTGCGGGAGCTTTATGGATTCTAAGCCACAGGGCTGGAAAGTTATTTTTCAGGTTTTCTTGTTTGTTTGTTTGTTTGTTTTATGTATACAACTATTGTTTTATTTTGTTTTGATCATTTTTTAAAATTTTATTTCTTTGAGATAGGGTCTTACTGTGTAGCTCTGGCTGTCCTGGAACTCACTGTGTAGACCAGGTTGGTCTCAAACTCACAGAGATCCATTTGTCTCTATGCCCTGATGCTGGGATGAAGGCGTGTGGCACCAGACCTGGTATGTTGTTGTGTTTGTTTGTTTGTTTGTTTGAAGATTAATTTCTGTTTGTATTATGTGTATCTGTGTTCGCTCACCACATGTCCAAGACAGTGGAGACCCTGAAACTGGAGTTAAAGGTGGTTTTGAGCTGTCAGACATGGGTGTTGGGATCTAAGTTCAAGTCCTCTATAAGAGCAGTAAGCACTCTTGACTTCTGAGCCATCTCTCCAGCCCCAAAAGATAATATTTACACAAACATGGCAACAAGAAATATCAACTACAAACGTATACAAGTAAATGAAATAACTTGTTACCTTGTTTTTTTTATTTTCCCATGCATGTATATTTTGCCCACATGTACCTTGTACTTGCCTGGTGGTACCCAAAGAGCCAAAAGAGGGTCTCAGGTTCCCTGTAACTGGAGTTACAGGAGGTTGTGAGTCACAGTGTGGATACTGGGAACTGAACTCAGGTTTTCTGGAAGAGCAGCAGTCCTCTTAACCACCGAGCTACCTCTCCAGCCTGCCCGAGACTACCTAATGCCATCTGCCGAAGGCGGTCACTGACCACCCATGGGTGGTCCTGCTCTAGTACCCTCCTTGCTTCATAAATCCTCAAAGTCATTCACCTGCAACTGAAAAGGAGTGAGCTGCGTGACTGAGTGGCACTAGATGACTGTGAGCTTCAAAGGAAATGGGAGTCTTTTCACAATTCTGTGCAACTTCCCCGTCTAGCCCAGCACAATGCTGACCTGCAATGCTCGCCCAAAGAATAGGCACTGGCTTCTTGTAGACAAGCGTAAACCCAAGGCCAGCGAGTGCCTCTGACTCAGACGAAACGTGGCTCATTTTCATAGGTCCGATTGTTACGTTCCAAATAAACGTGCCGTGTGACACCACAGCAGGAGGAACTTCTGTGAGTTCAGAACTCTCGCCTCACTTTGCAGATTGTGAAACTACAGAGCAGATTACACATGAGGGCAGAGGTCACATTCACGCAGGACTTTTGGCAGGAGGGCAAATGTCTGATGTGCTGGTCAGACGTTATCATCACTGTAAGGCAGGAGGAGGCAAGCATGTGCTGCGTCTGCTCCAGTCTGCCCATCACCTCCACTTACATCCTGCCCCCCATCTAAGTCCCTCACATTACAGGACTTTCAAACCCGAAAGGCAGGGCCCTGAACTCGTCATCTGAATTGTTGGAACCCCAAAAGATCAAAGCTCTACACTCAAGACATAGTACTGGGAGAGATGGCTCAGTGGTTAAGAGCACTGCTCTTCCAGAGGTCCTGAGTTCAAATCCCAGCAAGCACATGGTGGCTCACAACCATCTGTAATGGGATCCAATGCACTCTTCTGATGTGTCTGAGACAGCTACAATGTACACATATATAACAAGACAGAGTACTGGCATGCTTTGATCCCAGAACTCCAGTGATAGACATAAGGGGACTTCTGTGAGTTCAGGACCAATGTGGACTACATAGTGAATTCCAGGCCAGGGCTACATAGTGAGACTATCTCAAAACAAAAACAACAAACAAAAACCAATCTTTACATTTGTTTTTTTTTTTTTAAATCATTTGTTTGTTTGTTTGTTTGTTTGTTTAAGATCAAATAATTCCTGCAGCAGGCCAGTGTGTGTGTCTGGTGTGTCTGTGTGCTCTGTGTGTGTGTGTGTGTGTGTATGTGTGTGTGTGTGTGTCTGTGTCTGTCTGTGTGTGTGTCTGTGTCTGTGTGTGTGTGTGTGTATGTGTGTGTGTCTGTGTCTATGTGTCTGTGTGTGTTTCAGTGTGTGTCTGTGTCTGTATGTGTGTGTGTGTGTGTGTGTGTGTATGTTGTGTGTGTGTGTCTGTGTGTCTGTGTGTCTCTGTGTGTATGTGTGCGTGTGTGTGTGTGTGTCTGAGAGACAGAGAGAGAGACAGAGACATGTATGTATGTGTGTGTGAGAGAGAATATGTATATGTGTGTGTGTAAGAGAGAGAGAGAGATGTATGTATGTGTGTGTGTGTGAGAGAGAGAGACAGTGTGTGTGTGTGTGTGTGTGAGAGAGAGAGAGAGAGAGAGAGAGACAGTGTGTGTGTGTGTGTGTGTGAGAGAGAGAGAGAGAGAGAGAGAGAGAGAGAGAGAGAGAGAGAGAGGAGAGAGAGTGTGTGTGTGAGAGAGAGAGACAGTGTGTGTGTGAGAGAGAGAGAGAGAGAGAGAGAGAGAGAGAGAGAGAGAGAGAGCGCAGTCTCGTGAGCAGGCATACGCTCACCCGCACATGTCATGCACACATTTATATGTCACAGCAGGGGACAACGTTGGGAAATGTGTTCTCCCTTTCTACCATGTGGGTCCCAGGGATCTAAATCAGGTCCTCAGCTTAGAGGCAAGAGCTTTTGTCTCAGCAGCCCCTCTCTGTTTTAGATTAAGGTGCTAAGGCTTGAACCCTGGGCCTCATGTGTACTAAGTACCTCCTCTACCACTGAGCCACACTGTCTACTTACACCTTTTTGTTTTGTTTTCTTTCTTTATATGCTTTGATTTTTGTTTGTTTGTTGTTGCTTGCTTGCTTTTATTTTGTTTTATTGAGACAGTGTAGAGTGCACAGGGTCCTCTTATTCACAGATTGAACTAGAGAAACCAGAACTGTTAAGCACACAGGATTTTTTTGTCTTTGATGGAAGAAATTGACACCTGTTCACCGGGGAGACTGGAGTGGATATTGTTTAATAGTCTGGTAAAGCTTGCTTTCCTGTACAGCCTGGCCTCACCCGAATCTCCTTATCCTGAGCTTTGTTTCTCAGTCAGCAGAACCCATCCCTGTGAAAGACTCCCACGTACTTTGCTGAGAGTTTGCTGTTATGCTTATTACAAAGCCTTCCTCCAAAGGCCTTGCCCTGGGCATTGTTTCTTAGTCAATAGAACCTACTACTACATGGGAGAGATTACAGGTGCTTTGCAAGGGAGTTCACTGTAGTCGTGCCTCAAGCTTTGTTGTGATAATTGTCTCAAAGAAATGTTTTTCCCAAAGTTTAACTGTTTAAATATGTTTTTAAAAAATGTCCAGGGTTGGGGATTTAGCTCAGCGGTAGAGCACTTGCCTAGCAAGCGCAAGGCCCTGGGTTCGGTCCCCAGCTCTGAAAAAAAAGAAAAAAGAAAAAAAAATGTCCAAGTGGTGGTGACATATGCCTTTAGTCCCAGCACTTCAGCTCTAGGCATGTGGATCTCTGAGTTGGAGATCAGCCTACCAGCCTGGTCTACAGGAATTCTAGGACACCTAGGCAATCACAGAGAACCCAATCCCAACAAACAAATGAGGTGCTCCAAGAAGCTTGACCCAGCACTGGCTAACTAAGTCACACTAAACTGAGTTTCTCTTCTTGCCTCTCAGTTCCTTGCTCTGCTGGCAGCAGAACTTGCAGGGAGGGACCCCAAAGACAGGGTCTCACTATGTGGCCCTGGCTAACTCACTTATATAGATCCTGCTAGCCCTGAGCTAATAGCAATCAAATCTCTGTGAGTTCAAGATCGTCCTGGTCTACAGAGCTAGTTCTAGAACAGCCAAGATGACACAAAGAAATCCTGTCTGGAAAACAGACAAACAAACAAAGAAAAGATTGGCAATAGTAATGTGTGTGCTTTTGATTCGATTACAAGCAAATTATGTTCTTGGAGAAACAGTTCGAAACTTGAAATGCAAGGCATGGTGACATATGCCTTTAATCCCAGTGCTAGGGAGCAGGCAGAGACAGATAGATCTCTGTGAGTTCAAAGCCAGTCTGATCTACATAGGGAGTTCCATGACAGCCAGGGCTTTTTTGAGACAATATCTCAAAAAAATAAAATAAAAAATAAAATGCCTAATGTGATATGTTATCTCTTCAATGGTGAAATGAGTCAATTCAAGACAGATTAGATCGAATTAAATGCAGATTTACTGGGAAGCTGCTCTTGGGCGGGTTCACTGGCTCCAAGGATGGAGGACAGGGAAGTCACCATGGGAAGAGGTGGGAAAGGGGGAAGAGAAAGAGAGAAAGGAGAGAGAGAGAGAGAGAGAGAGAGAGAATGAATGAATGAATGAATGAATGGGAGAGAGAAGAGACCAAAATGTCTGGATTATATAGGGAAGAGCCTTTGAGGGAAGGGCAGCCCAGCCCCAGGGCTAGAAAGTTCAAGGTTGGGGGCAGGATTTGGCAGGTAGGGACTGAGGGATGCTGGGAGAACCTGGAGGCCAGGTCTGCTTTGGTCTGTAAGATGCACCTCAGTCCCGAGTTCTGGAGTCTGACACTAAACATAACGCATATCTCTAAAGCTGGTAAGTATGTGACACGCATATGAAACACTGTGACAGTGTGTGTGCATGTGTGTGTGTGCATGTGTGTGTGTGTGTGTGTGTGTTTGCACGTTCACGTGCATGTGACTATCAGAAGACAACTTCTAGAACAACTTCAGTTCTTTTTCTTTTTCTTTCTTTTTTTTTATCTTTGATGTTTGTTTGCATGTGTGTCTAAGCTTGGTGCTCTTAGAGGCCAGAAGATCCCCCAGAGACTAGAATTATGGAATTGCAGACTGTTTGAACAGCCATGTGGGCGCTATGAATTGAACCCAGTTCCTCTGGAAGAGCAGCCGGTGCTGTGAACTGAGCCATCTCCCCAGCCCCCAGCAGGCTGTTCTTGCCTTCCTTCTCTTGCTGTTTCTACTGAAATACCCAGGCTGGTTGGCCTGTAGCTTCCAGCCAATTCTCTGGTCTTTGTCCTCCATCTTGCCGTGGAATATTTGGATTATCGATCTATGCCACTGCCTCTGGCTTTTTACCTGGGTTCCGGGACCCGAGTTCAGGTCATCACTTGCCTGACTAGCAGCTTTGTCCTGCTAGCATCTCGCCAGGCTTACGTAACCTTTTGTTATTGTCGGCTCATAGGATTTCATCATTCTGCATATTAATCTTTCAGGATTTTAATCATTTGAGATTTTCAGACTTTAAAGATTTTGATCTGGGACCCTATAGGAAGACCAGCAGTCTCAACTAACCTGGACCCCATGATCTCTCAGACACTGAGCCACCACCCAGGCAGCATACACCAGCTGAGATGAGGCCCCCAGCACATATAGAGCCGAGGACTCCCAGGTCTGGACTCAGTCAGAAAGATGCACCTAACCCTTGAGAGACTCGGGACCCAAGGGAGTGGGGATGACTGGTGGGATGGCGGGGGTGGGGGAGGAGTGTGGGATGTGGAACCGTAGGAGGGTAAATGGGTGAGGGGGGTTGGGGGATAGAGATTAAACAATTAAAAAAAAAAGAAACAAAGAAAGATTTTGATCTTTGGGAATTTCAACATCAGGGAAATCCTCACAGAAACACAGTACAATCAATCAATTATCCCCATTTTACAATTTTACAATGATGGAAATTGAACTTTCACCCAATTTTCAAGTTCAGCTTGAAGTACACGCTGTTCACAGAAGGAAGAGCTAGAATTAGAACCCATGTCTGATCCCTCCACAGACTGGGGCTCACCCAAAGGTTGTGGCACAGGGCCTCTGTTATCTTCCAGTGGGAAGCATGACTCAGAGAGGTTGCAAGGACTCCAAGAAGTCAGTAATGGGATGGAGTGCCCTTGGGGAAATGCAAGCTGGGCAGAACCTTCCAGAAATGAGCGTGGAATGAGGCTGCGAAGGCAGGGAACAGGAAATACCTTTAAAGCAAGACTCAGAGGTGCCACGAGTCAGACCTGAGCTGCTGCATTGCCCAGCTCAGAGTTTCCTCTGGTGGCCCAGGGCCTGCTCACAATGGCTTGGCCCACTCTCACTCCCCTCCCCCACCCCAACAACTGTCTGTGTTGTACAGGAGCTGAAGCATTGTTTCCAACAAACTGCAGTTTTAATTAGATGCTTATGTCCTTCCTCCAGATACCAGCAATCTTTACTTAGAAGAAAGAAAGAGAGAAAGGAAGAGAGAGAGAGAGAGAGAGAGAGAGAGAGAGAGAGAGAGAGAGAGAGAGAGAGTGAGTCAGCCCATGGCAGCTCACACCTTCAATTCCAGCACTTGAAGACAGAGGCACACAGATCCAATTGAGTTTGAGGCTAGCCTGGTCTACAGATGGAGTTCTAAAACGGCCAAGGCCACAAAGAAACCCCATTTCAAACACACACACACACACACACACACACACACACACACACACACACACCAAAAAAACAAAACAAAAACAAAAGGAAGATGGCTTATCAGGTCACCGGCCACAAAACTGACAACCTGACTTCAATTCCTGGGACACACATGGTGGAACTGACTCCTCACAGATTGTCCTCAGACAGGCATACATCACACACACACACACACACACACAGGCATACATCACACACACACACACACACACACATCACACACACACATCACACACACACATATACACACATCACACACACATACATACACACACACACACACACACACACACACATACACACACACATCACATACACACATACACACACACATCACACACACACACACACACACACACACACACGCGCGCGCGCGCGCGCGCGGGCACGCGTACTGTGGTATTCCATGCCCACATACATCCACATGTACATACAAACGTATCTGTAAGGAAGTAAAATAGAAAGATGATGTAATGTTTAAAAGTATTATTTAAAGCCAATCATGGTGGCACATACTTTAATCCCAGGACTTGGTGAGCAGAGTCAGGTAGATACCTGAGTTTAAGGCTATCCTGATCTACATAGTGAGTGCCTAGCCCACAGGAGCTACACAGTGAGATTTTATCTTAAACAAAATATACTTTTTTAAAAAGCTATATAAAAGGGTTGGGGATTTAGCTCAGTGGGTAGAGCACTTGCCTAGTAAGCGGAAGGCCCTGGGTTCAGTCCCCAACTCTGAAAAAAAAAAAAAAGAAAAGAAAAAAAAAGCTATACAAACATAACCAACACTAATGGACTCGGCAGATTATATTTATTATTTATGCATATACATATCATAATTAAAGAAAAGGAGATTGTGAGTTTGAGAGGGAAGAGGGAAGAATGGAGGGAAGAAAGGCAAGGGAGAAGCAATGTAACTATATTTCTATTTAAAAATAAAATGAAGCCAGCATGGTGGCCCAGACCCTTAGTCTCAGCACTCCCAAGACAGAGGCAGGAAGATCTCTCTTAATTCAAGTCCAACCTGGTCTACATAGTGAGTTCCAGGCTAGCCCGGGCTATGTAGCAAGACCCTATCTCAAACAAACAAACAAACCCCATAAGGCTAGCCTGAGCTATGGTGAGTTCTACAACAGTCAGGGCTACACAGAGAAACACTGTCTCAGAAAAAAATAAAATAATTTTAAAAATAAATGATGCTATATTTAAAATATACATTTAAAAATAAAAGTCAGAAGCGTAAGCCCGTGTCCCCCGTCAGAAGATGAGTGTCAGAGACAGGGTCACAGGATCTGCCTCGGTGGCTGCAACAGCCACCAGGAGACACTGTCCCAGACAAAATGGACAACACCTGAGATCAGCCTCTGACGCGACGTTCTGTCAAGTGCAGGAGCCTGTTCTCCTCCTCTCCATCCTAAACATAGACACGAGCATACAGATCACACACACACAGGCGTACATCACACACACAGGCATACATCACACATGCGCGCACACGCACACACACAAACATACATACATACACATACACCATCCACACACAGGCGTACATCATACACACAAGCATACATCACACACACAGGCATACATCACACACACAGGCATACATCACACACACAGGCATACATCACACATGCGCACACACACACATACACACACACATACACACACACATACATACATACACATACACCATCCACACACAGGCATACATCACACACACACATACACATACATCATCCACACACAACCATACATGTCATACATACACACAGACATACATATCACACACACAGGCATACATCATCCACACACAAGCATACATATCACACACACACACAAGCATACACCATCCACACACAAGCATATATCACACACACACACACACACACACACACACACACACACACACACACACACACACATTAGGGAACACTGAGAAAGCCCCACATCCACATAGTCCTCTGGCTCCCACAAGCACACGCATAAAAGAAAAGGTAATGTGAAACCTAGTGGGTTGGCACAGCATAAATTAAGTCACATGACTTGCCCTCCTCCCTCCCTGCCCCCTCTCTCTTTTTTTCAGGACTGGGATCCCAGATCTAGAACTTGCTAGGGCGAAGCAAGGGCACTACCACGAAGCCACACCCACCCTTCCCACTTAACGCCTGAAAAGAATAAGCAAAAAAAAAAAAAAAAAGTTTCCGTAAAGCAAAATTAACCAAAGGTGGTCCGTCCCGGGCCCCCTTTGGGATAGGGGATTCAGGGGGACCATTTTAAAATGATCTGAGCTTTTCACTGCCGTCAGAGAACTTAATTCTTAAACTCCAGCGATTCCAGTTATTACAGCCTTCATGATGTTCAGTTAGGGACAACAGAAGGAAGGCTGGGCCGGGCATGGTGACACACACATGCCTGTTATCCCAGGCACTGGGAAGGCTAAGGCAGGAAGAGTGTACATTTGAGACCAACCTGAGCTACACAGCAAGATCCTTTCTTAAAAACCAAGCAGCAGAAATCCAAGGCTGGGCTTGAAGGGTTTAATTAAGACGAGTCTGATTCCCTTAAGCTCAAAACTTTCTGGAAAGTTGACCTCTAACAGCAGGGGAAGCCACAGGCCTGTGCAGCCAGTGAGTAATAAAGGAAATTAGGTCATTCAGGCTGTGCCTTAAAAGACCAGAAAGAGGAAAATAAAGAACAAATAAACAACCTGAAAGTCTTTTCTGGCTGTGAATGGCTGCAGCCTACTCCGGTAAAGAATTTAATACAAGCGGACATCATCTTGAATTGTTAACTTACCCCACCCACCATGCGGGGGTGGTGTGGGGGTGGAGCCAGAGCTACCTTTTATCTAGGGGCCGTTAAAGTTCAACCACGCATTTTGAGACTTTGGCCTCGGAATTAACAGAACTCTGGGGGAATGCTTTGCATTTTGGATTCATTGAGTTACTTCATAATCGTTTATTAAGGACCTTCTATTTCCTAGGGGCTGAGTTAGAAGTGGTGGGAACATCCAAAAGATGACTTGGTATAGAACCTACTCTCTAGCTGCTGCTTGAGGTGATGTAGGGACCCAAGACACAGGAGCTACATGGCTCTGCATAAGAGGGCGAAGTGTTGGGGCTGGAGTTGCTGTGCGTTAAGGAAAAGCTATGGCTTCCGGAACAACAGAACGCCATCTACCTCTGAGTGGAGACTTGCCTGAACTGCCATCAGTTTGGGCAGGTCAAACTCCTGCCCAAGGAGCCATCCCTCAGAAAGGCAGGCTCACTTTAAGCCTTGCTAAAGAGATGGGAGTAATAATTAGCCCACCAAGGAGATAACATTCTTTTCCTTCCCAGAATTCCCTCTGCTAACCTTTTCTTTCCCAGAATTCCCACTCTTCCCTTTTCTTTCCCAGAATCCCCCCCACTCCTTAGCATAGTAGCTTACAGACCTGCAGTTACACTTTCCTAAAACAACACACCCTTTTCTTTTTGTCCCTCCTGTCCCTTTTTTTTTTTTTTTTTTTTTTTTTTTTTTTTTTTTCAGTGGCTTCTGCCACACCACTGAGCTAAATCCCCAACCCTCCTGTCCCTTTTCTTAGTGAGCTTCTGCCACACTTCAGGCTTTCCTCTTTCTCTAAAGTTCCCCTCCCCACCACGTGGCTGCTTGTCTGACGTGGACCTGACCTCCATGGAAGCTCAACAGTTTTCTCTCTTCTCCATCTATCTTCCCACTCCAATCAGCAGCCAGTATGTACAGCTACCTGGCCTGGAGTTTTTCTTTACCCTCCTTGAGGTTCTGTTTGACTTAGTCCTTAAATGTTTCATTAGTGATGAGATTAAGAACAAGAAGGGACCCAATATTGCCAGTACCACAGGAAGATGACACATGAACGATCTGACTCTGCATAAGAGGGGCGAGGGGCCGGAGAGATGGCTCAGTGGTTAAGAGTGGTTGTTCTTGTAAATGACCTCGGTTTGATTCCCAGCTCCCACAAAGCAGCCCGCAACTGTCCACAACTCCAGCTCCAGGGATCCAGTGCCCTCTTCTGACCTCCACAAATACCAGGCACACAATGCACAGACACACATGCATGTGGATGCTCATATACATAAAATAAATAAATATAGAAAAAAATAAAACAAACAAAACACTAAAAAAGAACAGATTTGAGGGGCATGGTTCAGTTGCTAGAGTGCTTGCACCGAAGTGGATCCTTCAGAACCCTATATGACACCTAATGGCTGTAATCTCATCACTCAGGAGGTGAATGCAGGAAAATCCAGAGTTCAGGTCTTTGCCAGTTCTAGGACAGCCTGGAATACATAAGAACCTGTCTCAAAATAATCAATTAATTAATTGGAAGAAAGGAAGAAAGTACTAAGTACCACCAAAACATAAAAAAAAAAAAAAAAAAGCACCATTTATGTTTGAATGGTCGGTGTATGTGGAACGTGTGTGCTATGTTCCTTTTGACGGGGAGCACAAACACACACATGTGTTCATGTGTAGGGAGGTTAGTGTTCTTTCTCAAACTCACTTCACCTTATTTTAATGAGTGGGGGTTTCCACCAAGCCTGGATTTCGCCAGTTCAGCCATACTGGCTGGCCAATGAGTTAGTTCTAGGGATCTCCCTGTCCCTACCACCACCCAAGCTTTTAAGTGCTTTGCTGGGGATCCCACGTGAGGTCCTCCTGCCCGCACATTTCCAGGTAAACCGTCTCCCCCAGCCCCATGAGTAAGACTGCCTGAAGTCAGTCTTCCTGACTAATCTTGACCCTTAGCTCTTGGGCAGCCTCTGGGATGACTCTTTTCACTACATTCATCCCTTTCTTATTCTGGAAAATGTACCCAACTCTCACGGAAGAAACTCCGCCTGAGGCAGGAAAGCAAGGAAAAATCTGGGAGGCAGAGGCCCTTCCTTTGTCTAGGAATCTGGTTTGTCTTTCCTCTGGCCGAGTCGGGATATTTCAACACCACTGACAAAGGCCTGTAAAGATCGTGTGCATTTTCCTAGACACCTATAATAGGTCAAAGAGAATAAATAAGCTGGCATCACTTGGGCCCAAAACGATCTAGAAACAGTTTTTATCCTCTCGTTCCTAAATCTAAATGGCACCCACCTTGTTGGTATTATGTGTAAGCTCCACCCCACAGCTGCCTGGAAATAGCCAGGTATGCCCTGCCCTACAGTTGCCTGGCAACAGCCAGCCGTGCCTGACCATAAAGGGGGCTGCTTGCCCCCCCTCCCTCTTGCTCTCTCTTGCCCTTGCTCTTTCCTCTCCCCAGCTCTCCCCTTTGTCCCTTTTCTCCCCATCCCCCCCCCTTCCCTCCACATGCTCATGGCTGGCCTTCTTTACTTCTCCCCCCTTCTACTCTTCTTCTCTCATTAAACCTCTCCACATGGAACCATGTTGGCTTGGTGTGTTCTGTCTGGACCTGGGCTGAGATTTCAACCCCAGCACACCTTGCAATGTTGTTTATCAAAAGAAAGTCTTAACCTTTCAAAGCTTGATGTGACCATGGGGGTCACAAATGAGGATGTCTACAGCTTTAAGAAGCCCAGCCCCACAGTTGGGTATTTCTCATCTCTCTCTCTCTCTCTCTCTCTCTCTCTCTCTCTCTCTCTCTCTCCTCCCTCCCTCTCCCTCCCTCTCTCTCTCTCTCCCTTCCTCCTTCTCTCTCTCTCTCTCTTTCTTTCTTTCTTTCTG
The DNA here is from genome assembly GCF_011064425.1 of Rattus rattus. Classification (NCBI taxonomy): domain Eukaryota; kingdom Metazoa; phylum Chordata; class Mammalia; order Rodentia; family Muridae; genus Rattus; species Rattus rattus. The sequence continues at coordinate 91,268,406 of NC_046155.1, forward strand.
TTTTTCCTTCCTTCCTTCCTTCCTTTCTTTCTTTCTATGCCTAAAATCTATACCATAAGGTCTGTATTTAACAACCATTGCCAAGGGTTGGGGATTTAGCTCAGTGGTAGAGCGCTTGCCCTAGCAAGCACAAGGCCCTGGGTTGGTCCCCAGCTCTGAAAAAAAAAAAAAAAAAAAAAAAAAAAAAAAAAAAAACATTGCTAAGCAGCGGTGGCACATGCTTAATCCCAGCACTTGGGAGGCAGAAGCAGGTAATCTCTAAGTTGGAGGTCAGCCTGGTCTACAGAGTGAGTTCCAGGACAGCCAGGGACACACAGAGAAACCGTCTTGAGGAAGGAAAAAAAAAAATAAAAACAAGTAGAAAGAACTAGTCAGAAGATTTCTGACGAAGAAAGCCAGAGATGAGGAACCGGGCCTACCAAACAGAAAACAGGAGTCTACACTAATTAGAAAGTGGACCGTGGTACACTCAGTGGTAGAGCGCTTGCCTAGCAAGCACAAAGCCCTGGGTTCGGTCCTCAGCTCAAAAAAGAAGAAGAAGAAGAAAAAGAAGAAGAAAAAAAGAAGAAGAAGAAGAAGAAGAAGAAGAAGAAGAAGAAGAAGAAGAAGAAGAAGAAGAAGAAGAAGAAGAAGAAGAAGAAGAAGAAGAAGAAAGTGGAACGTGGCTGCAGAGTGTGCAGGGAAATAAAACTGAGAGTGCAGCCAGGTGAGGTGGGGCACACCTGTGAGCCCAGCCTCGGCTACATGGCAAGTTTAGGCAATGGGGTATATGGAACACTAACTCAAATAGGGTCAGCCAGATAGCTCAGCTTTAAAGTGCTTGCCACACCAGCCTGATGACCTGAGTTCCGTCCCCGTCCCCGGAACCCATGTAAATGTGGAAGGAAAGAGCTGACTCCACAAAGTTGTCCTAGGACCTCCACACTCTATCCACAGTACATGGACACACACACACACGCACACTCTCTTCACTAATTTAAAAACAGCCAGAAAATAGAATCTAGAAGACTCGTGAATACATACAGGAATGTTATATGTATTAAAGGTGGCATTTCAAAACAATGGCCAAAAAATTACATGATGCCGTCAAGGTGGCTCAGCAGATAAAGGTATCTGCGGCCAAGCCTGCTGGTCCACATAGCAGAAGCATAATAAATAAATAGGTAGATAAATACATAAACGTGAAAGCCTTTTAAAGAGAAAGTGCTTATTTATGCTGGGGAACAGAAGGTCTCAGGAGGCAGAGGCAGGTAGATTTGAGCCAGGTAGGTTTGAGGACAGCCGCCTGGTTTACAGAGCTAGTTTTAGGACAGCCAGGACTACACAAAGAAAGCATATCTCAGAAAACAAAACAAAACTAAGACTGATAATATTCATAAGGTGAAGGTGTAGAGAAAGGAACATATGGTCCAGACTTTCAGTTTTCTCTTTTGACAAGGGCATGGCCAAGGGGCAGAGAGCACTTAAGAGCAAACCCCCAGATCCAGCCCCTTCACTAGCTTTGAGCTGCATGTCGGGGTTTCAGCCGAGCAAGGGGATGAGATTCGGGATCCTGCTAAGTGACAAAGTAGATTGATGTTATTAAGAACAGAGTGGGGGATGGGGATGGCTCAGTGGTAGAGTTCTTGCATACCGTACACAAACACACAAATAAAAATTAAAATAACTAGGCATGATCGAACACCCCATAATCTCAGGCTTGCAGAAATGAAGAGCATTGAATCAGAGGTGGAAAACCATCCTCAGCTACATAGTGAGGTCAAGGCTAGCCCAGACAACATGAAACCCTATTCAAAAAGAGCAAAAATTAATAAATTAAGTAAATTTAAAAAACAATAGCAGAGAAGTCAGGTGTGTCAAAAGCCAAGGACAAGTCAAGTGAGATTAGGAGGAAGAATAGTCCGGACCCTTGGATTGGCAGCAATCAGATCATCAATGAACTTGCCTTTGGTGGTTTTAATAGTAGGTGGAAGAAAGAAGGCAGTTGTGAGGGGAAGTACAAGGAAGTGAGCTTAGGACTCTAAAAAACTCCCTTGCATATACACCTAGCCGTGACATTTAAAATACAAAGATGACGTTTTAAAAAGATGTTACCAACCTGATAAATCCCCAGGAACCAGAAATATAGAGAAGGCTGGTGGGGGTGGAAGAGCTGAAGTCTTAAGTTGGGGGGTCTCCAAGAATGGAATGTGGTCACTAGTGAGAGCACTTGGAAAATGGAAACGGGGTCAGTATTTCAAGGTCAGCCTTGCCCTGACAGCATAGTATGAGGCCAGCCTACTGTACTCAGAACCATCTTGAGAAAGAGAGAGACTGACAGGCAAGCAGGACAGCAGGCTGGAGAGATGGCTGTGGAGTTAACAGTGCTGTCTGCTCTTCCAGAGCAAGAGAACCCAGCACCCACATCAGGAGGCTCACAACTGCCTGTAAGTCCAGCTCCAGGGGATCCAGCACCCACTTATGGTCTCCTCAGGGACCCACCCACACATTCATACACATAAAGAAACAGGAGGGGGCTGGATAGATGGCTCAACGTTAAGAGTATGCACAACTCATGAAGAGGTTTGGAGTTTCACTCCCAGCATCCGTACCAACGTGCTTGCAGCTCCTTGCCTATAACTCCAGTTCCATGGATCTAATGTTTTTGTTTTTTTTTTAAGATTTATTTATTTTTATTTACAGTATGAGCACACTGTAGCTGTCTTCAGACACACCAGAAGAGGGCATCAGATCCCATTACAGATGGTTGTGAGCCACCATGTGGTTGCTGGGAATTGAACTCAGGACCTCTGGAAGAGCAGTCACTTCGTAACCACTGAGTCATCTCTCCAGCCCCTAATGTTCTTTTCTATACTCCACAAGCACTTACACTTACATGTACACATGTCTATTTAAAAATGGGTAAAAAATTAATTAAATTAAAAAATTATAAAGTCAGGGCCTATTTTTTTTTATACCCTTTTTTTTTTTTTTTTTTTTTTTTTTTTTTTGTTCTTTTTTTTCTGAGCCACAAGGACCGAACCCAGGGCCTGTACATGTCTATTTAAAATGGTAAAAAATTAATTAAATTAAAAAAAGCCCCTAAAGTAAGTATTTTAAAGTGGGGATAAATGGACGCCAGACTGTAGACTGTGGCTCCTCAGCACTAAAGAGGTGAGATTGGACAGAATAGTTGAGCAGTCTGCTGCTCCCATAACCAGACCCACCGTCTGGCTTATCCTTCATGTGGAGCCATGACTCCAGGTTGAAGCCAGAGGCCCGTCAAACAACAGCAAAGAAATGTGGGCCAAAATCAGACAACACAGAAATGTCCTTAGCACTGAGAAAAATTTGACCTTCACATCAGATCAGAAATTTTCACAAGTTTCCTTGGGAAGTTTGTAAAAGGGTTTGAAAAGCTTTAAATTGAGTGATGTTGCAGATACTCAGAAATGAATGCACAGTTTCCATTTCAAAATGAAATTATTAAGCAAAAATAAGCAGAAATGAAACAAGATGAGGAAGAGCCAATTAGAAATCCTTGAAGTAGAAAAATAACCTAGCTGAAACTCAGCTTAGCGGGGAGACACTCTAGACTGAGCACAGTAAATAGGTTCTCCCATGAAAACCACTGGGGCTGGATTCCAACAGTCAAAAAATGAAAGGCCAGTCTGGGGCGACAAGTCAGTGGGTAAAGGGCTTGCCATAAGAGCATGAGGATCTGAGTTTGGATCCCCTGCACCCTTGTAAATGGCTGGACAAAACGCATGTTTATAAACGAAATGCTAGAAGCAAGAGGATCCCTAGGGCTTGGTGGCTGGCTAGTCTTGCTGACCAGGGTGACAAGAGGCCCTCTCACAAAGAAGGTGAAGGGCTTAGGAAGATGGCTCAGCAGGTAAAGGGGCTTCCCAGGAAAGCCCGACCATCTGAAGTCAAGGCTGGATGTGGTGGCATGTGTCTGTCATCCCAGCACTCCTAGAATGACAACGGAGGCAGAGACAGGTGGATCAGGCAGCTTGCGGACCACCTCACCTGGAGTACAGTGAGCAGAAACAAGAGAGTCTCTCACGCCCAGATGACGGTGGTGCACACCTTTAGTCCCAGCACTTAGGAGGCAGAGGCAGAGGGATCTCTGTGAGTTTGAGGTCAGCCTGGTCTACAGAGCAGGAAAGCCAGGACAGCCAGGGATGCACAGAGAAACCCTGTCTCAAAAACACCAACACATACATACATACATACATACATACATACATACATACATACATACATACATAAGACAGACCCTGCTTCAACAAGGTAAAAGATGAGAACCACTTACAAAAGTTGTCCTCTGATCTCCACTCAAGTATACAATGTAGTATATCTACATTTATGCTCAGCACAAAAAGTAATGTAATTTTTGTTTTGTTTTTCAAGATAGGGTTTCTCCGTATCGTCCTAGCTGTCCTGAAACTCACTCTGTAGAACAGGCTAGCCTCAAACTCACAGAGGTCTGCCTGATTCTGCCTCCTAAGTTGGGATTAGAGGTGTGTGGATTTTTTTTTGGGTTGGGGATTTAGCTCAGTGGTAGAGCACTTGCCTAGGAGGCGCAAAGCCCTGGGTTCGGTGGTTCCCAGCTCCAAAAAAAAAAAAAAAAAAAAAATTTTTTTAGGTGGTGGGCAGATAAGGCGGCTCAGCAGACCAAGGGGCTTGCCTCCGAGGTTGATCACTTGTATCCTGAGAACCCACAAAGCAGGAGAAAACGACTCCTGCAGACTGTGCCCTGACATTCATATTTGTGCTGTCACACACACACACACACACACACACACGTGAGCATACACACGTGCAAATTAATTAATTAACTAATGTGAAAATATTTTAAGGCAGATAGCCACAGAGGAAGATATATGGCATTGACCTCTAGTCTTCACACATAAGCACACATGTACATATGAACATACACAAATACCACACACATACATACATACATACATAGTACCAAAATAGAAACATTTAATTTGGGTGGAATGGAGGGTGGGTCTGGAAAGAGTTGAGAGGGTAGTAGAGGAGTAAATATGGTAAAAATACATTGTATGCATGTATAAAATTATCAACAAACTAATAAAAATGCTAATTTTTAATTAAAGATAGGGTCTCACTATACAGCTCTGGATAGAAAAAAATTCATTTGTTGACCAGGCTGACCTGTAACTCACAGAAATCCTCCTGACTCTGCCTCCTAAGTGCAAGGATTAAAGACATGAGCCACTATGCCTGACCAAATATATGTGTGTGTGTGTATATATATATATATACATATATATATAAATGCTAGGGCTAGAGAGGTGGCTCAGGGTAAAGCTACTACATAATTACAAGGCCAAAACAACTGCTACTCCAGTCCCAAGGGTTCCAGTGCCTCCTCCAGCCACCTGAGCACACAGGTATGCACAATCCCAGACACACAGGCACTCATGCAGACACATACAAATGAATAAAAATAAAAACAGGGGTTGGGGATTTAGCTCAGTGGTAGAGCGCTTGCCTAGGAAGCGCAAGGCCCTGGGTTCGATCCCCAGCTCCGAAAAAAAGAACCAAAAAAAAATAAAAAAAAATAAAAAAAATAAAAATAAAAACAATCTTAGGCTGGCGAAATATCACTAAATTTGACAACCTATTTAATCTCTAAGACCCACCCTCACATATAGGCCTAAGGAATACACATGTGTAGGGCCCGCGTGTGTTCAAGCACGCTCGCGCACGTGCGCGCGCGCGCGCACACACACACACACACACACACACACACACACACACATATTAATTAATTAATTTAATTAATACATTTTATTTTTATATTTGATTGGTTGGTTAGTTTTTTCAAGACAGGGTTTTTCTGTGTAGCCCTGGCTATCCTGGAACTCACTTTGTAGACCAGGCTGGCCTGGTACTCACAGAGGATCCAGACGTCTCGATCTCCTGATTGCTGGGATTAAAGGTCTGCTCCGCCGCTGACAACATTCTTATTTTTTTGTATTTTAGGTTTATTTATTCGGTTTTGTATGTGTGAGAGTGACTGGTCCCTCATGTATAGCTATGTGTCATGTGTGCCTGGTGCCTGCAGCCATCAGAGGACATAGGATCCCTGGAACTGGAGTCACAGAGGGTTGAGAGCCACCGTGTCCGTGCTGGGAATGATCCTGGTCCTCTACAGAGCACAGTGTACTCCCGACTGCTGAGCCCCCTCTCCAGCACCTTAGTTTAATGTTTTTAACTCTGAGCTGGCTCAGTGACACGACCCCTACACAGCTTTTCAAGGCTGGGGTTCAAATCCCCAGCGGTACAAAAAAATTTAAAATGTGTGGTTCCCAAGTTGCAGCAAAGGAAGGGGGAACAGGCCCACAGCAGCACAGCATCGGAGGCAGCCGTGCATGTTCCTCAACACCTACTTTCCCTCCGAGAAGAACTAAGGTGACTGGGGACTCCGGTGAGTGAACAAGCAGAAGACAGAATGGTGGAACAATTCAGAACCCGGCATAAGAGAAACCGTAAAAAAGCATGGAGAGCAAGTGTAGAGAGCCAGATAGTCTAGGGTGGGAGGGCGAATTTAGAAGAAACGGTAAAAAAGAGCAAGATTTGAAGTGGGTGGGGGAAGCATTTTTCCCTCCGAGCCTTAAAGGACCTTAGAGGCTGTTTTGTCCCCAGGCTGGTGGGATTCTTCCTGCTCTGCAGTGCTAGGGGGGCTCCAGCTATTTTAGGTGGTAAACATAATGGGCTCATGCCTGTCAGAGCACTTGGGGGTGGAGACAGGAAGATTAGGAGGTCAATCTCAGCCTTGGTGATATCGAGTTCAAGGCCAGTGTGGGCTACGATAAACCCTCTCAAAACAAACAAACAATAGACCGAACAGACAAATGGTAACAGCAGGCTCTGCTCAGCGTCTTCCAGTTCTTGTCAACCCAGACTGAAACCAGAGCTGGCCCGCTCGTTCCCTGGCTTCACCTGCCTCACCGACTCCTGCCCTCCTCAGGCTCCAGGCCAACTGGCCTTACTGTACTCCCTTCCCAGACTTCCAGGTATGAAAACCAGACAGGTTTGCTGCACTCTTGAGGTTTTTGTCTGGAATGTTCTTCCCCAGGTATCCACACAACTACCTTACCCCTCCCTCCTCCACGCACGGCATCTGCTGGTGTCCATGCTCAGACCTCCCCTCACAGCCAAGCTCTCTTTGCCGCTGTCAACACGAACTTCAACCCCCCATGTACATCATATTTAATTATTAGGGGTGGGGGTTCTTCGGTTTTGGACTTCGGTAGCCAAGGCTGGCCTTGAAATCCTGCCTCCATCTCTGAGCCACCACACCTGACTCTTCCTTATGTATCCCACAAACCATTCGCTGCATAGCACAGGCCACTGAACTGCTCTTGTCCTGTTTAAGACTGGGGGAAGAGGGGTGTAGTACCTTGCAGCCCCAGGGGAAGGTCAAGGTCATAGGGATCTCAAGGCTGGATCTGAATACATGAAACTATGTTCAAAAACAAAAACAAAAATCCTAAGGAGGTAGAGGATGGTGGATCTCTGAGTTTGAGGCCAGCCTGGTCTACAGAGTGAGATCCAGGACAGCCAGGGCTACACAGAGAAACCCTGTCTCAAAAACAGAAACAAAAAAACAAAACAAAAACAAAAAAGCGAAAAAAAGCAGGGAGGCTAGAGAGATGGCTCTAAATTAAGAGCAATGGCTGCTTATGCAGAGAACCGGGGCTCAGTTCCCTACACCCACACTGAGGCCCTCTGCCCTCCCAGGCTCCACATGCTTGTGATACACTTAATACATACAAGCAAAACACTCATACACGCTAAAAAATAAAATAAGAGGAAGGGGTGCGGGGGCCGAGGAGACGGCCTAGCTGCCGTGCTCCCAGAGGACCTGCATTCAGTTCCCAGCAATGCACTCGTCAGGTGACTCACAAGTGCCTGGATCTCCAGGTCCAGGAAATCTGTTCCACTCTTGCGCACAGATATGCGTGAAATTAAAAATAAAACTTTGAAAATAAAGACAGAGAACAAGAGTTTTTATCTACAAACTTCATTTACAGAGAGACCACAGGATGCTATTCAACAAACAGCAGGACTCTGACTTCAAGCTCTAGTGCTCCTGCCTCTCTCTCTCCCCAGCATTAAGTGATAGGCACTTACCACTATGTCCTAGGGCAGTGGCTCTCAACCTTCCTACTGCTGTGACCCTTCAACACGATTCCCCGGGCCATGGTGACCCCAACCATAAATCTTTTCCTTGTTGCTACTTCATAACTCTAATGTTGCTACTGTTATGAATCATGATGTTAATATCTGTGTTTTTCCGTGGTCTTAGGTGACCCCTAAAGAGGTGGGGACACACAGGTTGAGAACCACTGTCCTAGAGGCTTGTTTTATATACCAGATTGTTGCGGGACTCACTCAGCAGCCCAGGCTAGCCCTGAACTTCAGACCCTTGCTTTGCAGGAGCATGCCTTTGTTAGTTTTTGACTCAGTGTCTTAGTCTACCTAGGCTGACCTAGAACTCAGAGATATTCCAGCCTTGACCTCCCAAATGCTAGGATTACAGGAGTGAGCCACCAAGCCCTGCCACACGCTTTACTTAGAAGAGAGATGAAGATATAGAAACATAGCAAGTGGAAACCGAGCTGTGAATGGGAGCAGAGGCGGAATGGCGTCTGGGAGGGCGATTGGTGCCAGGTGGAGACCAAAGTTCCAGGTCTGGAAAATGACCGGAACCAACACCTGCTGGACAGCCTGGGACTGGGAAGGGATCAGAGTCCTGAAAGTCGAGAACAATGGGATGCTGGAAAGTAGAGCTGGCCAGAAAGGTCTGTCATTGCTGTTAGAGGGGAAAGCAGTAGGCAGCAGGACGAAGAGGGGGCACCAGTCTCCTGGCCTCTAGCTCCCCAGAAGCGTAGGAGGTGAGGTTACCTGCTCAGACTGTCTCAGGACTGGATGGCCTGAGAAGGGAGAACGGATAGGAGTTAACTATGAAAACAAGGAAAGATTTCCAGACAGTCATCATGGCTCCCTTAGGTTGAATCAGAATTGAAAGTGAAAGACTTGGCTGGGTTGGAGTTTTCCCTCCAGCAGCACCCAGAGCCATAGTCAAGGGTGCCTGAGAATCAACATGATTCTAATGCCTTTTTTTTTTTTTCTTTTGATGCAAACTCTCACCGTGTAGGCCAGGTTGAACTGCCCTTGAACTCACAATGTCATGTCCTAGGATTTCAGGCCTACACCATCCCACCCAGCTTGGTCAAAAACTCATTCCGGAAGAGGCTGAAGATATGGCTCGGTGAGTGACACTTACCTGCAATACAACTGTGAGGGCCAAGAGTTCAGATCCCCAACCTGCACTTATGTAAGCGTCAAGCTGGTGTGGCTGGCCTGAAGCTCATCACCCTGGGGCAAGGTAGCTAAACTAAACAACCAGCACACTCCTGGTTCAGAAAGAGACCCTGTTTCAAAACATAAGGTGGAGCTGGGCATGGTGGCACATACCTTTAAAGCCAGAACTCAGGAGGCAGATGAATGTGGATCTTTGTGAGTTCAAGGCCAGACTAGACTACATTGTGAGTTTCAGGTCAGCCATTTTTTTTTTTAATGTTCCCAATTCTTCTTGAGTATGTTAGAGAGTAGAGAAAGTCTCTATCTGTACGTTAGCCTTGGCTAGCCCACATTAGCCTTGGCTAGCTACCTCAGCATTAGAGTGAAGGAGTTTAAGTGAGTTTAAAAAACTTTTTCCAAAAAATCTTCAAAATTAGATTATTACCTGGTACATCTGTTTGTTTTGAGACAAGGTCTCACTCTGTAGTGTTGCCTGGCTTGGAACTTGATATTTAGACCAGGCTGGCCTCAAATTCATAGAGCTCTACCAGCCTCTTCCTCTTGAGTGCTGGAATTAAAAGTATATGAAACCACACTAAGTAAGCTGATAGACTATTAAAATAAATTATTAAATAAAATAACTGTAGTGTTTTGTTGTTGTTTATTTGTTTGTTTTACTGTACTGGGAATCAAACCCAGGGCCATGACCAGGTACCGTGGCATGTGCACTTGACAGAGACAGAGGGCTCAGGGCTAGCCTAAGCTTACATATCAAATCTGAAGCCAGCTTGGGCTTCTCAGAAAGACTCAGTACTTTGTACTTTGTGCTGTAATTTGAGGAAGCTGAGGCAGGCAGATGGGGAGGTTCATGCCGACCTGGGCTACACAGCAGATTCATGCCTAGCCTATACATTTTATTAAGATCATGTCTCCAAAATTAGACTCTGGAGTAGCCAGAGTTGGGAAGTGAGAGGTCGTGCCCAAGGTCACAGGAACGTGGGCCTGCTTCTAGACCTGGCCTGCAAGCCTAAGCAATGTGAGGACTCTGCCTACCCACACTCAGCCCCACCCTAGAGTTTCCAGGAGCCCTAAGGCCTGGGCCCAGTGGAGTATGTGCAGGCCAGGCAGGCAAGTTCCTTCCCTTCCTGGTCTCTATCTTGATTCATTTGCTGTCTTAGTCCTTTTTCTGTTCCTACAATGCAATATTTGGGAACAGATAATTCATAGAGATTAGAGAGTCCTTTGGCTCATGGTTTTAGAGATCAGAAAGTCCCTGAGCATGAAGCCAACTTCTGCTTGGCATCTGGTGAGAGCCATCTTGCTGAACCAACACAGTGGCAAGCATCACGTGACAAAGTGAGGAAGAGCATCCTAGCTCAGTCTCCAAGTGAAAGCCCACTGAGAGCTGAGTAATGGCAGCACACGCTTTTAATCCCAGCACAGCCAGGGCTATGCAGAGAAACCACATACACGCACACACACACCTCACTTATACCGTCACAGAGGTCCAGGGCTCCAGGGGTCCCGGGGTTGTGAGGTTATCTAATCCTAATTAACTCTCAAAAGTCCCATCCCTAATATCATACTTTCCTAATATCATATCAGCTGAGTCCAACACATAGACTTTTTTTTTTCTTTTAAAGACAGGGTCCCGGGTTGGAGAGATGGCTCAGCAGTTAAGAACACTGACTGTTCTTCCAGAGGTCCTGAGTTCAAATCCCAGCAACCACATGGTGGCTCACAACCATCTGTAGTGGGATCTGATGCCCTCTTCTGGTGTGTCTGAAGACAGCGACAGTGTACTCACATACATAAAATAAATAAATCTTAAAAACAAACAAACAAAAAAAAGACAGGGTCCCACTGTATAACCCTGGTTGTCCTGTGACTCGAATCGATGTGTAGATTGGGCTGGCCTTGAATTCAGAGATCTCCTCACCTCTGCTCCCGAGTGTTGGGATCACAGGTGTGCACCACCCTAGATTTCTAAAGAAACAGCATCATGCATCGTGGCCTGTTCATGTTGGAAAGCCCACTGGTGGGCTGTAGTTTAGTGATAGAGCACTTTTGCCTACCATGTCTGAGAAAGAAAGAAAAAGGTACCGAGAAAGAGAAAAAGAGACCGGGGCGTCTCAGTCTGACTCCCAGAACCTAGGAGGAAAGCGGAATAGAAGATGGCACAGCGTGTAAAGGCACCGGCCACCAAGCCTGATGACCTGAGTCCAGTTTCAGAACCGTATAAAGGAAGGAGAGAACTAGCTCTCTCGTGTAAGCTGTCCTCTAATCTCCACACCTGCTCCAGGATACATGCTCATCCACAACACAGAGAAACAGTAAAATAAAATGATTTTTAAAAAATTAGTAGCTGGAGAGGTGGCTCAGAGGTTAAGAGCAGTAAAATAAAATGGGTGGCTCATTTTTGAAAAAATTAAGAAAATTCGGGGTTGGGAAGTGCATTTAGCTCAGTGGTGTGGTGGCTCAGCCTAATCTCAACACTCCTGTAGCTAGATGGAAGGTGGAAACAGGAGAATTGCCCGGAAGAGCGCAGGCCGCTAGCCTAGAGCAGTGGCTCTAGACCTTCCTGACACTTTGGCTGCTTAATACACTTCCTCATGTTTTGAGGACCCCAGACCGTCAAATTATTATCATTGCTACTTCAAAAAAAATTTTGCTGCCGTCGTGAACCTAATGACTCATATTTACACTCATGAATCATAATGTAAATATCTGGAAAAAAAAAAAAAAAAAAAGAAAATCTTGCCTCAGCAATCTGACTCCTGAAAGTGTCCTCTGACCTCCACATCAATAGACAAACGGAAAAGCCACCGTTTACCAGCTATATCTCTAGGTCTCTTGGTAGATCCCCTCAATGCCCCTTCCAAGGGCCAAGACAACTTGCTCGAGAATCTGACTGGCCTCAGACAGTTAACAAAGGATGAGGAAGAAGGGAGACCTACAGCCAATCATTCAACATCTATCAACTTTCTGCCCACCTCTTTCATTCCCCTAACACAAGTGGACCCCATCTGTTGAGGTGTGCAATCAAGGACAGCTGAGTGAATGGAAATCTCAATCTGAAATGGCCGCCATGGCCTACAAATCTTCAACATCTATCAACTTTCTGCCACATTCCAGGTGCTGCTCTGAGGTAGTCAAGGAACGGAAGTAAATAGAAAAGACAAACTAGGATTCCTGCTCCTGAAGAACTCATATACATACAGCACATGCGTGTTATAAAATTATATAACAGAAAAAGATCAGCTAAGAAAGCAGGAGCACGAGGCGAAAAGCTAAGTAGGGTGATCAGGGGTGGTTTAGCCAAAAAAGTCGGATGAGGGCTGCTGGATGGCTCAGTGGGTAGGGGCTCACCATTGAAGCTCAGAGATCCCCAACACCCTACAAAAGGCCAGGCACGCAGGATACACAGCCGAGAACTTCTCCTGTTGTTCCTGATGGTCCTAGTTGCTTCTGCTGAGTCATGGCAATTTGGCAGAGGCCTAACTGTTTGTGCTGGGTCAGGACCCCACTGCTGACACATGTCTGGTTACTTTCTACTACACTAGACTACTAGTATATTCATAAAGTGTTTACAAGTGGATCGAGCTGCCACTGCTGGTTCCTGTAAACTAAACTACTAATTTCCTGACAACACAGATTGGACTTGCTCCAAAGAATAATTTCTAAACAGGTCCACTTCCCCCATATCTTTTTTTTTTTAAAGATTTATTTATTATATATGAGTACACCATAGATGTCTTCAGACACACCAGAAGAGGGCATCAGATCTCATTACATATGGTTGTGAGCCACCATGTGGTTGCTGGGATTTGAACTCAGGACCTCTGGAAGAGCATTCAGTGCTCTTAACCACTGAGCCATCTCTCCAGCCCATTCCCCCATATCTTAATAACCTTTCTTTTCCACCACCTCTGGTAGGTGGTATCTAAAAGAGGTTAAAACATCTTAATACCCATATTAAAAATATGTTTTAAAACTTCAAACCAACATTGTCTTTTGAACAGGTGGGTGGCACAGTCAAGTAGAAGGCTGGATAAAAGAGCATGGTAAGAGGCCTGGGTAGACCCCTGACATCACAAGCTTTCAAAATAACCATCTTCATGAATTTCTCTGAAGTCTGCATATTCATGGCTTTGTGTCCCAGTAACCAAAACACCGATGGACACCGATGGGAAGGACTTATTTTGGCTCAGTTTCGGGAGAGTCAGCTTGTCACAGCAGGGTACGCCTGTAGTGGGAGCTCGAAGGGTAGCCTGTTCTTATCACTGCAGACAAGGAGCACAGAGCATCTACACACACACACACACACACACACACACACACACACACACACACACACACCCGTGAGGACATCTGCTGAGAGCTCCCATCTCCTAACAGCTCCATGGCCTTCAGGATATCCTCAGCTGGAGACCAAGTACTCAAATCACGAGTGTATGGGTGACATTTCAGATCCAAACCACAACAGCACCTTCCTTCAAACTTACATCCAAACACCTGCTTCACTGAGCAATGCAACGGCCATCTTTAATGCGCCTGTCTAAAACTAAACTTACACAACTCCCCATCTCTCTCCACCAAACACAATTGAACAAAAAGCACAACTCTAGACAAATAAACTCAACAGTAATTCCACAGCAACCAAAATGATTCTGGGTTTGTTTTGTTTTGTTTGTTTGAGACAGGATTTCTCTGTGTACCCTTGCTGTCCTGGAACTCACTCTGATTCTTCTTTTTTTTTTTTTAAGTTTTTTAATTTTTATTTTTATTTAATTATTTTGTTTTTCAAGACAGGGCTTCTCTGTGTAGCCCTGGCTGCCCTGGAATAGACTAGGCTAGCCTTGAACTCAGAGATCCTCCTGCTTCTGCCTCCCAAGGGCTGATATTAAAAGCACCCTGCTAAACTTTAGTTTTAAGTGTGTGTGTGTGTGTGTGTGTGTGTGTGTGTGTGTGTGTATGTGTATGTGTGTGTGTGTGTGTGTGTGTGTGTGTGTGTGTGTGTGTGTGTGTGTGTGTGTGTTGTGTGTGTGTAGGGTGAGGCTATAAACCAAGGAGCCTTGGGTTCCCCAACTAGAATCCTATGTGAGTTGAAGCCCCCCCAACATGGTTACCCCATTAAACCAAACTGGGTCCCCAACAAGAACACTATGTGCTCTTATCTCCTGCGCCATCACTGAAGGTTCCCCCGTTACCTAAACTGACTCTTTAAGAGTAAAGTTAAAATGTATTAAAAATGTCTCATGTAGCCCAGGCTAGCTACAAAAATTGCTATATAACAGAAGGAGGCTAGCCTTGAACTTCTGACCTGAACTTGCCTCCATCTCCCAGGAGCTGAGATCATAGGAGTGCACTCGACGCCACGACATGAGCTGCTGCAGATCCTTTCCCGGCTTCTTCATATCTGAGTAAAAGCCGACCAAAGGCCTTGTCTCTCCCTGGCCATATCCCTTTCTCCCCTCTGTTCTGGCCCACTCGACTTCTGCCACACTGATCTCCATCTATTCAAGCACGTCCCTACCACAGGGCCTTTGCATGTATATTTCCTTGTCCAGAAGGCACTTTGTGGGATTCTAAAAGCGTTACTCTTAACACTTCCTGTCTTTTTTCCAATGTCACTCACTTTATCAAAACGGCCTTCTCAACTATTCCCCACACAGAGTAAGTTCAGCCTCCATTGCCCTGCAGTCCCCACAGTAACTAAGACTCTGTCTTATCCATCTCTATATTCTCCAAGCAAACACTTCGTGTAGTTGATGCTCATTAATCAGCTGCTCAATGGAGGAATGCAACAAATGTGGCTTCTGTAGAGAATTCATCACGTCACCATGGCCTAGAAAAGGTCACTGTGTAAATTCTCTGAACATAATTATCATGACTCCACCACACACACACATACACACACACATACACACATACATACACACATACACACACATACACACACATACACACATATACACACACACATACACACATACACACATACACACACATACACACACAAATACACACACATACACACACATACACACCCACACACACACACACACATACACACACACACACACATACACACACACATACACACACACACACACACACACACACACACACACACATACACACACACACACACACACACACACACACACACACACACACATACACACACATACACACACACACACACACACACACACACACACACACACACATACACACACACACACACACACACACACAGACACACACACACACACACACACACACACACACACACACACACACACACAGAGACACAGGTAAACATGTACACCAAAGGGTGCTGCATGGTGGAATAATATACCGCTATTTAAAACACTAATTCTGAGGCCGGAGTGGAGCTGGGTTGGTAGAGCAGCTTGAAGGTCCAGGTTCAAGTGCCAGCACACATCAACTGAATGCAATAGCTCACTCCTGCAACCCCAGCCCTGAGGGAGTGGAGGCAGGGGGATCAGAAGACATTCCAGGTCATTTGTCTGTTCTGAGTTGAAGGTCTGGGGATGAGACCCAGTCTTAAAGTAAATAAGTAGCTAGAGATGGTGCCACAAGCCTTCGGCTCCAGCACTGAGGATGCAGAGGCAGGTGGATGGGAATAGGCTCATAACCCCAGGGTTAGGGGAGTGCAGAGAGGGGTAGGTCCTGGGGACTTCTTGGCCGGCCAGTCTAGCCAAAACTGCAAGCTCCAGATTTAGTAAGAGGCTTGTCTATAGATAGATAAATAATAAATAAATAAATAAATAAATAAATAAATAAATAAATAAATAATAAACTGTAGAGGGACCTCAACCTCGGGCTCTTACAATCCCATGTGCACGCGTGCGCACGCACATACACACACAGACACACACACACACACAGACACACACACACACAGACACACACACACAGACAGACAGACACACACACACACACACACACATGCTTGCAGCATATTATAAAGAGGTAGAAACTGGATTGGGTGGTAGTGATGCACACTTGTAATCCTAGCACTCTGGAGGCAGAGGCAGGCAGATCTGTGAGTTCAAGGCCAATCTGGGCTACAGAGTGAGTTTCAGGACCCAAGGATACACAGAGAAACTCTGACTTGGGGCAGAGGGAGAGGTAGAGACTGTAAAACAAATCTGTTCCTAACACAGAGCTACATCCCACTATAACAGCAAAGCAAAGTATGCATCCATAGGAAAACCTATGTTAGAAACAACGCTGCTGGGGCTGGAGACACGGCTCAGCAGAGAGCTGGCTGATGTTGCAGAGGACCCAGGTTCCACACCCAGCAACTACAGGGCTGCTCACACCCATCTGCGACTCCAGTTCCAGAGGAGCCAACACTCCCTTCTGGCCTCCATTGACACCGTGAATACACGTGGTGCACTTACATACAGGAAGGCAAAACACTCATAAAACAAAATCCACAAAATCTAAAGTAAAAAAAAAAGAACGTTATTGTGGTAAACTTGTAAAAGGAATTGAGTGCCTTTTTTTCCCTTTGCCATTAGAACAACCTGTGTTCTCTCTTTCTTTTTCTGTACCATAAAAATGACACATTTTAATCCCCCAGGCACTCTGAGGAAAATCCCAGCCCGTTGAAGTCAGCACCCAAGTTTCCCCAGGGACTCCCATGCAAGGAGGTGAGGAAGGGTCGTGAGCGGAACGTGTGCAAAAGACCTGTCCGTGCACTCGAAACTGAGTGGTAAGTGAGGCATAAAGCATTCGCATGACTAATGCTGGGGGAAAACCCACCAGAGAGCCATTTCTATTTAAATGCTAAAAATGCAGAAGTGCATCTTCTTGGGCCTAACATGGCTTTAAAAGGAAACGCCTGTGCCTCTGGAGTTTTCCGGGTGGAGATGGGGGCCATCTGTAAGGAGAGAGAGTGAAACCCAGGCTTTAGGGACTTTGCATGACTCCGCCTGGAGTGGCCAGGCCATAATCCAGGTCAGGTTCCTTTTCTGTAGAGTTCTGAATCTATAACATTAATTTTATTTCCTTTCATTTACTATTTATGTATTTGTTTAGAAGCACGGTCTCAAAGTGGCTGTGTAACCAAAGAAGATCTTGAATCTCAGGTCCTCCTGTATGTAGCCCTCCACTATAGACACCAGCCACTACACCCGGGTTTTGTATTATGGTCATACATTCCTAGCCGAGCACTAATTTGGGGCTTTTTTTTTCCTTCAGAGTCTTACTATGTAGCCCTGGCTGTCCTGGAACTCACAGGGATCCATCCATCTGCTGGCCTCTGCCTCCCCAGTGCTGGGATTAAAGGAAGGGCTATGTCCACCCTGTCTACGAGTTGGACTTCCCGCCAGTTGTGAAGTGGGCGCTGGGAACGGAACTCAGGTCCTCTGGAAGAACAGTAAGTGTTCTTATTCACTGAACCATTTTTTTTTCCTAGCCCTAGACCCACAAACTAAACTTAGGAACTCTTTAGCAATCAGAAAAACTACTGGACTTCTTTCCAAAAATACTGCACATCTGCCTAAGAAGTTGAAACAGCTCCCACAGTTTCATGAGCAACCCTGGATCCTACTCATTGTACTGGTCAACCCCCAGGTTAAGGACCCAAGGTAGGCTTGAATAAATACAATGTCTTACAACGCATGCTGCTTTCCAAGCCTGTTTACAGGCGGCGAAAAATAAGAAAATAAATAAATAAATAGGCATTCATTAAAAGAAATACTGCCTTCAAACACTAATTACGTGTATTTACTACAGAGGCCGTGAACCTGGGCAGGATTAGGAAAGGTGATTAGTGAGTCCTTTAGTCCAGCAAGCGTACCCTAGATCCTGGAGTCTAGAGCTTCAGGGGTCAGAGAGACAATGGGACTTTGAGGGGTTTGTTGTGAAATAGGATCCACTGTAATTCAGGATAGCCTCAGATTTGCCATGTGGCAGAGGCTGGTCTTGACCTCTTGCCTTGTTTTCACCAAATGCTGCAGCCACTGCAAAAGCTTACCTGTCTCTAAATTATGGTCTTGGATTGATTATGACTGGGTTTCCCAGACATGGGTTGTCAGGGCATGATCAAACAGTACCCAGTGAAACCCAGGCCACAGGTGCAGTCCCTGGGGCACCCGGGGTGATCCTGCGGAATGTCTTGTCCGTGAGTGCCCTCTGCTGGGAACGCTTGGTCCCGCTACGGGGCTGCGGCTGCGCACTCGCACCGCGGGGCGGCCCAGACTTTTGGGGAGTCATGTATAACTTAACGAATTGCCTAGCCTCAGCGACTTCAGTACTGTGCTCTCCAATGTTGCTCATCGTACTTCCCTAGGTTCCCTGAGACCTTCTGCGTCCCATTGTGACTTTGACCACCAAACCGTACTCTAGGCTCCCAAGGCTAGTCCTTAACGTGTAGAAACATCGGTGCACAGCTTGAATATATGCAACACTGTTTCTCACGACTGAACCCAGTGTTCCTCGGCGAGAAAGGATGGCAGGCACCTCTGGGCAAGCAGCATTCAGTGCCCGGTACTCTCGATTTAGCAAGGCCAGCCCACCCTGCAGCAAGAAAAAGCCAATCCCACCCGGTGCTGGAGACTTGGCATCAGGGAAGCTATAGACTTGAGCAAAAGGACGCCTGGTAAAGCGTTGATCAGGGTTGGGGCCCTTGCCTAGCAAGCCTGAGTCTCTGGGTTCCAAAGAACACCGAGACCAGGATGTGAGAGCCACGTGGTGGCTTTTGTCCGGTCTTCCAGGACCACGGGCGCCAGCAGGGGGCGAGAGGTTCCTTTTAAGCCCCGCTCATCTGCAGTTAAAAATAGAAGCTGAGATCAACTGAAAAGCATGAGACAGAGCAAACGTAGAGAAACTTGATCAGGCCGATATGAAGTAACATTTCCAAATTTGGCAGTAAGGCAGGTTAGCTCTCGCTCTAGGAAGTGAATGAAAACTTCCGGGGGGGTGGGATTAAGTTCCATATCACACATCAAATGAACCCTCAGGGATTAAAATGATAAATATTAAAGACAAAGGCACACGATATCAATTAGAGTAAAAGTTATTTCTGTGGATAAATATTGAATTCTACAGCTTTGAAATAACAAAATATTACAAAGAAATTTAAAACAATGAACACTAAACAGAGTTTTTAAAAGTAATAATAAGGGGCTGGAGAGATGGCTCAGTGGTTAAGAGCACTGACTGCTCTTCCAGAGGTCCTGAGTTCAATTCCCAGCAACCACATGGTGGCTCACAACCATCTGTAATGACATCTAATGCCCTCTTCTGGTGTGTCTGAAGACAGCTACAGTGTACTTGTATATAATAAATAAATGAATAAATAAATCTTTTTTAAAAAAAAAGTAATAATAATAGCTTGAGAAAAATGTCTCTACCAAAATTCAAGCCGAGAATATCGCAAACGAATACAACTTTATACAGAAAAACAAACCAGAACTGGGTGGTGGTGGCACACACCCTTCAAGTCAGTACTTGGGGGTCAGAGGCTGTTGGCTTTCTGAGTTCCAGGCCAGTCAGTTCCAGGACAGCCAGGACTACACAGAGAAAACTTGTGAAAACCAAAACAAACATACAAAACACACTATCAAACAACCTCCTCCCCCTTGCCAACATCCTACACAAAACATATATTGGTGAAAGCCTGTAATCTAGCATCTCAGAGCCAGAGACAGAATGTGAGTTTGAGGCTAGCCTGAGCTACATACACAGCAAGACTTTAGCCCCTCCTAATAATACAATAATTTTAAAAATAGACTCGAGCTACATGTTTGCAGAAACTCACCTCCATTCTGTGGAGTGTATTCTATGTTTTATTCTCTAACTAGAATGAATGAATGAATGAATGAATGAATGAATGAATGAATGAATGAATGAATGAATATATGTATTTAATATGGCAGTACAGAGGGCTATCATATATATGTGAATATGTGTGTGTGTGTATGTGTGTGTGTGTGTGTACTATATAAGACTATAATGAGTCACTAGGAAAACAACAGACACAAAAGCAGTATGCACTGGCTAATATCTGAAACTCAGAATTCAGGAGGTTGAGGCAGAAGATTTGTCCAGAGTTCAAGGCCAAGCCAGTATACATAGTAAGTTCCAGGCTAACAAGAGCTATTGAGTAATACCATTTCAACATCTCAAACAACAACCTTATATATATAGGCTCAGTACATAGGGTAATGTTTGTTATCCTTGATAATTAGAAAATTTCAACTCAAAACAGTCCTAGCATACTACTTTACATCCACTAAAGTGGCAAACAAACAAACAAAAAACCCCTTTTTGTGATTCTAAAAATCAAACCCAGGGCCTTATTTGCGCTATGAAAAGTAATTTAACTTTGTGTGGGTGTTTTGCCTGCATGTATGTCTGTGCATTATGTGAGTGCCCGGTACTCAGGAAGGCCAAAAGAAGACATTGGATTCCCTGGAGCGGGAGTGGCAGGCAGTTGTTAACTGAGTGTTCTTAACTACTTAGCTCTCTTGGAAGGTGGCAGCTGGAAGATCAGAGGTTTAAGATCAGCTACAGTGGCACTGTGTGTTCCCAGACAGCCATCCTGAGCGACACAGGAAATTGCCTGGGGGATGGGTTATAATGTTAAAGAGGCTGGCGTAGATTTGCAGCATGACAAACAAACAAAACAAGGTGGAAAAGCAAAAACAAACAAAAACCTGCAGCCATTCAGTTTTTGCTGACCATAGTCACCTGGGAAGAGAAAACTGCAGTGAGAGAGTGCATGTCTCTGGATATTTTCTTTATTTGAAACAGAGTTTCACTGTGTAGCCCTGGCTGCCCTGGAGCTTACTTACTTTGGAGACCAGATAGCCTAGAACTCAGAAGATCCACTGTCTGTAAGGCTGAGAGGAAACAGAAACTTGCCAATGAGACACACTACTAGAATGTGGTTAATCGGGGTAGAGGGGTAAACGATGAGATGAGATCTGAACTGAGAGGTGGGAAAAATGAGCAGCAGGTCTACTTCAACCTGAGGGAGGAGTAGAGATGGAAAGGACTATATAAAAAATATGATATAATGTATA